>NC_134897.1:10239924-10302424 GCF_041734735.1 Babylonia areolata | reverse complement strand
CCCTTTCATAGATAATTTCCGGCTGCACATTGTCAATCATGTACGATAACTCTCGATTACACTATACGCCTACAGAAATGATAAGGAGTTCAGAGATTTTTTTTAATGTTCTCGTAATCATTGTCGATATATTTGTTGCCGAGAAATATTAAGAACACACAATCAGACATTGTTTATAACTACGGGTGAAAATGAAGAAAAAGTGTCCTTTTATTTACACAAGAAGGCTTCTTCATTTTGCATAGAGGTTAACGTAAGATGGCCGCAGTCTCAGAGGGGAAGACTACCGTCTGTCATGTTTATGTGTAAATTTATGACCCATTTTATCTCGTACCGGTCAACTTTTGGGCAATGAATCGTCACCAAGTTCTTACTGGTGCTTGTAATCCAGGAGAAAACTGCTATGCAGTTGGGAGCGTCGAAGGAATTCATTTTACGGTGAGACAACTATTCGAGACCTTACTCGAACCGAAAGAACTCATCTGGTGATCTTGAGTGCTGAATTTCAAGAGATCATTGCGACATTTGGTTCGATAAAATAGAAATAACAGTTATGAGCTTTTGGGACAGTTGGAATGTGCTGGGATTCTGGTCCATTTTGACTTGAGGAATTTAAGAAAAGCAAATATAATTTACATGAATGGATAGTATCACTTTTTAGGGCGCAGCTCGCACGGTTTGTGTCGACTGCTTCGTGTACATCGTGCATAAGTGCAAGTATTCCGAGAAAGACTTAGAACGCAAAAAGCATGGTACAGTGCTACTGCAAGAAAAGCGTTTGCAACTTGTTATTGTGGAGAAGTAGTGGTGATATACTGATATTTTTCAAGTCATTACCGTTATTAATAAAGATGCTGGCGTTGCGTCGATTCTTATAATTTTATATATTTTGTAAATCTATAAACAGTATCGCGAAGAACAAATTATTGTTTCCTGAACTTAGTACCATGATTGCGATGTTAGTACTGGGTATATATCACAGAAAGTTTTGTTTTTTTGTGTGTATGTGTGTAATACAACAGATTGTTCTTGGCACATAGCCATTGCTCAGGCATCTGTATCATAGAAGAAATGTTATCTCAGTGTCACATGTATCTTGTCACATGTGGTGTTGTCAAGTGAAAATGAATGACTTGCAAAAGAAAAAAAAAACTTGGACAAAAAGCAGAATGATGATCGTATTGCCAGGTTATGTTGTTGGGGATCTGTTGTGGGGATACTAAACAGCTTTCGCTGTGTTAGGAATTGTTACACACACAGCATATTAATTCATCAAACAGCTGACAGGAAAATTAACAGCCTGAGTTTTGTTGTTGTTGGATGCTAAGAACACAGAGCTCTAAGATTGGGTTTCCGAATATGGAAGAATAAATACTGGAAAATCAGATTACACTATATATACTAATATAGTGAATCAGTGCTGCACACACACACAGACTTGTATACACTCACTCACAGACACACACAGAGACAGACACACTTGCACGCATGCACACACACACACATACACACACATATATATATATGTATATGTACTTGCATAAAATTGATGTCAATAACCATCATCATATAACAGTCCTGAAATTTTGCAGAAAGTATTGTCTTTAAGTTTGTTGTTTTATATTATAAAACATATGTATATATATTTATATATAACGTAGAAACATGTAAAGTATAAGTATGATCATGAGAATTATACATTTCTTGGCTGTTAAATGTGATTGATTAAAATAAGAAATTTTATAATTGTGAAATGACAATGATTTAAAAAAAATAAAATCTGACAAACTGAAAACTAGCAATAACTCCCCATCTGCCCCCCCCCCCCCCCTGAAAAAAACCCCAAAACAAAACAACAATAACAACCCAACAACAGGCAATAACAAAACAAGTCCAGCAGTATTGTTTTGCACTTCAAAATGTTCTGTCTGGTTGCATCATGAAAACTGATACTGTTTCTGCTAACTGATAGTCTTATATATTTATAATATAAATATGTGTGTGTGTGTGTGTGTGTGTGTGTTGTGTCATTGTTTAAATCAGATTAGGATTGCTTGCTAAAATGAAGTGGTGGTCATTGAATGTCAATTGTAATTAATGCTCAGTAATTTTCAACCATGCATAAAATATCATAAACATTAAATTATGATTAATGTGGCATATGCTACAGTTTTATCTAATATCCCACCAAAAGTACCCCCGAAATTATTGTTTTTAAAACAAGCTAGAACTCGAGAGCTTGAGGAAATTATTGATGTTGTAAATGAACATTATTTAAAGGTCCGAACAGGAAGTGTTAGAAAAAAAACAACAACTATGATCTTCTTAACTAATAAGACATAATGACCCAGCTGCTTTTGCTCCAGTTAGGAAGTTGATGATGTGTAAACTGAGTGATGGGATAAATGGAGAGCTCTCTACTTTTAGGATGTCTATCCATCACTGTCAGCGGTAATTGATCGGCTTTCCGGCCTGCAGCAGTTTTGAATGTGTCGGTTCAGTGTATGTTCATAAACCTGTACATGGGTCGCCAACATGTTTACCTGGGTGCAGGTTCAAAATAATGAAAATGTTGTTGTAAATTTGTGTGAAATATTTAGGTTGGAGTCATTGAGTAAGGCTGGAAAAGCAGCCCTCCACAATCTCTCCTGTTATAGCCCCCTTATCCACCCTTCCCCCCCAATAAAAAAGAAAAAAAGAAAAGAAAAGAAAAGCAGCATATAAACACACACACACACATACTCTCTCTCTCTCTTTCTCTCTCTCTTTCTCACAAACACGCACGCACTTACCCCTTGTCTTCCACACCCTCCCTCCTCTGCACATACACACACATGTTCATATCTCTTGGCGGTCTTGCAGTGTTCACATAATGACATTGTCATGTACATTGTACACCTGCACACACTCACGTATCTTCCATACTGCCCTTCATGCCAGAGTGCATATTGGGCAGTAAGTGCACTCATCAATGGACATAATTATTTATGGTTAGTTGAGTAATTGAATTTGATTGATAGTCTTTTCACTCACTTTGGTGGTACTATACTCCAGGTAAATCAAAATAAGATAGACGAATTTATGTTTGCCAATATTTATTTATTTAAAAAAAAAAAAAAAAAAAAATTAAAGGAAAAGAAAATCGAAGGAAGACCAAAGAAAACAGAAAAGTGGGACTGTAGAAAAGCAGAGTGAGAGTGTAAGGGTTGTTCACTGTAAATTACTAAATATCTATCAGGCAATTTGATATCAGATATGTATGTTGACAATTTCAAAAGGGATGTGTACAATGTTTAGTAAATGGGATATCCCCCAATAGTTTAAGAGCTAGACTTTTAGCATTCTTTTTTTTTAACAGTGTGATTCAATAAATTAGAATCTCTGAGTATTGTTGAACTAACAGAGGAAAGACTTATACTTATCTAGGCACTCAATCACAGAAATGCAGACATATAATGCTAAACTCTGCAACAAACTTACATCATGTGTAAAGCTGCTAATGTGGTGAGCTTCTACTTCTAGTGAGCCATTTATCATTTTGCTTTTGGTTCAGTGAGTGAGGATTGTGTGTAGAAGTTATGACTGATGACCACTGTGATGAACTTGATAGAACTCTGTCAGTCTATGTATAAAGTGACAAGTTTTTATATTTTTGGAGACATTATTATAATTTATGACTGCTTTGGTGTAGTGTGACAAGTAAATCTAGAACAGTAAACAGACATGTTTTCATGCACTCATTGTCTCTATCAGTCTACGTATTCTCAGAAAATTGAATAAGTTAAATTTAAGACAGGTTTGCACCTGTAACACAACAGAATTTGAAGAGGAAACTTACAAGGCTTTTATGTACTCATTATCTGTATGTATTCTTAGAAAAATGATTCATGACAGCATTGCTGTAACGCAGCAGAACTCCAAGAGTATACTCATTATCTGTGTATCATTTTAGGGGGTCAGAGGCTGAGTTTGTATATTAATCATAACGTTAGCTCATTGAGCCATGTACCAGAGCACTGCTCTGTCATCAAAATTCATCTCTTTAAAACGTTTTTCACGTTCCTACATGTATATGCATAAACCACAAGCAAAGGGAACTAACTTCTGTAGTATTTCTGGTATGTGTCCACAAGTAAGTTAGAGGAGGGAAAAAAAGTGGAGTGATGGCTTAGAGGTAACGCGTCTGCCAAGGAAGTGAGAGAGTCTGAGCGTGCTGGTTCGAATCGTGGCTCAGCCGCCGATATTTTCTCCCCCTCCACTAGACCTTGAGTGGTGGTCTGGTCGCTAGTCATTCGGATGAGACAATAAACTGAGTTCCCGTGTGCAGTGTGCACTTAGCGCACGTAAAAGAACCCACGGCAACAAAAGGGTTGTTCCTGGCAAAATTCTGTAGAAAAATCCACTTCGATAGGAAAAAAACAAAGAAAACTGCATGACGGAAAAATATATAAAAAATGGGTGGCGCTGTAGTATAGCGACGCGCTCTCCCTGGGGAGAGCAGCCCGAATTTCACACAGAGAAATCTGTTGTGATAAAAAGAAATACAAATACAAATATATTTTCTGCATTTTTCTGCATGAATATGACATGGAAGCCTCCTAAGGCTGTAAACTCCATAGGGCAGAATGGGTTATGGGTTACCAGCTGATGGCAGAAAATGGTATCTCAGTCTGTTGATGACACAGCCCTGAAGGGGCCCCTTTGTGGTCCACTTGGCTATTTCCAATATGATATGATTTGATTTAATCTGTTGGTGACAGGCCTATGCAGCTGGCTGTAACATCGCCATCCTTGCTGGGAACTTTGAGCGTGTGCAGATCATTCCAGGAGTCACCCATGGCAACATCAAAGTTACCTGTATTGACTGCTCCACTGACACGGGAAAGGTAAGAGTGAAGTGTGTGTGTGTGTGCGCGCGTGCACGCGCGCGCGAGTGCATCAGTGTTTGCGTGCTTCATTTGTAATTGTCTGTGTGTGTCAGAGAGAGAGAGAAACGAAACGAAACGAAACGAAACGAAACAAAATTTTATTTCACCAGGGTAATGAGATAAGCAAGTAGACATTGCTTTTTTCCACCCAGCCCTGGACAAAGAGAGAGAGAGAGAGAGAGAGAGAGAGAGTGCAGGTCTGGAAGTAAACAGGCTGGGTAAAGGTGAAGGCACGCATGAATAAGCAGTAATTAAACATGTTTATTTGCTGCTGTTTGCATATGATTTTGTCTTCTTCTTTTTTTTATTTTTTATTTATTTTATCACACACCTCTGTAGTAAACTGATATTGGTTGTCCTTACACAATATGCAGCTTTCATCTTTTTTGGGGGGTGTCATATCCTAATGTTAGTGATAAAGAACAAACAAACAAAAATCCTGATATAACTAATATGAAAATATACAGTGTATACTAATTATTTAATTCTTATGAAAATATACAGTGTATACTAATTATTTAATTCTTTTTCTGCTTCTTTCTAAATGTCTTTCATAAATTATGTGATTTCAACAAGGGAAAAAAGAATAAAGGGGAATGGAGAGGAGGGGGTTGGAAGGGAAAAAAAAGTACACTTATAATGATATATATATACACTGTATGTACTGTATGTACACATGCAGGTACGTATGTGCCACTGCATGCATACAGTCATTTACAAAAAATACCTAACATCAGGATTTAGACTAAATGATGGTAATGAAAATATTTATATATATACAGATGGGACTATGTAGTAACTCTGTAGCAAAATGAAAAAAAGAAGTCTTGATTACTGGAGCAAATATGACATCGTCAGTGCAGAGATATATTTTATGTTCATGGTAATGACTCTGTAACCCATAAATTATGAGCATAATTGCTCAGTTGCAAAATTTAAACATTGTTCCTCCATTGAAGTTGAATCTTTTATTATGTTGTGTCTCCACTGATAGAAAGTCACCTGTCATTGTGCAGATTGCAGCCAGCTATGGGAAGAAAGTGTACATATTTGAACCTACACCCATTGCTGCTGACAGCTCACATGTACGTATCATTGAGGATGAGTTTAATCTTGACTTTGGTAGAACATGTACATGCCGTATAGAGTTTAAGTTCCTAATTATGTTCACATGAGAGATGACTAGACTCCTTGTGGTACGAGTGGGTTGAGAATGGAAAACCCTCTTGTGTATGCAGAGATTAAAGAAACACATTAAAGATACTGTGATGCATGTTGTCATTTGATGGACTAAAGGAAGTGTGTACTTATCCTGAGATTCATGCATGGTTGGCTACATGGTGGGGTAAATTTATTGGGCATGATACATACTTAGTGAACAATTAGAAGCAAGTAGAGCTGAATGGATTTTTAAGTTGCCAAAGATAATTATTATAGTGGACATTAGATTTTGACTTCGACATGTAGAAAAACATCATTTGACTTTTTAACAGCATAGTTGGTTTTTAAATGATAGTTTATGATGCCACTGTTTGTAGTGCAAAACTGTTGTGCAGTTTGATTTGCAGTATTTTAGTCAATGTGATTTGCCAAATGTTTTGCAAAACTTACCTTTGTTTGGTTGCTTTGGTTTTCAGAAGTTAGATTACCGGTGGTATAAGACAGCGGAGATAGAGACAGAATGTTACGTCAACAGTCTAAGCTGGAACATGGAAGGTAAGGCTCCCAGAGTATGTTATATTATTCACAAAAGTGTGTTGTTATTCCATTTGATTGTTAGACAATAATTGAACTGGGTCTTAGTGCTGCAGTCTTGTGGACTTGTTGGCCTGTGGGGTCAAAATCATCTTGGCTGAGAGACAATATTAACTTTAATCAGATTCTGGCCCAGATAGCCAGGACAGAAGTTGCCTCGTCTGCTGTTCTAATGGTCATAGCCAGAGTGACTGACTATCATACAGTTAAACTGAATAAAGTTAGGGTTTTGAAGTTGAATTCTGATTAGGAGCTAATGGAATCAGATGTTAGTACCCCTTTTACTTAATAGTGCTGCTGATGGTGTCATAAAAATGTAATTCATGTGTTCACAGAATGTGTTGGGTCAACATGAGTAGGTTAGGCATCTACCTGCATTGGGCTTTTTCTTTTTTCTTTTTTTTTTCAAAAGCAGATGTGGTGTGGCATATATGGATCAGTTTGCATGCTAAGTGAGTGATGCTTTGACGCCTCCTTGAACTGAAACTGAACTGGAAATGAAACATAATTTACTCTTTCACTTTGCATGTTTTGATGGCCCCTTGAAACTGAAACTGAACTGAAACCATTCTAAACTGAATGTTAAAATGAAACATGATTTCTTCCTTCAGTTTTCATGTGCCCCTTTGAAACTGAAACTGAACTGAAACTATTCTAAACTGGAAATCAAACATAATTCCTTCAGTTAGCATACTTTGAATCAGATTGATGCCTTGTTGAAACTGAAACTGAACTGTTCTAAACCAAACGTTGAAGTGAAACATGATTTATTCCTTCAGTTTGCATGCTTTAAATCCTCATTTAAACTGAACTGAAACTCCTACTTGAAACTGAAACTGAACTGGAACTGCTGTAAACTTAACTTTGACATGAAACATAATTAATTCTTTTCAGTTTGCTAAACGTTGAAAATGAAACATGATCTGTTCCTTTTTCAGGTTCCAAGCTGCTGACGGGAGGGGACCTGATTCAGATCTGGCAGTTCATGCCGAAGAACAAGGGGTCTCCCACAGAGGAGGAGCGGGAGGAGGAAGGGTCCCACAAGGTGCTGTTTCACCTGGGCGGGGGCATGGGCAGCGCTGCTGACCCCGATGATGACGGCCTCAGTCAGCGTATCTGTCATGCTGTGGACCCCCAGCACTACGATGTGCTGCACAACCCCGGCGTGTGGGAGTGTGTGTGGAAAACAAAGTGAGTTGCATGCATGCATGTACGCATGCTCGCACGCACGCACGCACACCACACACACCACACACACACACACACACACACACACAAGTCAGAGAATTATACCAGGAAAACGGCACATACATACAGTAATTCAATAAGATTAAGGCAGATCCATACATTGTCGAACAGGATAAAACTGAACGCTTTTATAACTTAAGTTCAGCAAAGATGTTAGATGCATATGTGGAGAACATATATTTAGCAACCATATAATATTCGAATGTCAGAATCTAAAATGTTTTTTACCAGACTTCACCAAAAGTTCTTTTGAATGTGTTATTAACAATTCCAATATGTTATTTGCTGTTGCAGAAGGTTTGCTGCATAGTCCAATAGGACATTTGTTATAGTTGTTTGATATTGGCGTTTATAACGTTTCCATTTTCCCTAGCGTTGTCTCTCCCTATTCACCCTCCACATATACACACACTTTTACCCCCACCCCCCTCCCACAACCCCTACCCCCATGGTGTTTTTTTTTTTTTTTTTTTCCGTCTAATATCACTTCAAGTGGAAAGACGTTAAACTGAAGATAACACACACACACACACACACAGTTAGCGTATAGATCTGTCGTACTGTTGACCACACACACACACACACACACACACTCACAGTTAGCGTATAGATCTGTCGTACTGTTGACCCCCAGCACTATGATGTGTTGCACAACCCTGGCGCGTGGGAGTGTGTGTGGAAAACGAAGTCACACATGCGCACACACACATGCACACGCACACACGCACGCACGCACACTCTCACTCACTCTGTGAAAGATCTGTGCCAGAGGCGAAGCAAAAAAGAATGTGCTTATATTTTTATTCTTTTTTCTGTATTGTTTCATTGTTATTTAATGATTATATGATTATGATGCTACTTTCCATTTGAATCACAGACCAGCCACGCCTGTCTACCACCTGCAGTTCTCTCCTGATGGGTTTCTCTTTGCCTCTGCTGGAAAGGTGAGTTAGTGTGTGTGAAGGTTCAGATGTGTGGATGCGTGTGTGAGTGTGTGTGTGAGTGAGAGAGTGAGTGTGTGTGCGTGTTGTGTTTGTGCGTGCATGAATTTTTGAGTGTGTATGTGTGTGTTGCGTGTGCTTGTGTGTGCATGTACTCGTGTGTGTGTGTGTGTGTGTGTGTTTGTGCGTGTGTGTGTTTGTATATGTAGTGTGTGTGTGTGTGTGCTTATGAGTTTGTGAGTGTGTGTTTGTGTTTTGTATGCATATAATTATTATATGTGTGTAGTATGTACACGCATGTGTGTATGCATAGGTACCTTTATTTTCCATTGTTTTGTAAAAAGGATAAGTACTTTTTCTCTCTCCTTTTTCTTTTCCATTTAACAAAAAGTGTTTGGAGAACAGGACAGGTATCTGAGTGAATTATTGAATTGATTCATTTGAAGAGGGGAAAAAAACATTTTGTTGTGCCTAAAAATTGCTTGTATAATTTGGTTAAAGAATTGTAGTTCTTTGAAAGCAATACTCCATTCTCCCACTTTTTTTCCCTCTTTTCATTATTCAGATGTAGATAGAATTACACAGTAAAATTTTGTTCACGTATCATGTGCCTCTTGATTTCAATTTGTTTGTGCGGGAACATGCTTAATGTGTGTGTGTGTGTGTGTGTGTGTGTGTGTGTGTGTGTGTGTGTGTGCAGGCTGACAGGCTGGTGAAGATCTGGTATGAGGACCTGAAAGGTAGGTTTTTGCTGCAGTTAAAAAATGGTGACAGTGGGGGAGGGGGGAGGGGGATGGCTTTGTTTTCACAGCTGAGGCCTTACAGCCTACCTTGGTCACCACCATTGGTTGTGTCTGATGCGTTGTGATAGTTTTGATTTCACCTGTTATTTTATTGTATTCTTACAGTGCTTGACCATGTCCTTTTATGTGCAGTGCTAATGTTTCAGTAGGCATTGAATTTGCATGTGGTGGTATTAAAGGACATGCACCTGTGTGCATTACAGCGCAGAAATGAGAATCGCACGCATTTAATTTGGAAGTAAATGAATAAAATATGCGCATGCGCGCACACATGCACGCACACACACACACACACACATATATATACATACACACTCACACTTTCACTTTCACTCTCACTCTCTGACACACACACACACACACACACACACACTCACACACTCACACAGACACAGAACACACACACACACACACACACACACACACACACACACACACTCATACATTCATGCATACATATGCATGCACGCACGCACGCACGCGTGCGCACTAACACACACACACACACACACACACACACACAGAGTAACAACATACAATATGAACAACAGCACCACATAGATGAAAAGAATATGTGTGTGAGACTGTGTGTGTGTGCGCATCTGAATTGTGTGTGTGTTTGTGTGTGTGTGTGAAAACGTGTGTTAGGAGCTATTTCCAATTACATGGAAATTGGCACCTGCTACATAATTGTCAAGACATGGTTGGCTGGTTCATAAAACTAGTTGTCATGCTATGGTTCATTGGTTCCATTATTTCAGAGTAATGGCCCATCATGCACTGTTAACAGCCACTGCACCACCAGCTGTGGTAGTTCCCTTTGGGTTTTTTTTTTGACTCACTTGTGTAAACAAAGTGAGTCTATGTTTTAACCCGGTGTTCGGTTCTGTGTGTGTGTGTGTGTGTGTGTGTCCGTGGTAAACTTTAACATTGACATTTTCTCCGCAAATACTTTGTCAGTTGACACCAAATTTGGCATAAAAATAGGAAAAATTCAGTTCTTTCCAGTCATCTTGTTTAAAACAATATTGCACCTCAGGGATGGGCACAAAAAAAAATAAAAAAGAAGCCTAATTATATGCAAACTGCATTTACTGTTATATTTATATTTTTTGTATTCTCTAAACTTGGCACTTTGACCTCTTATTCTGACACAACAACAAGAGAAGTCATTATTATCATTTTTTGTTCAAACAGGAACTTCTTTTGCTAAGCATGGAATTTTTATTTATTTTGCAAACGTTTTTGGTGCAGATAGTAAAAAAGGGAAATTACTCTGTAATTAATGCTAGGGGACTTAATTTATCACAAGTGAGTCTTGAAGGCCTTGCCTCTCTTGTTGTTGTTGTTGGTGGTGTTGTTGTTGTACCTTGCATTGAATGTTACGTTTCTCAAATGAGAAACATCATCATCATCATGACCAGAATTTTGCACAGTTGATTACCACTGTAGATGAAATATAACATTGGTATATTAAACTTTGGCAGGGTACTATAGTGGCAGTTGATTTGCAAGGGTATTTCTATTTCATAACATATAAAGAAGATATGAAGGCCATGACAGCAAAAAATAACAGTCAACAGTAATGAGAAATTATCATGTCGCTGTGTTCCTTTGAGGGAGAGTAGGCATGAATTCCAACTTGAGTCAGGGTTGAATGTAAGGTGTGTGGAGTGTGTGTGTGTATACAGCTGTCTGTCAGACATGTGAATAAACAGAAGCATTAATATTTTCAGTGATGAGTTTAACAGGCTTTTTCTCTCAAATTTATCTGTAGGTGTATATATGTGTGTGTGTGTTGGGGGGGTGGGGTGGGGGGAGTCTGTGTGTGTGTGTGTGTGTGTCTGTGTGTGTGCATGTGTATTTTATTCATTTACTTCCAAACTTATCAGTCACTGCCACCTACATGATAGTCAAAAAGCATGTTTATATTCTGTGGAAAGGAAAGCGTAAACCTCAGGATGGGCAGAACAATCATGGTGTTAAATGCATTCACCATTGTCATAGACACTGATCCTGATATCAGAAATGTGACGGGTTGCATTCGCACAGATGGATGCCGAAAACTGATTTGAACATAAATGGGGAGCTCTGGATTGTAAGGCAACCCCATCAGGAAAAAAAAAAAGAAGAAAAAAGTGTGACCATATAATTTAGAAATTGATTTCAACAAATTTAGTCAGTCGCTTCTGTCTTTTGTCTTATGGCAAGTTTACCTTGTGATGCAGAAAGAGTGAATAAAAGGCTAGATAATTATGAGAAGCAGGTGTGGGGGCTTGGGGGATGGGGAGACGACTTGATAATGCATAAGGCACAATAGTAGGCCAAACAGAGCAGATGATTCTGTAACTTGCATACTTTTGACACAGTGGAATGGGTGGCACAATTATATTTATCTTTTCCGTTTACCTACCTTTCAGCTGTTATGTTTGGGAAGTTATTGAAAGAATAGACTGTCTTCACTATGCTGTTTAGGATACTTTTGTACTGCTGATTTTGGGACAAGCATCAAAGTTAAAACGAGTTAACCAGATTCACTCTACTATTTCTACTTTTTTTTCCTTTAAAACAAAATAGTTTTCATGTATTGCCAGTTCCCTGATGTATAGAAGTATGGGAAGAATAGTTGGGACAACCTTCTCCATCATATCTGTTCATCTGACACCATCTCAGCCTTTCACTCTGCACTTGTCACTAAAAACTCATCTTGTCAGAACCTGTCTGTAAGCACTGTCGGCTTCCTACTTTTCCAACACCATCGTATGTCTCTCAACTCAGTGTGCATGTATGAGGAATGAGAGAGGGGGGAGGGAGTGGGGAAGAGAGAATGAATGATGAATGATATGGATACTAATATGGCGCCTGTCCTCATCAGAGATCAAACTCTAATCGCTTTACAAACTCAGGGTCATTTGCACAACAGACTGCTCACCAGGGTAGAGCCGACTGATGGCTGCCATTGGGCACTCATCATTTGTTTCCTGTGTCATTCGATCAGATTTCAGGCAAGAACACATACACACTCAGACATGTAACATTTGATGTGTGTGGCCATTTTGTTTATTTACCCTGCCATGTAGGCAGCCATACTCCATTTTTGGGGATGTGCACTGGGGTATGTTCTTGTTTCCATAACCCACCAAATGCTGACATGGATTACAGGATCTTTAACCTGCGTATTTGATATTCTGTGTTGACCTGGGATATTGGAAAAATCTCCACCCTTTACCCACAAGGCGCCGTTGCCCAGATTCGAACCAGGGACCCTCACACTGAAAGTCAAACGCTGTATTCACTCGGCTATTGAGAGAGAGTGGTCATAAGTGGTTTGTGTAATTTGTAACTTTTTCTTTCGTGTAATGTGCCCTGCGCTCTTTGAGAGAAAGGGCACTCTACAAGTATATATTGTTATTGTTATTATGAAATATTAAATAATCAAGTTTAAACCAGGGAACCAACATCAGTTTGCCAGTTCCAGCATTCACGTGTTGCCGAATTCCTCGGCGTGTGTGTGTGTGTGTACAGTGCAGCAGGGTCTGGCGCGGGCGGATAGCCTGAGTCCCCGGAGAGATGTGCTGCACTACTCCTTCATCTACATCGCTCACCCCCGCGCCGTCACTGGCTTCACCTGGAGGAAGACCAGCAAGTACATGCCAAGGTGACTCTCCTGCACTGGTACAGCTGGCCATCAGACAGGCTTTGTGGTGTTTATGTAGCAGGGCAACATCAGAACATCTGGTTTGAGATGGGACTTTGATTTAGAGTCTGTGTTATATTTCACGGTGAGGATGACATTTTAGACACCAAAATAATAACTGCAAAAACATCAGTAACAGTAATAATGATACTGAAAATAAATGAATAATAAATGAAGAGTTAAAACTAGTAGCAGTAGAAATGAAGTTGATAATGTGTGCAAACTGTATATGTTAATGTGAAAAGCTTCGTCAATGTTTAGAGCTTATTCTTGTGTTTGTTTTTTCTTTTTTTTTTCTTTCTGCTCAGAACATTTATATCATGCCCTGAAAACGTTTTATGCAGAAAGACTGATGTCCTTGTGATGAGTGGTGTGAGGAATGATGTTTTGCTGATGTAGAGGATGGCCTGACATGTCTTAATACTGTATTAGCCGCAGAAGTTGGTTAAAAAGACTGAATACACTTGCTGTCACAGCAGATTTAGCCAAAGATAGTTAAGAAAAAAAACACTTTTGATTACACATACTCTACCGTGACCCGCTGGTGCAGACTCTGGCAGGGGTCTGGATTCCTGTCCTGTCCAAAGTACTAGTCCGCTATAATCTGAAAAAAGCTTTTGGTGGCTTCAACTGGAAAAGAAAGGAATGTTACTGTGTTAAGAAAAGACAGTTTGAAACATGCTTTGAAACTACGTAAGCTTTTTGCACCTAGTTTAGCTAGGATTGAAATGTTAGAAAGAGTTTTGTTGCACTGTGGGTAACGTGTGCTGCATGACAGCTTGTTGTCACCAGTATGGCTGTGAATGACAAGTTTTGTTGCACTGTGAGTAACATGTACTACATGACAGCTTGTGGTCACTGTGGGTAACGTGTGCTACATGACAGCTTGTGGTCACTGTGGGTAACGTGTGCTACATGACAGCTTGTGGTCACTGTGGGTAACGTGTGCTACATGACAGCTTGTGGTCACTGTGGGTAACATGTGCTACATGACAGCTTGTGGTCACTGTGGGTAACATGTACATGACAGCTTGTGGTCACTGTGGGTAACGTGTGCTACATGACAGCTTGTGGTCACTGTGGGTAACGTGTGCTACATGACAGCTTGTGGTCACTGTGGGTAACGTGTGCTACATGACAGCTTGTGGTCACTGTGGGTAACGTGTGCTACATGACAGCTTGTGGTCACTTTGGATAATGTGCTACATGACAGCTTGTGGTCACTGTGGGTAACCTGCTACATGACAGCTTGTGGTCACTGTGGGTAACGTGTGCTACATGACAGCTTGTGGTCACTGTGGGTAACGTGTGCTACATGACAGCTTGTGGTCACTGTGGGTAACGTGTGCTACATGACAGCTTGTGGTCACTGTGGGTAACCTGCTACATGACAGCTTGTGGTCACCGTGGGTAACGTGTGCTACATGACAGCTTGCGGGTAACGTGTGCTACATGACAGCTTGTGGTGACTGTGGGTAACGTGTGCTACATGACAGCTTGTGGTCACTGTGGGTAACCTGCTACATGACAGCTTGTGGTGACTGTGGGTAATGTGGTCTACATGACAGCTTGTGGTCACTGTGGGTAACCTGTTACATGGCAGCGTGTGGTCACTGTGGGTAACGTGTACTACATGACAGCTTGTGGTCACTGTGGGTAACGTGGTCTACATGACAGCTTGTGGTCACTGTGGGTAACATGTGCTACATGACAGCTTGTGGTCACTGTGGGTAACCTGCTAGATGACAGCTTGTGGTGACTGTGGGTAATGTGGTCTACATGACAGCTTGTGGTCACTGTGGGTAACCTGCTACATGGCAGCTTGTGGTCACTGTGGGTAATGTGTACTACACGACAGCTTGTGGTCACTGTGGGTAACGTGGTCTACATGACAGCTTGTGGTCACTGTGGGTAATGTGTGCTACATGACAGCTTGTGGTCACTGTGGGTAATGTGTGCTACATGACAGCTTGTGGTCACTGTGGGTAATGTGTGCTGCATGACAGCTTGTGGTCACTGTGGGTAACGTGGTCTACATGACAGCTTGTGGTCACTGTGGGTAACGTGTGCTACATGACAGCTTGTGGTCACTGTGGGTAACGTGTGCTGCATGACAGCTTGTGGTCACTGTGGGTAACGTGTGCTACATGACAGCTTGTGGCCACTGTGGGCAATGTGTGCTACATTACAGCTTGTGGTCACTATGGGTAACATGTGCTACATGACAGCTTGTGGTCACTGTGGGTAACATGTGCTGCATGACAGCTTGTGGTCACTGTGGGTAACGTGTGCTGCATGACAGCTTGTGGTCACTGTGGGTAATGTGTGCTACATGACAGCTTGTGGTCACTGTGGGTAAAGTATGCTACATGACAGCTTGTCATCAACAGGGAGAGAGAGTTTTGTTGCACTGTGAGCAACATGTGCTACATGACAGCTTGTCGTCACAGCACATGACAGCTTGTGGTCACCAGTATAGGTATGAATGAAGAGTTTTGTTGGACTGTGGGTAGCATGTGTTACATGACAGCTTGTTGGTAACATGTGTTGCATGACAGCTTGTTGGTAATGTGTTGCATGACAGCTTGTTGGTAACATGTGTTGCGTGACAGCTTGTTGGTAATGTGTGCTGCATGACAGCTTGTTGGTAACATGTGTTGCATGACAGCTTGTTGGTAATGTGTTGCATGACAGCTTGTTGGTAACATGTGTTGCATGACAGCTTGTTGGTAACGTGTGCTACATGACAGCTTGTTGGTAATGTGTGCATTGGTATCGTGTGCTGCATGACAGCTTGTTGAACATGACAGCTTGTTGGTAACGTGTGCTACATGAAAGCTTGTTGGTAATGTGTGCGTTGGTATCATGTGCTGCATGACAGCTTGTTGAACATGACAGCTTGTTGGTAATGTGTGCTACATGACAGCTTGTCGTCACCAGGGAGAGAGAGTTTTGTTGCACTGTGGGTAATGTGCTGCATGACAGCTTGTTGAACATGACAGCTTGTTGGTAACGTGTGCTACATGACAGCTTGTCGTCACCAGGGAGAGAGAGTTTTGTTGCACTGTGGGTAATGTGCTACATGACAGCTTGTCATCACCAGGGGGAGAGAGTTTTGTTGCACTGTGGGTAACGTGTGCTGCATGACAGCTTGTTGAACATCACAGCTTGTTGGTAACGTGTGCTACATGACAGCTTGTCATCACCAGTATAGCGATGAATGACAAGTCAGGGAGAGAGAGCTTTGTCGCACTGTGGGTAATGTGTGCTACATGACAGCTTGACAGTTTGTGGTCACTGTGGGTAACATGTGCTACATGACAGCTTGTGGTCCCCAGGGGCGCAGTGGCCAACATCCTGGTCACCTCCTGCATGGACAACGTGTCGCGCATCTGGGTGGAGACCATCCTTCCCGACGACGGCTCAGGTGACCTGGACCAGTTTGACCCCACCATATCCCACGATCCCAAGCACTTCACACAGCGCCACAAGAAACGGTTCGTCCAGAGGCTGAAGACGATCAGGTGTGCACCGTGTGCTTCTTGTGTGTGTTTCTTTGCTCTGTGTGTTTGTGTGCTGGCTCTGTTGTGACGCGGTAGATTGTGTTGTTGGTTGGTTGTTGGTGGTTTTTTTTTTTTGAAGTGTTTCTTGTTAAGGAGTGTGCTTTATTGTTATTTGCGTGGATGCTTCTTTGTATCTGGAAAAGAGAGAGAGATTCAAGGTTCAGGATTCAAAAACTTTATTACTCAAGGATGAAGATTTTAGGCATTGCCTGTTCTTCTAATCTGTCCTTGTGACAACACTAACAACAATAACAATAACGACACAATAATGGTTAATGTTGTAAATGCTACTACTACTACTACGACTACTATTACTACGAATAATGATAATCATCATCATCAACATTGTAAAAAGCAATAAACGAAAACATTCGCACCAATCACCCCACCCCACACATGTACACACTCTGAGAGAGAGAGAGAGGGGGAGAGAGAAAAAAAAACCTGTCGTAAGATATTAATATGATGTTTTGTTTGAATGGTTTGTTTTTGGATGAAACTTACGCACTCTCCCATCTCAAAACTGTCATTCAGGGTTTACCAAACATTGAGAAATTTACATTACAAGGGTCTCATCCGATCTGCAGGGCTTTGTAAGATGCATAAATTCTCGCAAGATGCGGATTTGGCTGTTTGTAGGAGAGGGAATTATGTTCAAATATAAGTACAACATGTAGCAGTATTCAAGATTCTTTGGTTAATCGTTTTGTTATTAACTGGAGGAAGGACTTGATCTGTGTAGTAGATGCTTGTTATATAAACATTTCAAAACTAACTTTACGGCAGAGAGAGAAGTCTTGTTTACCAGTCATTTATGTTCATGCACTTAATTAAATTTCGCTGTAGTAATCGCGGACTGTATATCTCGTTTACCAGACATTTATGTTCATGCACTTATTGAATTTTGCTGTAGCATTCACATACTACCATTTGAAATTATACATTATACCTTGTGGTGCAAGATTGTGCCGTAAGTGTAATTGTCAGTGACTAGTGATAAATTTCCTTTTATCATGCAATGTTTTCATTATAATAATCTGTGAATTGATTCCCCAGTGCTTTTTATGTCCTTGGTCATGCTATAATTTCTTAGATTGATGTTTTCAAATTGAAGAAAACTGTCACTTTTAGTTTCAAAACTCATAAACAAGGCAAGTATTTGTTAGAAAGAGTATAACTTTGCAACAGAAATAATAAGCCCAGCTTCATGGTTAGAACTCCTTTGATGTGTATAGCAATGTGAAAGGTTGGTTTCATTGTTATTTTCTTGAAAATGTTCCTCGGCAGTTCTATAGGTTGTTTTTGTATGCTTTAATCTCTTGTATGCATTTTGAGAATCGGGCATTTTATTGGCTACTTGAGTGTTGTTGATACAGTTCCTTTGTTTTTCATGTAAACTCAAAAGGGATGAAAGGAAGAGACTGTTTTGCCCATGCTCTTTGAAATACAAAACAGTGTAAGAGCTAATTTAGAACAAAAAAAGTTAAATAGAAAACCATTTAAGTGACTAAATTTCATTCGTATCAAGTGCAGGGTTGTTAGCCAAGCCAGTGAAAGAGAAACCAGATAAAAAAAAAAAAAAGTTCAACAGTGCAATGCATTTTTCTTCCCTAACTTACAACATCCTTTAGATCAGATTTTTCAAACCATTTTCTGTTGTGTGGTGGTTGTTTTTTTTGTATGATTAATTTTTTTTTTATGAGTTGACTGTTTCTTGCATTTGAAAGGGAAAGAACACATTAAGAGGTAAAGTATCCTCTTAAGAAGAGAAGAAGAGTGACTGTAAAATTGTACTTTTATATAACAGGTTTTTGGTCAGTATTTTCATTGAAAATATTGGTGAGTTTTATCAAAAGAATGGTGTGTGTGTGTGTGTGTGTGTGTGTGTGAAGAGGAGAAAGAGGTTTAAGCGTCGAGTCTTAGAGTAAGAAAGAGTTTGCGTGTGCATGTGTGTGTGTATGCATGTGTGTATATTTGTTCGTTCGTTCGTTTGTTCTTTAGTTTAACGTCTTTTCACTGTAAGTGATATTAGACGATGTATATTTGTGTTTGTACAGGTGTGAACATTTTTCTTGGCTTTGTAAAACGATTGGCGAAATGTGTTGACTCAAAAGTTGTGATGTTTTTGTTTTTTTGTGCTGTTGACAGTATAAGGTATTTGACAACCAGCACTGGTATAACGTTTCGCTTTCTCCCTACTGCTCCTGTTCTGTCCTTTTGCCCTCTGTGCACAGCTGTCGCATTGCGACACACTGTTCTCAGCTTTCTGCTTGACACGTGTACCTTCTCTCCTAAAGCTGTGAGATAGAAATGGGATCGACAAGGCCTGCCCCTCTGGTTGAGAGATAGTCAGTCGCCTGGCGCATGGGATAGTTTAGGGGTGTCAGTCTGTTCCTTATTGTGGATTGTGATGCAGAAGTTTGTGTTGTGTGTGTTGATTGTGGGTGTCTGGGTGCTTTCTGCTAGGAAGCTTTGTCTGGTGAAGAAGAGCATTTTTAGCTCATGTGTGTAAAGAAAGTGAGTCTGTGTGATGACCCTGATTTGGTTGTCATCGTGTGTCTGTGTATGTACTTGTGTGTGTCTGCTTAGGAAGTTCCAAATTTGGATTGAAAATAGAAGGATAGAATTCTTTCCACACTTACCATTCATAGGGGTAAGTTTTCAGGAGAATACAACTATTTCTGAATAGTTTTATTTTGTTCAGATTAAGGATCCTTAACATTTTCTTGGGTCATTTCTGGTTTCTTGCCAGAGTAATGTTGGGGTTTGACATACTCACTGAGACTGTGAGACAAAAATATAATTTTGGTTGATTTATATGTGAATTCTGGTAAAACCTCCTCACCCCCCCTCCTCACCCCCCCCCCCCTGCAGTTCCACTTTTGTTTTTGTGAATTTTAAATCGGCAGGAATCATGTAAGCTTTGAAGACTTTGCCTCTTGTTCTTTTTATTTAGTGATGGTTCGATTGCGACTATTTGCTGATTGTATGTATTATGTATCTGTGTATGAGTTTTTCAATCAGTTAATATTGTCCATTTGTAAGTTTGATCTGATCACACTCTAGTGAATCAAACTGATCTATCATTGAAATAGGAGGACTTTGTTAACTTCTAATAAATCTAACTGATTATCATTTAATAAAGACTCAACTAAAAAAACAACAACAAAAAACAAAAAATAACAACAACAAACAAAAAAACCCCTTACAAACTAGGACTCAACTTCTAATAAATCTAACTGATTATCATTTAACTAGGAGTAGGACTCTGTTAACGACGTTTTGCTTCTCCTTGAACAGTAATTAACAAATGTTTGCACTGCTTCTCCCTCATGCAGTAATTCATGCACAGACTAAGCCTTAGATTAATGCATGAAGGTGCAGAATTTTGACTGATAATGAGTGAGATAGCCAGTATACAAATTTTTCCAAGTTGTGTACTTGTAGGAACGGATGATTTGCAGGGAGCTTATACAAGAGGCATGAGAGCTGAATGTTAGTTCTCACTTTGGTTTGGAAAGCCACCAGTTTGAATTCCCATTTTGTCTTGTGGGTAAATAAAGAGTGCAGACTTTTTTTGGGTCATGGTCCACTTGTTGGTATGTATGCGGCATGTGGACCTTTCTCTTCACCTCTTGCAAATGACAAGATTCTTCTGGTGCTTACATTTGCATGGAGAAGAGCAATACTATGTCATAGCAATACTATGTCAAGAACGCAAACTTCTTTTTTCAGTGTAGGTCAAAACAGGGTGGATTATTTTACGAAAACCTGTAGATTCTGTTGGTTAAGGGGTGAATAATGTTATGCGTTGAAAAGTTTTCTCCAGTTGCTTGACAGCTGCAGCCCAAGAACTGTAGAGTTGAGTTAAATGACCTGTTGGCTTGCACCCTAAAGGTCAAGTTGTTATTCACTTGGGTTTTCATTGTGTGGAGATTTCATTGTTGGAGGTTGGAGAGTCAGTCTATACACCAGATTTCATTATTGGAAGTTGGAGAGTCTGTGTATACACTAGATTTCATTATTGGAAGTTGGAGAGTCTGTGTATACACTAGATTTCATTGTTGGAAGTTGGAGAGTCTGTGTATACACTAGATTTCATTGTTGGAGGTCGGAGAGTCAGTCTATACACCAGATTTCATTATTGGAAGTTGGAGAGTCTGTGTATACACTAGATTTCATTGCTGGAGGTTGGAGAGTCTGTGTATATACTAGTTTTCATTGTTGGAGGTTGGAGAGTCTGTGTATACACTAGATTTCATTGCTGGAGGTTGGAGAGTCTGTGTGTACACTAGATTTAATTTTTGGAAGTTGGAGAGTCTGTGTATACACTAGATTTCATTGTTGGAAGTTGGAGAGTCTGTGAATTAACTAGATTTCATTGCTGGAGGTTGGAGAGTCTGTGTATTAACTAGATTTCATTGTTGGAAGTTGGAGAGTCTGTATACACTAGATTTCATTGTTGGAAGTTGGAGAGTCAGTGTATATACTGCATGCATTTGTACATTATTCTGGCTTTAAGTTTTGGAGTGCTTTGTTCATTCATGGACTGTATATAACATGTACAGAATTTTAAATGTTCATTCTTGGAGTGTACATATGTACAGAACTTGTAGTTTTGAAGTAAATTGTTGGTGCCATATATCACATGTTGATGTATGTCACATGACATATTGATGTATTTTAATGTTTCAGTTTGTGTTGTTTGTGGGTTGGCTATGTTTCTTTGAACGTGGTTGGTTGGGGTTGATTTTGTGTGTAGTGTCTTTAACCTGAAATTTGCCAAGTCAAAGTAAAATATATTGTTGATATTCATTTATGCCTCAGACGTTTGTTGCTGAGTTTATTGTCAGTGAATTTGTTGGGACTTTGTTTTATGATATTTGATGTTCATCTGTGTTTTTCTGTTGTTTTCCCTTTGTAAGTTTTGATTATTCATGTCATTGTGTTATGTTTTTTTTGTTTTCTGTTGTTTTGTAATGTAAATGGTAAAATGAAGGGCTTATTAGAATGTGATGTCGGTTGTTGTTTTTTTATGATATGTATATTTCTAGTTAATATTTTTTTACTTTGTTCACCTCAGTCCCACATTTGTTGCAGCTCTTATCTTTCTTTTGTGTTGTCTGTTGCTGTGTATTTTAGAAGACCAGATAGAGTTTGTCCCTGTTTTTTTTGTCAGGGTTTTTTTTTTTTTTTTTCTCACAGTACTGATTTGTGCCAGAAGTCTGTCCAGGGGAGATTATATTGCAGCTTGTTCCTGTTCAGTTGTCTCACTGTCCGCAAATTGTACAGACCCCTGGGCACAATGTTGATTTAGATCATCCCATGGTTATTTGATTAGTTCCATATTGATGTGATTCAACACATTGGCTCCATATTGATCTTCAACTCTGTATACCAGTTCCCAGTTGACCTTACACTCTATACACCAGTTCCCTGTTGACCTTACACTCTATACACCAGTTCCCTGTTGACCTTACACTCTATACACCAGTTCCCTGTTGACCTTACACTCTATACACCAGTTCCCTGTTGACCTTACACTCTATACACCAGTTCCCTGTTGACCTTACACTCTATACACCAGTTCCCTGTTGACCTTACTCTCTAGACACCAGTTCCCTGTTGACCTTACTCTCTAGACACCAATTCCCTGTTGACCTTACACTCCACACACCAGTTCCCTGCTGACCTTATACTCCATTCACCAGTTCCCTGCTGACCTTACACCCTCTAAACCAATTCCCTGTTGACCTTATACTCTATACACAGAGTTTCCTGTTGTTTCCTTGCTGATTTGACATGTGGAAAACACATACTGTAGTGTGTCAGATTGGCTGCAGGCTATGACCAGTCAGCTGTTCCACTTTTGGCCATAGAGATTAGTGAATATAGGCAGACATGACTCAGCACTGAAGAGAGGGAAGGACGCTCATTGGGTGATAAGGGTCAAGGCCTCAGGGCATCCTTGTGAAATGTGAACCGCAAAGTTTTGTCCCAATACCCAATAGAACAAGCTTACTGGCTGTTGGTTTCATTGGTCTGATACCTCTGCGCTGGCTTGGACGTTTACAGGAGTTCCCCTTCTCATTTGACTTGAATTTACATTCTGTGAATTCTTGAATTCTTTTTTTTTTTTTTTTTTTTCAATAAATTTATTATTTATTTATTTATTTATGTACGATTATAGTTGACTTCATCAAGTTTTTGTGCCTTATACATATTATTATTATTAGTAGTAGTAGTTCTTTTTTTTTCTTTAATAAAAAAAAGTATTTATGTATTATTTATTCACCCCCTTTTTTTTCTTTTTTTTTTTTTTCTCAAGGCCTGACTAAGCTGCTGGTCAGGCATCTGCTTGGCAGATGTGGTGTAGCGTATATGGATTTGTCCGAACGCAGTGATGCCTCCTTGAGCTACTGAAACTGAAACTGATACATTCTGTGATGTTATTATAATATGATAATGACATGGATATTTTTTTAAAAGCGTCTGTATTTTGGTGAGAGACCAAGCTGTAAGCACTTTACAGAGTCATCAGTACAGCAGGCTGCCTATCTCGTGTCAGGGCTGACGGACAGCTGCCATTGGGTGCTCATCATTTGTTTCCTTAGTCATTCTCTCTCTGTCTGTCTGTCTGTCTGTCTGTCTCTCTCTCTCTCTTCCTTTCTTAGTCCCCTCCTCCTTGCCCCCCCTCACCCCTCCCACCCCTCCCCTCCACCTCAACCGCCCCCCTTTTCATTCAAATATACAGAAATGTCGATTTCTAATTAATAATAACAATTAACATTATGATAGAAATGATGATAATCCAAATGATGATGATAATATCATTTATTTTCAGTCTAGTATCATCATCTTAGATGATTAGACTATAAATACATAAACGAACGAACTGAGTCATTCAGTCAGGTTTCAGTCATATGCACACTCACACAGTGTAACATTTTGACTGTATTGTTTTGTTTACCCTGCTACTGTTTCTTTACCCTGCCATGTAGGTAGCCATACTTTGTTTTCAGGGGAATTACATTCTGTTTACTCATACTGGATTTTTTCCCCCCATTATGTAGTGTTTCTTTTGGTTCCTTCCCCAATAATTTCAAGTGTATGGGAGTAGTATTAGAAATTCTGATTTATTTATTTATGTTTTTTTTTAAAAATTATTTTTGTACACACATGCTATTGTAAATGAATTGATCCTGTTAGAGATTTTTTAGGTTGGATGAGTGTCTGTTGTTTCTTCAACTCCCATTCCCCATGATTTCAAGCTTCTTGGGTTAGTGTTAGAAATTAGCATAGAAAATCAGAAAAAAGTGATTGTTTCTTTTTGTATATATATATATGCTTTTTTGCTTTTTTTGGGGTGGGGGTGGGGGTGGGGGGTATATATATCATCATATACATATATGTATATGCTTTGTTTTTCATCCTTAATCAGTAGTTTGTGTTTCAGTGTCCATGCAGTGGTTAATTTTTGATCTTGCACTCTGTGCTCTTGGCTCTGTGCAGTTGAGAATTCTCCAGACCTTCAAAGCTGTCATCAGTTCTGCCTGTGCAGTCTCTTGCAGTTGTGTGTTCCTTCTTGCCCTGTTCTGGTTCTTTTCTCAATATATTGCAGATTAAAAAGAAAAAAGAGTGGATATATATTTGTTTTACATTTTCTGATGTTAAGCTTCAGTGCCATGGCTTAACCAGCCACTGCGTCTTCGTGGTTGGTTTTCCTGTTTATTCCTAGAAGTTGATGATCTAAAGGTATTTTGTTCTTTGCCATACTCATTGCCACAGTTGTGAGATCTCCTTTTGCTTTTGTACTAATTGTAGTGTCGCATTTTATCTTTTTGTTTTGTGTCTGTGCGTGCCTGTGAGTGTGTGTGTGTGTGTGTCTGTATGAGATGTGTATTTTTTTTTTATACTTAACATTTGTCTGTTCTATGTTTGGTTTATGTGGGGTATGGGCAGGTCGGTAGGGGGTGCACACGTTTCTGCTGAAACAGCATGAGTGGTATTGAGGAAAGGGGTTTGTCAGTGAGAAACAGGATGGAAGAAAGTGTACAGCAGATTGATTCTTGTCTGTTGGATTGTTTCTTTGGATTGTTGAGTGTTTTGCATTTATTTAGACACATGTCCAGCTGTTAGGTTGCTTATTAGCTTGTATCTGGTCAGTGAGAGTTAAAGAGCATGGTGATGGGGAATATCCTTTCAAGCTGTCACACACAGTCACAAGTCACACACTGCTGCTTTGTGTGTGTATGGGTGTAGTGTAATATCGCATGCACACTGAATGGTACTGTTACCATGGAGTTTGATTTGCACTCACAAAAGATCTGAAAATCGAGAGCATCTCATCCACTGCCACAACTGCACTAATAATATGATTGTACATCTTGTCACTTGGAAGACTCAGAAACACACGGGGTACGCTTCATTTTTTACATATGTGTTGAAGTGGAGATTGAATCATGAATTTTATTATCATGACTGTGTTTTTCATCCAGTAAAGTTCAGTTTCTGTGGCCCTCAGTTATGTACTAATCTGTGTTGAAATTTTGCGTTCAGTTTTGTTCTGGTGTCTCCAGAACAAGTAGTGTTATGATGTTTGTAGTGACAGGGTGTGTGTGTGTGTGTGTGTGTGTCAATGTGTGTGTGTGTGTGTGTGTGTGTGTGTGTGTGTGTGTGTGTGAGAGAGAGAGAGAGAGAGAGTTTTTCATTTTATGATCTCTGGTTCAACCATTTTCACACTTATAAGAATGTTGAAAAAATGCTTAACAATTCTCATCACTTATCTTTTGTACCTTTTCAGGGGCGTTGACAGTGTTGGCGGAAAAGTTTTGATTTTGTTTATTCTCCCGTCCCTTGCTCTTATTTATGTTGTCATAGTATGTTTGAAATTAAAACACAATTAATATAGAGTTTTGTTACATTTTTTTTTCTCGTGCGTTTTATGAAAAGAGTGTTTTATGGAATGTAAATCATTTTAATCTAAGCATTGTTTACTTGATTTTTTTAATTTAAATTGTTTGATGGTTTATGCTCTTTGGTTCTCAGCTGTAAACGCATTGGATTAACAGAGAGCTGTTGTAATGTTTTTACGTCATGTTTATATCTATCTGGATGATGTGATTTGAGCAGCATTAATACTGGATATTGCGTCATTGAAAAGTGATGAATTATTATCATTATTAATTTTTTTTTTCCCCTGTCATCACGGACACAGGCATGCCATCCACAAGCGCAAGAAGCCCAAGTACGGTCCCGAGACTGTGATGAGCTCGGACCACCTGAATTCGATGAACAGTGTGCACGACTTTCACCGCTTTGCCATCCACCACAGCGGGGTGTCGCCCGTGCTCCACTTCCACCTGGCCTGCAGCATCAACCCCGAGACAGGTCAGTGAAGGGGAGGCAACTCTTCTCCCTTCTCACCTCCTCCCTTCCACTCTCACCGCCTCCCTTCCAGTTTCAGTTCCTCAAGGAGGCGTCACAGTGAGGGGAAGCAACTCTTCTCCACTCTCACCTCCTCCCTTCCACTTTCAGGTTCTCACATTGAAGGGAAGCAACTCTTCTACACTCTAACCTCCTCCCTTCCAGTTTCATTTTTCTCACAGTGAAGGGAAGCAACTCATCTCCACTCTAACCTCCCTCCCAGTTTCATTTTCTCACAGTGAAGGGAAGCAACTCATCTCCACTCTAACCTCCTCCCTTCCAGTTTGATTTTCTCACAGTGAAGGGAAGCAACTCATCTCTACTCTAACCTCCCTCCCAGTTTGATTTTCTCACAGTGAAGGGAAGCAACTCATCTCCACTCTAAACCACCTCCCTTCCAGTTTGATTTTCTCACAGTGAAGGGAAGCAACTCATCTCCACTCTAACCTCCTCCCTTCCAGTTTCATTTTCTCACAGTGAAGGGAAGCAACTCATCTCCACTCTAACCTCCCTTCCAGTTTGATTTTCTCACAGAGAAGGGAAGCAACTCATCTCCACTCTAACCTCCCTTCCAGTTTGATTTTCTCACAGTGAAGGGAAGCAACTCATCTCCACTCTAACCTCCTCCCTTCCAGTTTCATTTTTCTCACAGTGAAGGGAAGCAACTCATCTCCACTCTAACCTCCTCCCTTCCAGTTTCATTTTCTCACAGTGAAGGGAAGCAACTCATCTCCACTCTAACCTCCTCCCTTCCAGTTTCATTTTCTCACAGTGAAGGGAAGCAACTCATCTCCACTCTAACCTCCTCCCTCCCAGTTTCATTTTCTGACAGTGAAGGGAAGCAACTCATCTCCACTCTAACCTCCTTCCTTCCAGTTTCATTTTCTGACAGTGAAGGGAAGCAACTCATCTCCACTCTAACCTCCTTCCTTCCAGTTTCATTTTCTCACAGTGAAGGGAAGCAACTCATCTCCACTCTAACCTCCTCCCTTCCAGTTTCATTTTTCTCATAGTGAAGGGAAGCAACTCATCTCCACTCTAACCTCCCTTCCAGTTTCATTTTCTCACAGTGAAGGGAAGCAACTCATCTCCACTCTAACCTCCTCCCTTCCAGTTTCATTTTCTCACAGTGAAGGGAAGCAACTCATCTCCACTCTAACCTCCTCCCTCCCAGTTTCATTTTCTGACAGTGAAGGGAAGCAACTCATCTCCACTCTAACCTCCTTCCTTCCAGTTTCATTTTCTCACAGTGAAGGGAAGCAACTCATCTCCACTCTAACCTCCTCCCTTCCAGTTTGATTTTCTCAAGGAGGTATCGCTGCTTCGGGGACAAGTCTGTATACCCTGCACCACATCTGTTTGGCAGAGGCCTGACCAGTTACACATGTCAAAAAGCCCACTCAGAAATAAAACTGGATGTTTGAGTTGCAGCCCACAAACTGCAAAAAACAAGCCGAACAAAAAACACAACAAAACGCACACACACACACACACACAAAAGAAAGAAAAGAAAAGAGAGAGAGAGAAGAAGAAGAAAGGAGTGAATTTGAAAAAAAGTTGTAGTTATGGTTCTGGCACCTGTCTCACATGACGGAGAACTTGTGCACTATGCATCTTGTGCAGTGTCTGTGATGGCAGGCTCTCAAGGCGTTGGGTTTATGTGTAGGTCAGGCTTCTGCTCCTTTGTTGTTGTTTTCTTCATTGAATTAAAAAACAAACAAACAACAAAAGCAGACAAAGACAGTATTGTGTTTATTGATCAGTCGGCACACTTTGACACCTCCTTGAAACTGAAACTGAAAGTGAAATGGAGGAGTCCCATGGAAATGCACTGTTGAAGGAAATGGCAGACGAAGAAAGAGTATGAAGCTGAATTTATAGATCTTTAAAAAAAAAAAAAATTTTCCTTTTGTTTGGCAGTCAGGAAATCATGATCCTATTTTTTTCTAAGGTCAGTGAAATGTGTGTGGTTTTTTGTTTGTGACTGCATGAATAAGAAAGAGAGAGAGAGATAGAGAAGGAGAATGTGTGTGTGTGTTGTGTGTGTGTGTGTGTGTGAATGGTGTCTTTCATGTGTGTGTTCAATGTGTTGGGGTGTGTGTTGTCTCAGAGGGTGACAGGGGTGGAGTGTATATGGAGTGGATGTGTTGTTTTTGTGTGTGCTGATTGTTTTTAATGCTCATTGAGTAAAATTCTGGTACTGTCATTTTTTTTTGCTTCCCCTACATCTGCACCATTTCAGCGGCATTACTCCCATGCAGTTCTATTTGAGAACCACTGTCGCAGTCTCACCACCAACAATCTACGTAGAACTATTGATGTTAGGTTGCCAGGAGGCTACACACTAGAGGAGACCCCCTTCTTTGCTGCTGAGTCACTTTGGTGATAATAAGTAGTGCCTGTTCTGATTCGAAACACACAGGACACCACATACTAAGTTCCCTAATGATGACAGTAATGGCTTAGTTGTGGAGCCAGGCTGAATGACCTTTTCCCCCAGAGTGGAGACCACCACCACATCGCTCCAAAGACAGTCCTCCATGAATATGTCAGTACCAAAGACATTGACAAGAACTGATCTCAAGCATTTTCTATGCTGATGATGAAAGATGATGATGATAATACTGCTGCAGAGGTCCATTTTAGATTTGGGACCATGTGACAAGACTGTCTTTCATGCTTCCTTTCATACTATATCCCTGTGTCAACCAGGCCTGAGAGATACAGACACCTGCAATGTTGGTCAGGAAATTTGAGCAGCATTTCCAAAGACACGTCCTTGAAATGGATGACCCAAGACTGTGTGGTCCCAGTCTCGATTTATAGCCCATAGCACACCCTGCTCAGGGAAGGAGCTGGCCACGGGATGAAAAATTCTACCTGTGCTGGGATTTGAACCCATGTCCTTGCATCCTCAGTTGGCAGTGCAAACCACTTTACTGTGGTAGCTGGTCATTGAATAAAATTTTGTTGGAGAATAGATCTTTCAGAAATGGTTCCTGATTATGATGACAATGGGGGTAATCATGCACTGTTTGCACTAATTTTGATTTACACATTGCACAGTCATGATGATGATTATGTACTGTTTGCACCTGAACAAAACACAATATCTGGCACCAGTTTTTATTTACATATTGCACATAATAATGGCGATGATTCTATTCTGTTTGGACCAGAACAGAACACAATCTTTGGCACTAATTTTGACTTACACATTGCACACAACAATAGTGATAATTGTATAGTGTTTGCTCCAGAACAAAACACAATCTCGGTCACTAGTTTTGATTTATACATTGCACAAAATTGTTTCCAAATAATCCACAGTGACTAGAACACACTGAAAGCAACATGTATGCAGAAATGTCGCACAAGAGGAACAGAGTGTAACTAACATTTATAGTCTCTTGTTTTTTCTTTGCTTCTTGATCCAAACAAATCCACTGTGACTAGAACACCCTGAAAGCATGTGTACATGGCAGGGGTGCAGCAGAGGGAAGGAGTGCTTATGGTTTCCAGTTTTCTCTTAGCTTCTTGATCCAAACAACCCACGCTGACCAGAACACACATGTAGGTGGCAGGGTGGCACCAACTAACGTTTATGGTCTCCAGTTTTCTCTTCACTTCTTGATCCAAACAACCCACACTGACTAGAACGCACCGACGGGCGCAGTAGCCGAGTGGTTAAAGCGTTGGACTGTCAATCTGAGGGTCCCGGGTTCGAATCATGGTGATGGCGCCTGGTGGGTAAAGGGTGGAGATTTTTACAATCTCCCAGGTCAACATATGTGCAGACCTGCTAGTGCCTGAACCCCCTTTGTGTGTATATGCAAGCAGAAGATCAAATACGCACGTTAAAGATCCTGTAATCCATGTCAGCGTTTGGTGGGTTATGGAAACAAGAACATACCCAGCATGCACACCCCCGAAAACGGAGTATGGCTGCCTACATGGCGGGGTAAAAAGGGTCATACACGTAAAAGCCCACTCGTGTGCATACGAGTGAACGTGGGAGTTGCAGCCCACGAACGCAGAAGAAGAAGAAGAAGAACACACACTTAAAAAAAGCACAGGTAGGGTTGCACCCAGAATGGACGGAGTGTAACTAACGTTTATGGTCTCCAGTTTTGTCTCTGCTTCCAGACCTGCCGCTGCAGCCCCTGACGGGCAACACCCAGGCGGCGCACAGCTTCCGGGTGCACTGGCTGAACAACAAGGAGCTGCAGTTCACCATGGAGGCGGAGAAGCTGCTGCAGGAGCTGCACGCCAAGCTGCAGAGCGACGAGGGGGTGGCCGGCAGTGCGGGGGGCGGGGCCAGGAGCACCGAGGGCGAGGACAGCGATGGGGGTGACGGTGGCGACGGGGAGTTGGAGGCTGATGAGAACTCCAACAGGGAAGGTGAGCGAGGAAAAAAAAAAAAAAAAAGTATTCCTGTGCGTGCTGTTGATGAGCTGGAGGTGAGAACTCTAACAGGGAAGGCGAGCAAGTGTTCTTGCCAAAAAAACAAAAAACAAAACAAAACAAAAACAAAAAAAGAAAGAAAGAAAAAAATCGGTAAGCATTCCTGTGCATGCTGTTGTTGTCAGTCTTTGAAGTGTGTGCACGGGTGTGCTCTGTTTGTGTTAATCTGCTAATCTGGGACATAATCTGAGCTTATGGGATTGAATCCCACACTCAGCAGTGTTTTCTCCCCCTCCGCTAGACCTTGAGTGGTTGGTTGTCTGGACGCTAGTCATTCAGATGAGATGATAAACTGAGGTCCCTGGCAAATTTCTGTAGAAGAATCCACTTTGATTGGAAAACAGGACAGGACAGGACAGGACACCACACACCACATCACACCACATTACAATAGTTAATTTTCCTGTGACGGAATACAGTGAGATAATGTAGACAAGAGGAGTAATGTCGTTGCTGTGTGTGGTGGTGTGTGTGTAACGTAGACAAGAGGAGTAATGACTGTGCAGTGTGTGGTGGTGTGTGTAACGTAGACAAGAGGAGTAATGACGTTGAAGTGTGTGGTGGTGGTGTGTAACGTAGACAAGAGGAGTAATGACTGTGCAGTGTGTGGTGGTGTGTGTGTAACATAGACAAGAGGAGTAATGACGTTGAAGTGTGTGGTGGTGGTGTGTAACGTAGACAAGAGGAGTAATGACTGTGCAGTGTGTGGTGGTGTGTGTAACGTAGACAAGAGGAGTAATGACTGCAGTGTGTGGTGGTGTGTGTAACGTAGACAAGAGGAGTAATGACTGTGCAGTGTGTGGTGGTGTGTAACGTAGACAAGAGGAGTAATGACTGTGCAGTGTGTGGTGGTGTGCGTGTAACATAGACAAGAGGAGTAATGACGTTGAAGTGTGTGGTGGTGTGTGTGTAACGTAGACAAGAGGAGTAATGACTGCAGTGTGTGGTGGTGTGTGTGTAATGTAGACAAGAGGAGTAATGACGTTGAAGTGTGTGGTGGTGTGTGTGTGTAACGTAGACAAGAGGAGTAATGACTGCAGTGTGTGGTGGTGTGTGTGTAATGTAGACAAGAGGAGTAATGACGTTGCAGTGTGTGGTGGTGTGTGTGTAACGTAGACAAGAGGAGTAATGTCGTTGCAGTGTGTGGTGGTGTGTATGTAACGTAGACAAGAGGAGTAATGACTGTGCAGTGTGTGGTGGTGTGTGTGTAACATAGACAAGACGAGTAATGACTGCAGTGTGTGGTGGTGTGTGTGTAACGTAGACAAGATGAGTAATGACTGTGCAGTGTGTGGTGGTGTGTGTGTAACGTAGACAAGATGAGTAATGACTGTGCAATGTGTGGTGGTGTGTGTGTAACGTAGACAAGATGAGTAATGACTGTGCAGTGTGTGGTGGTGGTGTGTAACGTAGACAAGATGAGTAATGACTGTGCAATGTGTGGTGGTGTGTGTGTAACGTAGACAAGAGGAGTAATGTCGTTGCAGTGTGTGGTGGTGTGTGCGTAACGTAGACAAGAGGAGTAATGTCATTGCAGTGTGTGGTGGTGTGTGCGTAACGTGGACAAGAGGAGTGATGACTGCAGTGTGTGGTGGTGTGTAACGTAGACAAGAGGAGTAATGACTGCAGTGTGTGGTGGTGTGTGTAACGTAGACAAGAGGAGTAATGACTGTGCAGTGTGTGGTGGCGTGTGTGTAGCGTAGACAAGAGGAGTAATGACTGTGCAGTGTGTGGTGGTGTGTGTGTAACGTAGACAAGAGGAGTAATGTCGTTGCAGTGTGTGGTGGTGTGTGTGTAACGTAGACAAGAGGAGTAATGACTGTGCAGTGTGTGGTGGTGTGTGTAATGTAGACAAGAGGAGTAATGACGTTGCAGTGTGTGGTGGTGTGTGTGTAACGTAGACAAGAGGAGTAATGACTGCAGTGTGTGGTGGTGTGTGTAATGTAGACAAGAGGAGTAATGATGTTGAAGTGTGTGGTGGTGGTGTGTAATGTAGGCAAGAGGAGTAATGACTGTGCAGTGTGTGGTGTGTGTAATGTAGACGAGGAGTAATGATGCTGTAGTGTGTGGTGGTGTGTGTGTAATGTAGACGAGGAGTAATGACGTTGAAGTGTGTGGTGGTGTGTGTGTAACGTAGACAAGAGGAGTAATGACTGCAGTGTGTGGTGGTGTGTGTGTAACGTAGACAAGAGGAGTAATGACTGTGCAGTGTGTGGTGGTGTGTGTGTAACGTAGACAAGAGGAGTAATGACTGCAGTGTGTGGTGGTGTGTGTGTAACGTAGACAAGAGGAGTAATGACTGTGCAGTGTGTGGTGGTGTGTGTGTAACGTAGACAAGAGGAGTAACGACTGCAGTGTGTGGTGGTGTGTGTGTAACGTAGACAAGAGGAGTAATGACTGTGCAGTGTGTGGTGGTGTGTGTGTAATGTAGACAAGAGGAGTAATGACTGTGCAGTGTGTGGTGTGTGTAACGTAGACAAGAGGAGTAATGACTGTGCAGTGTGTGGTGGTGTGTGTGTAACGTAGACAAGAGGAGTAATGACTGCAGTGTGTGGTGTGTGTGTAACGTAGACAAGAGGAGTAATGACTGTGCAGTGTGTGGTGGTGTGTGTGTGTGTGTGTGCAGACCAGTGGACCAAGAAGCTGGGCCGGGGTGGGGTGAAGAAGCAGCAGAAGGGGGAGAGGCTGGGTCACCACACAGAGAGCCAGGACAGCATGACGTCAGAGGAGGAGCACAGCAGTGCAGAGCTCAACGTGAGTGCACGCCCTTTCTTTTATCAGAGCACAGCAGTGCAGAGCTCAACGTGAGTGCACGCTCTTTCTTTTATCAAAACACAGCAGTGCTGAGCTCAACGTGAGTACACGCCCTTTCTTTTATCAGAGCACAGCAGTGCAGAGCTCAGCGTGAGTGCACGCTCTTTCTTTTATCAGAGCACAGCAGTGAAGAGCTCAACGCGAGTGCACGCTCTTTCTTTTATCAGAACACAGCAGTGCAGAGCTCAACATGAGTACACACTCTTTCTTTTATCAGAACACAGCAGTGCAGAGTTCAACGTGAGTGCGCGCTCTTTCTTTTATCAGAACACAGCAGTGCTGAGCTCAACGTGAGTGCACGCTCTTTCTTTTATCAGAACACAGCAGTGCAGAGCTCAACGTGAGTACACGCTCTTTCTTTTATCAGAACACAGCAGTGCAGAGTTCAACGTGAGTACATGCTCTTTCTTTTATCCATGTGTGGGAGTGTTTATGCATTATACAGATTTTCATTTTAGGTGGTATCAGGCATGCCTACCATTAGTGAGGGCCTGTATTTGTCCTGGAAAATTGATAAAATGGACAGTCTGTCCAGGGAATATGGATTTATTCTGCATGTCCTGGAAAATAAAAAAAATCCAACAGTAACATTTTTTTCCAGAAGTATCTAGTGGGTACAATTGTACCCTTAGATGGCATTCTGACTATTTCCAAAGACACTTGCTTAAGATTCGCAGAATTGCTACCGAATATTACCGAAACCACTTCGTGAAAAGATGTAACTGTCCAAACAGTACCGAAGCCATTTTATGAAATTCTGCTTGATTTCAGTCACCGGCGAAGTAACTTTGGCAAGACCAATGCGTGTAACCTTTGTTATTCTCTGTGGCATTTTTGTTTTGTTATGTTTGCCTGTTTTTATGCGTAATCTTGTGTGTTATGTTTGATTATGTTTGCATTCAGGTCACTTTTTATTATTCAGTCCTATGGTGAAGAATTGATGGAGCATTCAACACTGGAGGCATGTCCTTGGTTAATGTGCATGAATATGACTGTGCTTGTGCCTAATTTTGTATGTGTGTTTTTCATGTATTTATACTTCACAACAGGCTCTATGGAATCAATATTAACAGTATATTCAGCCATGATATGGCTCTGTGTGGCAGGCTGGGCTATTTGCAAAAAAAGATAGATATAAATATCATTTACGAATCAGACAACTTTCTTGAGTATTTTTGTGTTTTTTTCCAGAGTTTGATAAACTTGAGTACAGTCTTTTTCAGAGTTTGATAAACTTGAGTACAGTCTTTTTCAGAGTTTGATAAACTTGAGTACAGTCTTTTTCAGAGTTTGATAAACTTGAGTACAGTCTTTTCAGAGTTTGATAAACTTGAGTACAGTCTTTTTCAGAGTTTGATAAACTTGAGTACAGTCTTTTTCAGAGTTTGATAAACTTGTGTATAGCCTTTTCCTGAGGTTGACAAAGTTCTTATACATATGTTTTGTTGCTGGCTGATTGTCAGAGTGTTGTATGTTTGTTGTTTGAAACTTGTTTTCTTATTCTTGGTCTTGATCTTGGTTTGTGGCTGATGTTTCTTTTGATGATTATGCTTTCAGTCCTGATATGATGTTGACGCTTTAACAGTGAAAGGAGGATGAAGTGCTGATGTTAACGAAAGAACATTGCAGCGTTTCTCTTGGTTGCAGCCCTCCATACTGGAGCGACTTGATCGCAACATAGAGCTGCTGCTGAAGAACTGGCAGTGCAGTGCTGACATGCTGTTCAGCATTCACCCTGTGGACGGCAGCTTCCTTGTCTGGTAGGGGGGGGGAATCTTTGGTACTTTGATTTATGAAAATGATAATGATAATAATAATAATAATAATGATAATAATAATAATAATGATAATGTATTTATACACCGCTTTCAGACGTCTCACATTTTCATTACATAATAAGCAGTAAAGATTGGTAACTCTCTCCGTGGATTGGGGACATAATTTCAAGTCAGTGCTGCTTATGCTACCAATCCAGCTAGCACACAGGCAAATAAAAGGTGCACTGGAACAGGAAGTGTGTGGGTTTGTTCCAGTGTGCCTTATATTTACCTGTGTGCAAGCAGATTTGGTAGCATAAGCAGCATTGACTTGAAATTGTGTCCCTTGTCCGTGGAGAGAGTTACCACTCTTTACTGCTTATCTATCCTTTACTCCCCTTGCCTCATTATTCTTTAATCTTGACTCTCAAATTGTCAGTCAGATACAAAGCGCAGATGAACATAGACACATGCATACATACACACATGTACAAACATGCATGGAAGAAATAGATGTGGGTGCATGGAATACAGATATGGGTTTAGTGAATATAGTACCTGACAGTGTGAAGTCTAAGTTGAAATCCAGAGCTCTGAAGACTTTTATTCCACGTTCAATCCACCTTTTAAATTCTTGAGAACTGTGTGTGTGTGCGTGTGTGAGTGCGCGCGCGCACTCTCATGTGAGACGTGTGAAAGTCCGTGCATGATAGGCTGTACCTTGTTCTAGTTGTGTGTGTGTGTGTGTGTATGTGTGTGTGTGTATGTGTGTGTGTGTGTGTGTGTGTTTTCTGAGCTTAAAACGTGACAGTTGGTTATAATGAATGTGCAGTATGTAGGAAGAATAATGTGCAATATGCAGGATGAATGTACAATGAATATGTCTAATGCTAACGTCCATATTCTAAATATATTTCTGTTTAATAATTACGATGAAATAATAAATTGCAATGTTTTTAAAAGCGAATATGTGAAATGCTTTTATTTGAGAACATATGTTTATTACTCTTGTTTAATCAAGTTATCCGCATGTGTGGGGTGGGTGGGTGGGTGGGGTGGGGGGTGCGGTGCGGGTGTGTGCTGATTATCTGGTTGTGGTTTTCCGCAATTCATCTTTATTCTTATCTTATCTGTCTATTATAATCAATGTGCAGTATAGTAGGCTATGTTTATAATTATATTCAAATAATGTTTCTTAATTCTTTCTGTTTTTACATTAAGAATACTAGTTATTACCTGCAGTGTGTGGATGTATGTATGAAACGATGTATGTGATATATATTTTTTTTTTTACATTTGTATCTTCGTAATATTTGTAGGGGCTGTTGTTTACAGTTATGGTCCCCATGTTGTTTACTTGTCTATGTTGTGATAATGCACCTGACCAGATTTCTCCAGTTGGAGATAATAAAGTTATTCTTATCTTATCTTATCTTATCTTATCTAGGCAGTGTATTCATTTGGCGTTAAAGATCTGAGTTTAGGCTTAGATTATATGTTTGGAGCTAACATTGAAATGAGGGAAAGTGTAAGAGAGAAGAGAGGAATTCAAAACTCTTTATTGGCTTTAAGTAGAATAATTTAAAGTGCACAAGGAATGTGCTGTTTGAGGCAGTCTAGTGTTATACTGACTAGTAAGCCAGCTTCATTCAGTAGAATACCTGTGATTTGTACAGTGAATGCTAGTTAGAGAGAGGTACTTTGAAATGTGCTTGCGAGACTTAAATCTGAAGATACTGAGTCTCACATCACTTACGTAAACTCAGCTTTCATAACCTGTCCTTTGCTCTGCAGCCAGTAGAAGGCTGTAGGAACATTTCTGATAACTTCCCTGTGTCTGGGATGGTCCTCAGCTGTCCTCAGTATACTGAAGAAAGACGGGTCTGTCAGCTCATTGATGCAGAGATGCCAGCTGTTATGATTTTGCCGTATTTTGTTACGCTCGACCACAGTTTGTTCAGACGTTACGCCCACGTCAAAATTGTTCCGATGAGTTAATTTTCAACTATATAACATGGTCACATGCTTTCCTGTCGTAACATTACCCACATGCTGTAGATCTGTTGATCACTAGGTCAGAGCAGTCACTACCAGCCTTCATATCACGTGATTATGCTCAGCTAATTGCGTGCGTGTTTACATTGAAACGGTATTGAGTGGACCAGTCAATTTAATTGTAGCAGTTTGAGTTCCACTGTGTTGCAGGTAGGCACAAGTGTTTATATGTCCTAAAATGTAGGTTTGCTGATGTGGCTGGGAGTCCAAGTGTTCCTACCAAATTCAAAATGTCCATACTAACTTTCCTCATTGTTCCTAGGAACACTTGACAGGGGTTGGCATCTCTGTTGTCATCCCCCCATTTCCTCCCACCATTTTCCCCCTCACCTGGCATTGGACAAAACGTGTTTCAGGCTTGTGGACTGGCTGGACGAGGTTCCCCCGGTGTCATTCCGACAGCCCCAGGTGAGCTTCTCATCCCGCCTGCCCAAGGCCTTCCCCGTGCCGGACGCCTCCACCATGGCCTGCAATGTCCTGCTCTACTGCAACTACAGCCGCATGGACATCAAGTCCGCCATGAAGATCTCCGAGGGGGAGGTGCTGGCTGACGGGGACCACAGTCAGCAGGGTATGTCTGCTGGTGTGTCATGTGCGCTGTGTTGTGGGGTTTTTTTTTTTTTTTTTTGTTGTTGTTGCCCCATCATCTGTACCATTTGAGTAGCATTAACTCCCACGCTGCTCATTGCGAGTCCCTCCCCATACATGGCCATCCCTTTGTTCGTCTGTCAGTGTTTTGTGTTGTGGATTTGTTTTGCTTGGTGGAAGTGGTGTGTTTGATAAGTGTGTGTGTGTGTGTGTACGCGTGTGTTTGTGTGTGTGTGCTTTTGTGTGTGTGTGTGTGTGTGTGAGAAAGAGAGAGAGAGAGAGAGAGAGAGTGTGGGTGTTTTGTCATCTTGTAGCATTGTTAACAAGTACAAACCAAACAGGATGTGTCTAACACTGGAGGGAAGCGAAACATTAGCCTTGTGCTTTTTAAACAGAAACTAAAAGAAAGGAGCAACACAGAAAGATAACAATAACCATTGCAGCTCGTCTTGCAAACTTTGTACTTGGTGGTGTTTCTCTTGTTTTCCTGATTGTGAAAACATGATATGCATATTTAGTTGATACTAAATCCACACATAAAATCATTGAATCGCAAAGAGAAAAAAATATCTGATGTTTGTTGTGACATGGTCTCTTAACTCACTCGGGACGACAAGTTTTCTCCCTTGCTTTTCCCCACAGACAGCCCATTTGTAAGGGTTTGGAAAAAAATTACAAAAAATACAAAATACAGAGTAAGAAAATGAAACTTTCAGAACTGGTTTAATACGTGTTGAGCTATTACATAAAAAAAAAAAAATCAAATTTCTCATCTTATTTTTACAGTTTTGCCATATGTAGAAAATACTGCCAATTTTTCACCCCGAATCACCATACCCATGCTTGCTTTCTGCATTAAATTCGCTTTCCTCTTCATCATCATCCACCTCTTCAATGTCCGACCCTTCAGTTTGTAGCATTTCAAGTACTTCAGCAACCCTAAAATGTTGCCATCGCTGCCTTGTTTGCTTCACAACATTTTGAGAAGAGCCTGCTTTGTTAACAGGCTGGCACGCGAGCAGACGACCAGTCAGTGACTTTGTCAGCTTGTGTGCGAGACGGGCCACACATGGCAGGCTGACCAATCATACCATTCGATTGTGGAGTGACACAGAATTGTGCACCCTGCTTGGCTGATCACAAAATCACGTGTACAGCGCGTGATGGATGTTTATTTCTTGAAAATGCTATTCCATTCCGTCGTCTGAAACCGAATACATTTTATGTAGGAATGCTCATGCATTCCTTCGTCCGGAGAGAGTTAACAGTTTTGTGCGGCTCTTGTGTGTGCTTGATTCTTGTAGTTTTTAAATCAGCTGGAATCATAAGTGAGTCGTGAAGGTTTTGCCTCTTGTTTTGACATGGTCTCCGAATGGTTTTGCTGGCTCATGTATGTGCTCCACTTTTGCTGGCTCATGTATGTGCTTCATTCTTGTAGTTTTTATATCGGCAGGAATCATATGTGAACCATGAAGGCTTTATCTCTTTTTGTGACATGGTATCCAAATACTTTTGCTGGTTCATGTGTGTGTTTTAGTATTGCTGGCTCATGTGTGTGTTTGGTTCTTGTAGTTTTTATATCAGCAGGAATTACACATCAGCCATGGAGGCATTGCTTGTTTTGTGATGTGGTTTCCGTGCCACACAGGTGGTGTTGGGGATGGGGCAGTGAAGGGGGCGGTGCCTGTTGTGACATGGTGTGACCCTGTGGTGTGTTTCACACAGGAGGTGTTGGGGGCGGGGCAGTGAAGGGGGCGGTGCCTGTTGTGACATGGTGTGACCCTATGGTGTGTTTCACACAGGAGGTGTTGGGGGCAGGGCAGTGAAGGGGGCGGTGCCTGTTGTGACATGGTGTGACCCTATGGTGTGTTTCACACAGGTGTTGAGGGCGGGGCCGTGAAGGGGGCGGTGCCTGTTGTGACATGGTGTGACTCTGTGGTGTGTTTCACACAGGAGGTGTTGGGGGCGGGGCCGTGAAGGGGGCGGTGCCTGTTTTGACATGGTGTGACCCTATGGTGTTTCACACAGGAGGTGTTGGGGGCGGGGCCGTGAAGGGGGCGGTGCCTGTTGTGACATGGTGTGACCCTATGGTGTGTTTCACACAGGAGGTGTTGGGGGCGGGGCCGTGAAGGGGGCGGTGCCTGTTGTGACATGGTGTGACCCTATGGTGTGTTTCACACAGGAGGTGTTGGGGGCGGGGCAGTGCAGGGGGCGGTGCCTGTTGTGACATGGTGTGACCCTATGATGTGTTTCACACAGGAGGTGTTGGGGGCGGGGCCGTGAAGGGGGCGGTGCCTGTTGTGACATGGTGTGACCCTATGGTGTGTTTCACACAGGAGGTGTTGGGGGCGGGGCAGTGAAGGGGACGGTGCCTGTTGTGACATGGTGTGACCCTATGGTGTGTTTCACACAGGAGGTGTTGGGGGTGGGGCCGTGAAGGGGGCGGTGCCTGTTGTGACATGGTGTGACCCTATGGTGTGTTTCACACAGGTGTTGGGGGCGGGGCCGTGAAGGGGGCGGTGCCTGTTGTGACATGGTGTGACCCTATGGTGTGTTTCACACAGGAGGTGTTGGGGGCGGGGCCGTGAAGGGGGCGGTGCCTGTTGTGACATGGTGTGACCCTATGGTGTGTTTCACACAGGAGGTGTTGGGGGCGGGGCAGTGCAGGGGGCGGTGCCTGTTGTCACATGTTGTGACCCTATGGTGTGTTTCACACAGGTGTTGGGGGCGGGGCAGTGAAGGGGGCAGTGCCTGTTGTGACATGGTGTGACCCTATCGTGTGTTGCACACAGGAGGTGTTGGGAGCGGGGCAGTGAAGGGGGCAGTGCCTGTTGTGACATGGTGTGACCCTATGGTGTGTTTCACACAGGTGTTATGAGCGGGGCAGTGAAGGGGGCGGTGCCTGTTGTGACATGGTGTGACCCTATGGTGTGTTTCACACAGGAGGTGTTGGGGGCGGGGCCGTGAAGGGGGCGGTGCCAGACAACATGTTGATTCCCAATGTGCTGCTAGTGACCAAACACCACAACGGATCCCTCAACCAGTGGCAGGTCAGTGTGGGGACATGCCCCTCGTCTTTGATCAGCAGTGTGATGGAACAAAGGCTTCTGTTTGGAGTTGAAAGTGTGTTGCATGTGTACTTGTGTGCTCATATACGTGTGTGGAATGTGTGGTGCACTAGCGTATGTGCATCTCTTGCATGTACATAAACATACACATATGCATGCATGTTCCCCATTTTCCCTTACCCCCTTTTCTCTTCTGCAGTCAAACACACACATAAATGCTCACACATACATGCGCATACACACTATACATGTGAGTAGATACACTTTTAGATGGGTACACAGTCAGTGTAAAAAAGGTAGTGAACCTCAGTTCCAATAATAAATGATAGTATGTAATTACTCCAAATGTGCTTGATTTAAGATGTTTAATTTGGAAAGAAATGAATCTTCTTTACAAGGATGAAAAAAGAAAAGCAACCACTTGTAAGTGTCCACCCATGCTACATCTGTTTTCTTTCTGTTCTCCCTGAAATGATTAATCAATTTTTTGTCACTGCTTAACTCACCTTTGTTAATCAATGATGTACAGGTAAGCTTCACGGACACCTCCAAGTTCCAGACCGTGGCCAGCGTGGCTCATGCCGCCCGTGTCTGCGGCCACCGTTTCCGTGCCAATGCGGCCGCCTGTCACCCGGTGCTGCCCCTGCTGTTGACCACCTCGCACCACAACCTGCCCGACCCCAACGCCACCCCGGAACGGGAAACGCCCACCGAGGAGACGGACAACAAGAATCACAGCAACTCCGCCGGCAGTTTCGCTTTCTGCAGCGAGCTGATTTTGTGGCAGGTGAGAGAGGGAGTTGATAAAAAAAGTTTTTAATTCTGTTAGTGGTCAGTGGTGCGTAAGTAGACGTTATTGTGTGTTCATATGTCATGACTTAACAATGTTACTCTTGTCCCCTAGTCCTAAGCGATGTGTGTGGGTTGACAGGTGGGGCACGTAGGCCCCCTGTCCAAGTCCGGTGGACTGGTGGAACTGGCCAGGATCAACTCTCCCAACATCAACGCCTTCACCAGCATGGCCTGGGTCCCCACACTGCTGCCTAGGTCTGTGCTTCGGCCTCTGACACTGACACAAACATGTGTGCATACACACACACTGACACACACTCAGTCACACACGAACACACATGCACACACACACACACACACCACATACAACACACACACACACACACACACACATGCACACACACACATACACACACCACATACTACACACACGCACACACACACACACACGCACGCACGCACACACTCACTCACTCACACCCTATATTTAAGAAAAGAATTGAGCCATAGTGCTGATTTTTATGTGAATATGATTAAACTTACTGTGTCTCTCTTCTGAAAAGTCAGTGACTACTTGTTGTTTTATTCATAAAAAAGATAGTCATTATGGATATCATGACATCTGTATTATGACCTTTATTTCATAATTGCTATGTATATTATGACCTTTGTTACATTGTTACAGATATTGTGACCTTTATGACAGTATTGTTACATGTATTGTGACCTTTATGGCAGTATTGTTACAGATATTGACATTTATGACAGTATTGTGACCTTTATTACACTATTGTTGCATATACTGTGACCTTTATTACGTTATTGTTACAGATATTATGACATTTATCACAGATTTGGGACATTTTTTACACTATTGTTAAGATATTGTGACCTTTATTTCAGTATTACCGATATTGTGTCTTTCATTACAGTATTGATACACATTGTGAACTGTATTACAGCACTGATACAGATATTGTGACCTTTATTACAGCATTGTAACAGACATTGTGACCTTTATTACAGCATGATTACAGACATTGTGACCTATATTGCAGCATTATTACAGACATTGTGACCTATATTGCAGCATTGTTACAGATATTGTGACCTTTATTACAGCATGGTTACAGACATTGTAGCCTTTAATACAGCATTGTTATAGACATTGTGACCTTTATTACAGCATTGTTATAGACATTGTGACCTTTAATACAGCATTGTTACAGACATTGTGACCTTTATTACAGACATTGTGACCTTTATTACAGCATGGTTACAGACATTGTAGCCTTTAATACAGCATTGTTACAGACATTGTGACCTTTATTACAGACATTGTGACCTTTATTACAGCATTGTTACAGACATTGTGACCTTCATTGCAGCACAACCCTGGGGTCGTGTAACTACTCCCCCAGCACCCTGTTTGTGGCGTCTGACGGAAACAGTCTGCGTCTCTACCAGGCTGTCATTGACGCCAGACTGCTGCTCACTGAGGCTCAGGGACCCAAGAAGGGAAACGTGAGTTCCGGGGTCACTGACTGAATTCGGCCTTTTCATTGTTTTCTTCTTCTTCTTCTTCTTCTGCGTTCATGGGCTGCAACTCCCACGTTCACTCGTATGTACACGAGTGGGCTTTTACGTGTATGACCGTTTTTACCCTGCCATGTAGGCAGCCATACTCCGCTTTCGGAGGTGTGCATGCTGGGTATGTTCTTGTTTCCATAACCCACCGAACGCTGACATGGATTACAGGATCTTTAATGTGCGTATTTGATCTTCTGCTTGCGTATACACACGAAGGGGGTTCATGCACGAGCAGGTCTGCACATATGTTGACCTGGGAGATCGTAAAAATCTCCACCCTTTACCCACCAGGCGCCGTCACCGTGATTCGAACCCAGGATTCTCCGATTGAAAGTCCAAAGTCCAACGCTTTAACCACTCGGCTATTGCGCCCGTCGATTCATTGTTGTTGTTATTATTGTTAAATTACGTAGCACCTATCTTCAGTCAGAGACTTGGGTCGGGTTGCATGAGGTGACCTTTGCAGTTTAAAGTGTGCGTAGAGTTAAGAATGTTCCTAAGTATGTGGAGTTTACCGTGGAGTTTGGAACATTTTTAACGATAAGCAAACTTAGCGCTGCTGTGTTTGTTCATGCAACCCAACCCAGAGCTCTTTACAAACATGGACTGACATCTGCCTTTAGGGGTTCATCAGTTCATCATTCATTTCCTGTGTCATTCAGTTATGATCCATGTTTTGTAATGAAGATGATTTGCCTTCATAAAATGACAGTGTTTTTGCTGGTAAAGTGAAAATTTGTTATTGATGGCTGGGCAGAATGAGACAAAACTCTTGACACTTTGAAACTTTAAAAAATTTTTTATTATTTTTTTTAGGGGGTAGGGGGATTGTGAGGGGTGGGGAGGGGTGGTAGTTCCACCATAGGTTCCAGTACACTCTGTGACTCTCATTGTAGTATCATCTGGCTTGGATCGGCTTACATGTGGGCTTCAACTCCCACGTTCACTCGTATATACGCGAGTGGGCTTTTTAGGTGTATGACCGTTTTTACCCCGCCATGTAGGCAGCCATACTCCGCTTTCGGGGGTGTGCATGCTGGGTATGTTCTTGTTTCCATAACCCACCGAACGCTGACATGGATTACAGGATCTTTAACGTGCGTATTTGATCTTATGCTTGCGTATACACACGAAGGGGGTTCAGGCACTAGCAGGTCTGCACATATGTTGACCTGGGAGATCGTAAAAATCTCCACCCTTTACCCACCAGGCGCCGTCACCGTGATTCGAACCCGGGACCCTTAGATCGAAAGTCCAACTCTTTGACCATTCGGCTATGGCGCCCGTCACTGGCTTCCCAATCAGAGAGTCTTTTTTACCCAACTTGAAACATAATTGTACTTTTTCTTGGAAGATAGATGTGCAGTTTTTACCCCTTTATCTTCCTGTTTATTTCTTTTCTCCTTTTTACATCATTGCATATTCTGTTATTTTTCTATCTTATTTTCGTAAATAGAAAATGTGAAAACATTTTGTCCAAAAGTGTAATTTCCATTTAGTTTAGAGAATTGAGTAAAAAATTTTTAATGACCACGTTAATGGGTTTTAGTTGTTGTTTTTTTTTTAACAGTAATGACCATGTAAATGTTTTTTTGTTTTGTTTTGTTTTTGTTTTTAGCAGTTCGGGACGAGTTTCTCCAGTGCCAGCTCCAGTTTTGTGCAGGAGCCCCCCTCCCCCAAGACCAGTGTGGCGGAGGCATTCAACATGGTCAGTCTGCAGTCCTCCGCCAGGCCTGGCTGCTTGCTGGAGCTGGAGCGTATCAACGATGCCATGGCCGTGAGTGGGAGCACTGACCTTTGTCTGTCTGTCTGTCATGCTTCATGACGCCATGGCCGTGAGTGGGAGCACTGACCTTACTCTGTCTGTCTGTCTGTCATGCTTCATGACGCCATGGCTGTGAGTGGGAGCACTGACCTTACTCTGTCATGCTTCATGACGCCATGGCTGTGAGTGGGAGCTCTGACCTTACTCTGTCTGTCTGTCATGCTTCCTGACGCCATGGCTGTGAGTGGGAGCACTGACCTTACTCTGTCTGTCATGCTTCATGATGCCATGGCTGTGAGTGGGAGCACTGACCTTACTCTGTCTGTGTGTCTGTCATGCTTCATGACGCCATGGCTGTGAGTGGGAGCTCTGACCTTACTCTGTCTGTGTGTCTGTCATGCTTCATGACGCCATGGCTGTGAGTGGGAGCTCTGACCTTACTGTCTGTCTGTCTGTCTGTCATGCTTCATGACGCCATGGCTGTGAGTGGGAGCACTGACCTTACTCTGTCTGTCTGTCTGTCATGCTTCATGACGCCATGGCTGTGAGTGGGAGCACTGACCTTACTCTGTCTGTCTGTCTGTCATGCTTCATGACGCCATGGCTGTGAGTGGGAGCACTGACCTTACTCTGTCTGTCTGTCTGTCATGCTTCATGACGCCATGGCTGTGAGTGGGAGCACTGACCTTACTCTGTCTGTCTGTCATGCTTCCTGACGCCATGGCTGTGAGTGGGAGCACTGACCTTACTCTGTCTGTCATGCTTCATGACGCCATGGCTGTGAGTGGGAGCACTGACCTTACTCTGTCTGTGTGTCTGTCATGCTTCATGACGCCATGGCTGTGAGTGGGAGCTCTGACCTTACTCTGTCTGTGTGTCTGTCATGCTTCATGACGCCATGGCTGTGAGTGGGAGCTCTGACCTTACTGTCTGTCTGTCTGTCTGTCATGCTTCATGACGCCATGGCTGTGAGTGGGAGCACTGACCTTACTCTGTCTGTCTGTCTGTCATGCTTCATGACGCCATGGCTGTGAGTGGGAGCACTGACCTTACTCTGTCTGTCTGTCTGTCATGCTTCATGACGCCATGGCTGTGAGTGGGAGCACTGACCTTACTCTGTCTGTCTGTCTGTCATGCTTCATGACGCCATGGCTGTGAGTGGGAGCACTGACCTTACTCTGTCTGTCTGTCATGCTTCATGACGCCATGGCTGTGAGTGGGAGCACTGACCTTACTCTGTCTGTCTGTCTGTCATGCTTATGACGCCATGGCCGTGAGTGGGAGCACTGACCTTACTCTGTCATGCTTCATGACGCCATGGCTGTGAGTGGGAGCACTGACCTTACTCTGTCTGTCTGTCATGCTTCATGACGCCATGGCTGTGAGTGGGAGCACTGACCTTTGTCTGTCTGTCATGCCTCTTTTTTTCTTGTCATGAAGGAGGAAGGTGGCAGAATGGTTAACTCACTCAGTACGGCCAGTCCTCTCTTCTCCTCTACACAGACCCCTCGGATGTCCAGTGGGTGTCTCAATGACCCAAACTTTAGCTTCCGTCATCAGAATTGTGGTATTCTTTGTCAACATTCACCTCTTCAGTATAAGAGCCTTCCACTTGCAATATTTTGATGGTGGTAATTGGGGTGAAATGCTGTTAACGTTGTCTCTTTCGCCGTTCGTATGGAGAGAGTTAAGACGCTCATCTGTCGATACAGAGTCCATGCGGGTCTGGGTTTCTTCTTCTTCTGCGTTCACTCGTATGCACACGAGTGGGCTTTTACGTGTATGACCGTTTTTACCCCGCCATGTAGGCAGCCATACTCCGTTTTCGGGGGGGTGCATTCTGGGTATGTTCTTGTTTCCATAACCCACCGAACGCTGACATGGATTACAGGATCTTTAACGTGCGTATTTGATCTTCTGCTTGCATATACACACGAAGGGGGTTCAGGCACTAGCAGGTCTGCACATATGTTGACCTGGGAGATCATAAAAATCTCCACTCTTTACCCACCAGGCGCCGTCACCATGATTCGAACCCGGGACCCTCAGATTGACAGTCCAACCACTCGGCTATTGCGCCCGTCGGTCTGGGTTTGAATTCCGCTCTTGTCATTTCTCTTACGTTGGACAGAAAAATTAAACTGACCCCGCTCGTGTACATGCGAGTGAACATGGGAGTTGCAGCCCACGAACAAAGAAGAGGAATAAAACTGAGCTTCAGGTCATTCGGATGAGATGATAAACAGAGGTCCTGTGTGCAGCACGAACCCAAGAACACAAAAGTGTTGTCATCTGGCAAAACTCTATTGAAGAAATCTCGCTGTGATAGATAGACAAATATATATGCATGCACTCAAGGCCTGACAAAATGTGTTGGGTTATGCTGTTGTCAGGCATCTGACTAGCACTTGTTGTTCAGCATATATGGATTTGTCTGAATGTGGTGATGCCTCCTTCAGAAACTGAAACGGAAACTGAAACTTCCCGTTACACATTGACATGAAGTTGATGATGAATTAGGTCATGGACTTTCTCTTGTCTTTCATACTTCTTTTCATTACATGATCGACATGAACTGGATGATGAATTAGATCATGGACTTTCTTTTGTCTTTCATACTACTTTTCTTCTTTTCATTACACAACCAAAAACTTGATGAACTTGATAATGAATTTGTCGTGATTGATGTGTTTTCATAATCCACTGAATGCTGACGTGGATCAGAGGATGTGCGTATTTCATCTTCTGGCACTGGCAGGTCTGTAGGTACTTAGACCTGAGAGATAGGAAAAATCTCCACTCTTCGTCCACCGGGTGCACTGAAAGGGGGTTCGAACTCGGGAAACTTGGGTGAGAATCCAGTGCTCTTACCATTTGGGCACCGCGACAGTCACAGTGTTTGTCTCGTCTGTTTATGGGTCACTCTTGTTTATCTTTTTGGAACAGTGACGCCTCCTTGAGCTACTGAAACTGAAACTTGTTGGAACATTAACTCATTGAACCTTGCACCTGAGCATTGCTTGGGTAGTGTAATTTGTTTTATTTAAACACTTTCCACGTTCCTACATGTGCATAAACCACAAGCAAAGTGAGCTTGCTTCTGCTATTACCACCTGTGTCCACAAGGGTCAGTTTGAAGGAAAAAGTGGTCAATTTCAGTGTATTTTCTGTGTTTTTTCTGCATCAGTGACAGGGAAGCCTGCCGGTGATGTGAATCTTTAGGGTTGAACAGTTGATGGTAATAAACTTGAAGGGAAATGTGACAGAGCAGTTTATGGGACTGTTCATACATTTTTTTTTTGGTGTGTTCTGTTGGTGCTGGAACTCCTCAATGATGCTGTAATGGTGAGTGAGATAACAGACATGACTTTGTCTTTGTGTCACCCTGCTTCTATGCCTGCTTCCCATTTTCCAGGTTCTCTTGTTTCTAACGATGAGAGAACACACGGGACAAGAGTCCCCTGGTATCGGACCGTGTTTGTTTATTTTGTTATTTTATTTCTTGAGTGTATTTAACACACACTGGTTAGTGATGAGTGATCTATATTCGTAAGATAAACAAAATTTTGACTATATGTAATAGATTATCAGTAAAAACACCTGAGATAAACCAAGAAAATAATGAAAAAATATTAAAGAAATGTGTCTCCATACCTTATGTATGTACTCAGTCCTGAATTGTAATACAGATTTTTGGCATTCTGCACAAACTTTCCAGTATATGTAGTCTTTTGCGTGTGTGCATATACACAGACACACATCATCCCATCATTCACACACACACACACACACACACACACCATCGCATCACACACACACATGCCTGCACAAACACACAACCTTCAACTGCCACGTCTGCCTGTGCCACGTCCCTTCACTTGATGCTCACTTTTAGACCGTGTCAAAGTAGGTTAATACTGATACAGATGGCACACAGTGCAGAAAAGTGGTACTGTTCATACCTCACCTGTATGGGACAGCTGTACCCCCTTTCTGTCATGCATGCATGCTTTTCAAAAGCCACGCAATACACGCAAGCGTGTCGCACAGAATTGTTCCACCCCCTTCAGCACTCCCTGCCCTGAATAAGTGGAGGGTTAGTCTTTGTGTCAGTAACAACACTGTACTTGTCCTCCTGCACCGCTTTCTGCCCTTTGCCTGCAGCATCTAGCTCTACAGCTACCCCTCCTTTTCCCCCTCACTGCCAAGGATCACCCCTACCTTCCTTCTCGTCAAACAAACTATCTGACTAGAGTCTGTCACAGCTAGCACAAAACTTACCATCATAACTAATGATAATGATAATAATAATAATAATGGACATGTATGTAGTGCGTTTCTCCAGAAATACTGCTCAAAGCAGGAAAGCTTCAGCAACATATTGTATCAAAATGTAAAAAGATTTTCTGTAGCTGTTTCATACCACTTAGGCTAAGTTGCAGTCATTGTCTACCATTTGGAAAGCGTCATCTGAGAAATTCTGAGAAGGCTACTACAAACAGCATCTTGTAATCTGACCATACATAGTCTGATTTGGTTTTGCTCCTCATCAGTGATTTAAACAGGCTCATCCAGCTTTCCCATTGGTTTATATGGGAGAAACCATAATCTAAAAATAGAGGTATGAAAGTTGCTGCCATGATGAGGATGGATTAAGCTTTCATGGGAGCACTTTCAAACACTTAAGACTTTGATGGAATTTGACTAAAGAGGTTACATGAGCTGGCCTCAGCTTTTGCTGATTTAGTTGAATGTTTCTTAGAAAAGAGCCAACGACATTTTACTTTTTTTTTTTTTTTACTTTTAAAAAATTTGCTTTTCTTCTTTTGTAATGTAATGAATCATATTTTTATCACAAGAGATTTGTGTGAGTGAAATTCAGGCTGCTCTCCCTTGGGAGAGTGTGCCACCACAGTGCAGTGCCACCATCTTTTTCTGTCTGCTGATGTATTTGTTTCACAATCAAATTTGATTTTTCTACAGATTTTTTGCAAGGAACAACTCTTATATTGCTATGGGTTCTTTCACAGGCACTTTCTTTTTACGCCTATCCACATAGAGATGTTACGTAGTTTTCATGTGTTTTCAAGATGATGTTGAGCGAGGTGGTGGTGGTGGTTTTCAGGACTGGCAGAACATCCAGCTGCTGCACGTGTTCCAAGAGGCCCTGGTGGTGGACCACAGGAGTCAGAACCTCTCCCACGCTCCCTTTGGGGCGTCCGGGTTCGGAGACACCATGTCTGCCTTTGTCGACCTGTCCAGCGTGAGTAGACACACTCTTTCTTTCGCTGTCAGAGGTTGAAACCACTTTGTTTTTCCCCCTTTCCTTCTGGGCTTGACTTTGCAGATGAAGATCTAAGGAAGGGTTTGTGTAGCCACGTTGGGTGCAGGCACAGTGGTGAATGGTGAGGCGTGTCTGAGACAGGCGTACTCTGCCACAGAGACTGCCTTTGTTACAACTGCCCTCTGATAAAACTGCCTGTGTTGTAGCTGTCCTGTGACAGTATTACCTGTATTTTACAGCTGTCATGTGACAACATTGCCTGTGTTTCAGCTGTCCTGTGACAACATTGCCTGCTGTCCCGTGACAGTATTACCTGTATTTTACAGCTGTCCTGTGACAACATTGCCTGTGTTTCAGCTGTCCTGTGACAATATTGCCTGCTGTCCTGTGACAGTATTACCTGTATTTTACAGCTGTCCTGTGACAACATTGCCTGTGTTTCAGCTGTCCTGTGACAATATTGCCTGCTGTCCTGTGACAGTATTACCTGTATTTTACAGCTGTCCTGTGACAACATTGTCTGTGTTTCAGCTGTCCTGTGACAATATTGCCTGCTGTCCTGTGACAGTATTACCTGTATTTTACAGCTGTCATGTGACAACATTGCCTGTGTTTCAGCTGTCATGTGACAACATTGCCTGTGTTTCAGCTGTCCTGTGACAACATTGCCTGTGTTTCAGCTGTCCTGTGACAACATTGCCTGCTGTCCTGTGACAGTATTACCTGTATTTTACAGCTGTCCTGTGACAACATTGCCTGTGTTTCAGCTGTCCTGTGACAACATTGCCTGTGTTTTAGCTGTCTTGTGACAACATTGCCTGTGATTCAGCTGTCCTGTGACAACATTGCCTGTGTTTCAGCTGTCATGTGACAACATTGCCTGTGATTCAGCTGTCCTGTGACAACATTGCCTGTGTTTTAGCTGTCCTGTGACAACATTGCCTGTGTTTTAGCTGTCATGTGACAACATTGCCTGTGATTCAGCTGTCCTCTGACCTTATTACTTGTGTTTCATCCATTCTCTGAAAATATTGCCTATGTTTCAGCTGTCCTCTGACAATATTGCCTGTGTTTCAGCCATTCTCTGACAATATTGCCTGTGTTTCAGCCATTCTCTGACAATATTGCCTGTGTTTCAGCCATTCTCTGACAATATTGCCTGTGTTACAGCTGTTGACGTTTGAGGAGAACTTTTACCTGGTGGTGCTGGAGAGACTGTCGTCCAAGATGGGGGACGAGGGGTCACGCCTGCACATGTGGAAGATCACGGCGTCCTCCCAGCCCTCCACTGTGTCGGCTCACGGTGCTGACGCTAAAAGTGTGTACATGCTGCCTCTGTGGCCGTGTTCCTCGTCTTTTTCTGTCTGTGTGCTTGGGCTACAGCTCCCCTTGTTCACTTGATTGTATGAGTGGGTTTTAGATTTAGTATTTATTCAGGAGATAACGTGCTTTTTTAATATTTTTTTTTATGATACGCAAATATGATGGGAAATTACACTGCAAAGAGAGGTTCATTTTTTTGGTTGAAGTCTTTAGGTTTCTTATTACTTACAGGTAAAGCGTCAAGAAACAAGTATACAACATGCGTATCACAGAGAATACCTTTTTGTGGTAAAATTTGGTTGCTCTGTTGTGTGCTTCATATTTGAAAAACATTGACGTGGCATAAGACACACAGACATATTTGACACATATCCCTCCCCTACCACACACACATTCCACACATACATATATATGTACACATGCACTCAAACATACTTCTGTGTGCTTGCTCATTAACGCTTTAACAATTCCAGACACACAGAAATCCTCACCCCTACCTCCACCCCCACCTGCCACACATACATATACACATGCACTCAGTCATAAACTTATGTGCTTGCTCATTAACATTTTAACAAATAACCCCCCCCCCACACACACACACATACACATATGCACATGCACTCAGACATATACTCATGTGCTTGCTCAATAACATGGACAAACGTTTACGCTTTCAGTGAGAAATGGATCTGTGGGTGAGGAGCCTCTTGGCACAGTCCCCCCGTACGACTCTGACGAAGAAGCAGCCACAATATTCCAGGCGTCCCAGAATCCTCAGGGACCGGGGGCTCCCAGCATGAAGATGTCCATCACTACTGTCAAGGTCAGTCACTGTGATTGATTTGATTTGATGTGGATACTTACGTAGCACCTATCCTTGGTCAGAGACCAAGCTCTACAAGCGCTTTACAAGCTCGGGGGTCATTACCACAACAGGCTGCCTACCTGGGTAGAGCTGACTGACAGCTGCCATCAGGCGCTCATCATTCGTTTCCTGTGTCATCCAATCAGATTTCAGGCATGCACACATGCACACTCAGACAGATATGTAACATTTATGTGCATGATCGTTTTGTTTATTTACCCTGCCATGTAGACAGCCATATTCCATTTTTGGGGGTGTGCATGCTGGGTATGTTCTTGTTTCCATAACCCACCGAACGCTGACATTGATTACAGGATCTTTAACATGTGTATTTCATCTTCTGCGTGCATATACATTTGTTGACCTGGGAGATTGGAAAAATCTCCACCCTTTACCCACCAGGCGCCGTTACAGAGATTTGAACCCGTTACCCTCAGATTGAAAATTCAATGCTTTAACCACTCAGCTGTTGAGCCCGTCAGGTTTTCAAGAGTGATCTCAGGAGACTGTTGAATCTTTTGCATGGACACAAATCAGAGTGCTTAGACACCAGAAATTCACATGCATGCATAACTGATTCAGAAGTTGTTTTTATTTTTCAATTTTTGTGTGTGAGAAAAACAATGATCGTGATTGAAATCAGAACAAAGTATTTGGTGTCATATACTGTACCATGTCAAACTGATGCCTATCGGTTTGCTCTGCTTGGTCAAATTTCGCACGGCTAACAGTGAAAAGACGACCCGTCTTGCCTAGTCTGCTCTTAGCCAATCAAACGCCTCTAAAAGCTACAAGCGCTGAATCATTCCTTTGGCCAAGGCTCTCAGTGCCATCTTGTCAGGTTTACGCTCTGTCTCGTCTTACGCTTCTTTTGGCTATTAAGCGTGTTTATTTGGCCTTATTGTGCTGCATGCGGCTTGATTTTGTACTTTTTTCTCAACCTCTCAGTCGATCCTGTCTTTCCTTTCTCTGTTGGGGATCGGATTTTTCGCTGGGTGCCTAAGCGTGGTTACCATGCCTCATACATCATCCCACGACGGCAGGAATCATGATGCTGGGATCAAGACTCGGCAAGAGACTCTCCCAGGCCCGGAGCTCATGATTTCTCCCGATAGGGACTGCGGCAATGCGTCATTAGGCGACACTCGTTCCATTACAACGGTCATGAAGGGGACTGGGGGGGAAAGGAATACGAGCGTCACCTCCCGAGGTGTCCCAGCAGGAGGCAGAAATAAGATGGAGTGGCAAGTCCTCTCTTGGCGGTGGGGACTCACAGCTAGGCACGAACTCTCGGCCCTCCCATTTGGTCTGTCCCTTGCCCCTTTCCTGTTTACCAAGGTGGTGCGGTAATTGGTGTCCATCATCCGGTCGGAATCCATTTGTATCTGTGTACCTGGACGACTTGATAATTCTGGCCCAGTCGCAGGCCCTGTGCTAGGAAGTAGTTGTATTTGTATTTGTATTTATTTTTATCACAACAGATTTCTCTGTGTGAAATTCGGGCTGCTCTCCCCAGGGAGAGCAAGTCGCTACACTACAGCGCCACCCATTTTTAAAATATTTTTTCCTGCGTGCGGTTTTATTTGCTTTTCCTATCGAAGTGGATTTTTCTACAGAATTTTGCAAGGAACAATCCTTTTGTTGCCATGGGTTCTTTTACGTGCGCTAAGTGCATCCTGCACACAGGACCTCGGTTTATCGTCTCATCCGAATGACTAGCGTCCAGACCACCACTCAAGATCTAGTGGATGGGGAGAAAATATCGGTGGCTGAGCCGTGATTCGAACCAGCGTGCTCAGATTCTCTCGTTTCCTAGGCGGACGCGTTACCTCTAGGCCATTACTCCACTGGGGATCTGGGAATCTGGGGATTAAGAATAAAAATGGATCTCTCTCCTTTAAATTTCCCTTCAGTCTTTTAAAGTAATTCCCATGACATTTTCAACTTCATTTTTAAAAAATTCTGATTCAAATGATTGTTATTACTCTGAAGACTTATTGTCTGACTCTTTCTCTGCAAGATCAAATTAATGATGTAGTTTTGTGGTCATTGTGAATGTTAGAATTTGTGAATGTTGAAATTTGTTTGATCTCGTAAATGCAGGACAACAGTGGTGTGGTTTTATAATCCTTTAATCAACATTCCTTTTCGTGTTGAGAAAAGAAAAACTGGTAAGTGGACATGATGAAACAATAATCTTGTGAATCATCCTGAATGAGTCAGCCAGTGATTGCCCAAGGTGTATGTGAATCACCTGAATGAGTCAGTCAGTGATTGCCCCAGGTGTATGTGAATCACCTGAATGAGTCAGTGATTGCCCCAGGTGTGTGAATCACCTGAATGAGTCAGCCAGTGATTGCCCCAGGTGTATGTGAATCATCCTGAATGAGTCAGCCAATGATTGCCCAAGGTGTATGTGAATCACCTGAATGATTCACCTGACGATTGCCCAGGTGTATGTGAATCACCTGAATGACAGAAAATGATTGCTCCAGGTGTGTGTGAATCACCTGAACAATTCACCTGATGATAGCCCAGGTGTATGTGAATCACCTGAACAAGTCACCTGATGATTTGCCCCCCAGGTGTGCACCCAGACCCTCTCTCTCCCCACGGGCGTCAGCGTCATCTCGGCCAACGTGGCGGCCGGCCACCTGGGCTCTGCCTCCATCTACCCGGCCTGCTTCGCCCCCTACCTGCTGGCTACGGCATGCTCCGACGGGCAGGTGAGGTTCTGGAAGTGCTGTGTCCAGGACATGGAGCTTCGCCACGACAACCCTTGCAGCGTCACCAGCTACGAGTTCTGCGTGGACTCGGTGGGGGGGCGGGGCGTCCAGCCGTCAATCACCAGCAGCCTGCTGTGGAAGCCCCAGGAGCACGACTACCTGTGGGAGGAGTGGCAGATGGCCTGCTCCAAGAGGCAGACCAGTGCTGTGTCCGTGCCTGGTAGGTGTGGTGTTGGGGGTGGGTTAGGTTATTGTGTTGGTGGGATTGGTTGGTGGGTGGGTGGGTGGATTGGTTGATTCGTTGGTGATTTGGTTGATTGTCATGATTAGTTGATCAATTGATAAGTGGTTTGTGGGATTGGTTGGTTCGTTGGTAACGTGGTTGATTGGTTGGTTGGTTGGTGTGACTGGTTGGTTGGTTGGTGATCGGTTGATTGGTTGGTTGGTTGTTTTGTGATTGGTTGATTGATTGGTTAATTCATTGGTGACTTGTTGATCGATTGGTATAATTGGTTAATTGATTGGTTGATGGGTTTAGTGATTGGTTGATGGATTGGCTGGCGGGTTGTTGATTGGTTGGTTGATGGGTTGGTGTGACTGGTTGGTGATTGGTTGATTGGAGGCACAGCTCACAGCAGTGGAAGTTGGCTGCCATCAAAGAGGGTGCTGCTGTTGCAGGCAGAAGGGAGGTAATATGGTAAAGGAAGTCATTGGATGCAGCCACGTTTGGTTTCTCAGCTTGAGCGAGGTATATATATGATAGTCAGTCGTGTCCGACTATGACCATCAGAACAGCAGAGGAGGCAACTGCTGTTCCGACTATTTGGGCTAGAATTTGATTATAGTGGAGAGCGTCTTGCCCAGGTTACATCCCCACTCTCTCGGCCACGAGGGTTTTAGGACAGTCGGCATTGGGATGGTTCCCAAAGGCCAACTAGCCCACAGGGCTGCAGCACTAAGAGCCAGTGCAATTTTGCCTCCTAGTTTGAGAGTCATAGTCCTTCACAAAAGACTAAGCTGTAAATGGTTTCCCATTGACTGGAGAAACCATTGATAATACAGCTCTCACTTTGCTGTTGTAAACTTATGTCAATCTGCGGGGTAGTGGTTTACACATGACAGGAATCAGACTCAGCTGGAGTCTGCACTAGTAAGTCATGGTTACTGTATTAAATTGAATATAGGGGAAAAATTCCCTTTTTGATTTTGGAAAGAGAAAGTGAGATTCTGTATAAAGTCGTCCAGTGTTAATGATGATGAATAAAGTATGCATGTCAGTTTATTAGAAGAATGAAATGGACTAATGCAAGGGTGGGAGTGTGTATTTATTATGCTGATTTCCTTTTTGTTGTAGTTAAAAATAAAAATAAAGTATTTATTTATTTGTGGTTTTTTGTTTGGTTTGGTTTTGGTTTAGAGACATATTTCGGTTAAGGTGTCCCTGGACTGTTGCTGCTAACTTTCAAGTATTACAGAACTTTTTCTCTCTCTCTCTCTCTCTCTCTCATGCTGATGTATATGTTTCAAACAGCAATCAGTAAAGAGATGAGATTATAGATAGCACAAGATTTTTTTTTCTTTTTCAGAAGAACGGGACTATGACCCATCCATCCCCTCCCCCCAAAAAACCCAACAGCAACAACAAAAACACACACCAATCCCCCCCACCCACCCCCGCACCCTCCCCCCAAAAAACCCAACAGCAACAACAAAAACACACACCATTCCCCCCAAAAAAAAACAACAACAACAACAACAACAACAAACAAACAACCCAACAACAACAAAAACACACACCAATACCCCCCCACCCACCCCCGCACCCTCCCCCCAAAAAACCCAACAACAACAACAAAAACACACACCATTCCCCCCCCCAAAAAAAAAACCAAACAAACCAACAACAACAAAAACACACACCAATACCCCCCCCCCCTCCCCGCACCCTCCCCTCAAAAAAACCAACAACAAAAACACACACCAATCCCTTCCCCCACCCATACACCCTCCTCTCAAAACCCCCCAAAACACACACCAGTCCCTCCCGCCCCCCCACCCCCCCTGCACCCTCCCCTCAAAAAAAACAACAATAAAAACACACACCAATCCCCCCCCCACCCCCACACCCTCCCCTAAAAAAAAACACAACAAAAACACACACCAATCCCCCCCCCTCCCTGCCCACCCCTCCCTGCACCCCCCCTCCAAAAAAAAACAAAAAAAAACACACAAAAAAAAAACCCACTCAAGAATTGTAATATTATGGTGTCAACAAAACAAAGATCTACTTTTGATCTCTTCCCTGAGCAGAGTGGCATTTTTACAGGACAGGGAATCAGACCCATGCTGGGGTCTGCATGGGAAGTACGTTGGAAGAAACATTCTTTTATCTGTTTAAAAACCCTGTTGAAACTGTGTGTGAAACGGAGAACGGTTGTGGAAGCAAGGAAGCGCTAGCACAGTTGAGAACGCAGTCTGACGTTGCTGTTGCAGGCAAGCCAATCACGGTGAGCTGTGCGTATAGCGGCCGCATGGCCGTGGCCTATCGCCGCAGTGATGTGCAGGCGCAACCCAACCACCCCGAGGAGAAGTTTGTCAACCTGTATGTGGCAATATACGAGTGCGAGTCCACTGGTGAGTGGTTGCGTAGTTGATCTTTAACTTATATGTTTGTGGGCTGCAACTCCCACGTCTGTTACTTGTTCAAGAGGGGTTTTATATATATATATATATATATATATATATATATATATATATATATATGACGTTTTTTTAAAAAAATTTTTCTTATACTCTGCCATATTGGCAGCTATACTCTGTTTACAGGGAAAGGGGGTTGGGGTCTGTGTTCTTGTTCCCATAACCCACCAAGTGCTAACAAAATACAGATTATGGGATCATTGAATTGTGTGTGGAAGGATTGCTTTTTGGATAATTTCTACAGATACTGAATTGTACTTTGTAATGAAAGTGATAGCAGAATTGTATGAATAAGGAATTGCATTTTGGGTCATGACTTTAGATTGTACTTTGTAATGAAAGTGATACAGATGCGTAAGGAAGGCATTGCATTTTGGGGGTAATCGCTATGGATAGTGATTTTTACTTTGTAACGAAAGTGATAGTAGAATAGCATGAGGAAGGCATTGCATTTTGGGTAATCGCAATGAGTCGATGAAGACCTATGTCTGTGTGTGTGTTCGGCTGGGCTATAAGAAACAGTGATGAGTATTATTGTACTTAGGTGTAGAGCTTGTGGAGAGGGAGGGGATTGAGTGAGTAAAGGAGACACAGAGAGAGTGAGAGGGTGTGTGTGTATGTATACCATGCCTCTCTTTCAGGGAATATGATTTTGTGTGAAGCCATCGTGTATGTGTTATATATGTTGCATGGTCTTGTAGATATTTGAACATGCCATTGGGAAGAGGACAGATTAAAAACATGAGGAAAGAAAAAAAGAAAAGACAACAGAAAGGAGAAAAATGATGATGGAAGGAACAAACAAACAAACAAAAAAAAAAAAAAAAAAAAAAAAAGAAACAGTGATGACGATAATGATAATGATCGATGTTAATTTTCTTCGAAAAAACCCATGCAGGTGGGTCAGAGTGGGTGCTGGAGGACACGATAGAGCTGCAGAACATCAAGATCCCAGACCCCCAGGCAGAGATAGAGCTGAGCCAGGCCTTCTCCTCGCAGCCGGTGCTGCCCCCTGGGCTGTCCATCTACTCCGACCCCTTCACTGAGCTGTCCAGCCTGTCGCCCAACTCCTCCACCAACTCGATGCATCGCATCATGTCCGTCCCCAGCCTCAGCACCCTGCAGTCGGTCCGCAAGTCCATCTCTGAACAGGTCCGTGGACAGGGGGCAGGGGGGAGAATGCTGCCAGCTGATTTTGTATTTGTATTTGTTTGTATTTGTATTTCTTTTTATCACAACAGATTTCTCTGTGTGATTTCTCTGTGTGAAATTCGGGCTGCTCTCTCCAGGGAGAGCGCGTCGCTACACTACAGCGCCACCCATTTTTTTTTTGTATTTTTTCCTGTGTGCAGTTTTATTTGTTTTTCCAATTGAAGTGGATTTTTCTACAGAATTTTGCCAGGAACAACCCTTTTGTTGCCATGGGTTCTTTTACGTGCGCTAAGTGCATGCTGCACACGGGACCTCGGTTTATCGTCTCATCCGAATGACTAGCGTCCAGACCACCACTCAAGGTCTCGTGGAGGGGGAGAAAATATCGGCGGCTGAGCCGTGATTCGAACCAGTGCGCTCAGATTCTCTCTCGCTTCCTAGGCGGACGCGTTACCTCTAGGCCATCACTCCACTTACTATCATATTCAGGATTAAAAGGCTGTGCCAGTCTTGAATAAAAAGCTTTCATATTCAGGATTAAAAGGTTATGCCACTCTTGAATAAAAAGCTAATTTCTGTTTGCACATTTCTTCTGTCATTGCTGCTGTGTGTCTGTGTCAAATGATTCGTGTAAGGACAAGCCAGGAGCTTCCTTCTTGAGGAGGTGTCTGGGTTTGTTTCAGTGTACCTTTTGTTCACCTGTGGGCTAGCTGAATTGGTAGTATAAGTAGCGTTGACTTGAAGTTGTGTCCTTTGTAGATGGTGAGGATTGCCACTCTTTATTATATATTAGCATAATGATAGTGATAATAATAGTAATGATAACAGTGATAATGATATTAGTAATGATAATCATAATCATGATAATGCAGTGATACTTACACCTCCCAGACCGGGAGCTTTGGGCGTTTACAGTGACATGAAAGTTATACATACATAACGGAATGCAATGCATATCAGTATCAGTATGACACGCACAAACAAGCATGAGCCCCCCCACCCCCCACCCCCCACACACACAGAATCACAGACACAAGCACACACACACACACACACTCATGAAAACCAAAAGCATGCTAAGTTAAAGTCTGGACTTAAAACCAACCTCTTTCCAGAGTAGCATCACCCTCTGCCCCCTGACCCCCTCCCTCAACCATTCCCTTTTTCTGGTATACAGTTTCTGCTGCTCTCTTTTTCATGCAATTATAAGTTTTGTCTTTAATCCCCAGGATTCCCTAGGATTCAGAGTTGTGCATATGTGTGAATGACTGGTGTGAAAGCTCTTAATTAGTCTCTGCACAAGATTCAGTGCTATATAGATACTTTAAAGAAAAGAAAGAAGTTATTTTTATTATTCTATAATTATTATTATTATTAATACGAATACTTAAAAGAGAAAAATGTGTGTTGTTGTTGTTTTTGTTAGGATAATATGATTATGATCATCATGAATGACATGAAGCTTACAGGAATGTGAGAATGAGCAAAAGGACGTAGCGAAGGACATGAATGCTGAAGGAGCGTGGGTGTGTTGCCAGGGCAACAGACTGGGCCTGCTGCGACAGAAGTGTCTGGTACAGCTGGACTGGGTGTCCACAGAGGACGGTACGCACATCCTGACCGTGGGCGTCGGCACCAAGATCCTCGCCTACTGCCAGGTGTCCAATGAGGTAGGCAGCCCTGACACGCCCTGGAGGGGCGCAGTAGCTGAGTGGTTAAAGCGCTGGACTTTCAATCAGAGGGTCGAATCTCAGTAACAGTGTCTGGTGGGTAAAGGGTGGAGATTTTTCCCATCTCCCAGGTCAACAGATGTGCAGACCTGCTAGTGCCTGAATCCCCTTTGTGTGTATACACTCACAGAAGATGAAATACACATGTCATAGATCCTGTAATCGACGTCAGCGTTCAGTGGGTTATGGAAACAAGAACATACCCAGCATGCACATCCCTGAAAACGAGTATGGCTACCTACATGGCGGAGTAAATAAACAGAATAGTCATTTACATAAAATGTTACATGTCTGTCTGGGTGTGTCTGTGTGCGTGCCTGAAATCTGATTGAATGACACAGGAAACGAATGATAAGCGCCCAATGGCAGCCGTCAGTAGGCTCTACCCAGGTAGGCAGCCTGTCATCCAAATGGCTCCGTGTTTGTAAAGCGCTAGAGCTTGGTCTCTAACTGAGGATAGGTGCTACATAAGTGTCCATATCAGCATCATCATCATCAACACAGACAGGTTTTCAGCTCCAAGATCCTGGCTTACTGTCAGGTGTCCAGTGAGGTAGGCAGCCCTGACACACAGCTAGACAGGTCTGAATTTGATAATAATTTTGTGTTTCCAGTCCTTTGTGTTTCCCATACAGTTCTAAAACCAAACATGTAATGAACATTGTGAACTTTGCAGGTCCAAGTGCTGTAATTCCTATTTTGTAAGTTTATCGACATATTGAATGCTTTTCTGGGAAGTCTATGGTCTTCAAGCGCAGTAGGTTTAAGCCAATAATACACCCAACAAGTTTGTTTACATGTAACAGATCGTGTCCAGTTTCTCCATAGACCAATAGCTAGGAGTTTCTTTAAAACAGAAGCACTGAGAGTTGACTATCAAATAAATTGCTCTTGATATGCAGCACAGTTGGTGATAAATAAATAGATAACAAGCAGTATAATAATTCTTCACTGGTGTGCCAGGTTGCCCAAGCATCGATCAAAGCCAACGCTGCCATGAGCAGTGGCCCCACAGACGCCGGCAAGAAACCCGACATGTTCCCCTCACGGCCCAAGGGCCTGCTGCAGAAATCCAAGTCTCTGGCAGTGGACGACTACAAGGAGGAGATTCGCTGGATGAAGCTGCGCGCCATCGACCTGGAAACAGCGGACGGGTTGCCCCCCCTGCCCATGCACATATCGTGGGTGCGGGGTGGCATCCTGGTGGTGGGCATGGACAACGAGTTCCACGTGTACACGCAGTGGAGGGGAGGCAGCTCCCCTCTCCCAGCAGCCTCCTCCGTCACGGCGGGAAGCGTGGACTCGCACCAACATACAGAAAGCCTCACCATGGACAAACGCACGCTGACGGAAGCGAACTTGGCCTCGATGGCTTCCACGGTGGCGATGAGCAAAACATACAAGTCTATGTCCAACTTCAAATCCTCGCTGTCCATGGCGAAGCATGCAGCGGCTAACTCGAT
>NC_134897.1:10132424-10234924 GCF_041734735.1 Babylonia areolata | reverse complement strand
CCCCAGAAAATGAAATATGGCTGCCTACATGGTGGGGTTAAAAACGGTCATACATGTAAAAGCCTTTTCGTGGACATACAGGTGAACGTGGGAGTTGCAGCGCACGAACGGAGAAGAAAAAGAAGACGACGACAACATGTATGTACCCTGGGTCACTTGTAGCATTGAAGTCGCTGTTTCTGCCGTGGCATCTTGAAGTAGGCGCTAACGTGGTGATGGCCTTGAGATGGCTGCAGTGATTGGCGAGGCTCTTGGCACCATAAACTGATTTGATTTCCGCCGTTGCAGAGTCGATGGATGACTGCGGGCTGCGGTTCGTGCTGGCAATGCGGCAGCACATCTATCTGCTGACCACTCTTCCCCAGCTGAATCGTCTCCCATTGCAGCGTCAGGGCCTCCGCTCCTACTCCCTGGTGTGGGCCTTCCACTCTGAGGCCAATGAGGTGAGTGTGGTGTGGTGTGGTGTGTGTGTGGTGTGGTGTGGTGTGTGTGTGTGTGGTGTGGTGTGTGTGTGGTGTGGTGTGTGTGTGGTGCAGTGCAGTGTACTGTACTGTACTATGCAGAACTGTATTGTATTGCATTCTGTTGCATTGCATTTTGTTTAGTATTATAGTACCGAACGGTACTGTACTGTACTGTATTGTGCTGTACTGTACTATGCAGAACTGTATTGTATTGCATTCTATTGCATTGCATTTTGTTTAGTATTATAGTACTGTACGGTACTGTACTGTACTGTATTGTGCTGTACTGTACTATGCAGAACTGTATTGTATTGCATTCTATTGCATTGCATTTTGTTTAGTATTATAGTACTGTACGGTACTGTACTGTACTGTATTGTGCTGTACTGTACTATGCAGAACTGTATTGTATTGCATTCTGTTGCATTGCATTTTGTTTAGTATTATAGTACCGAACGGTACTGTACTGTATTGCATTCTGTTGCATTGCATTGTACTGTTTTGTATTATGTTACTTTTTTGTCACGACAGTATTGTACTGTACTATATTGTGTTCTGTTGCATTGCATTGCATTGTTTTGTGTTACTTGTTTGTCACAACAGTATTGTGCTATACTATATTGCACTCTGTTGCATTGCATTGTATTGTTTTGTATTACTTTTTTGTCACAACAGTATTGTACTGTACTATATTGTGTTCTATTGCATTGCATTGTATTGTTTTGTGTTACTTGTTCGTCACAACAGTATTGTGCTATACTATATTGTGTTCTGTTGCATTGCATTGTATTGTTTTGCATTACTTGTTTGTCACAACTGTATTGTACTGTACTATATTGTGTTCTATTGCATTGCATTGTATTGTTTTGTATTGTGTTACTTGTTTGTCACAACAGTATTGTACTGTACTATATTGTGTTCTATTGCATTGCATTGTATTGTTTTGTATCACTTGTTTGTCCCAGCAGTACTGCACTGTACTGCATTCTGTTGCATTGCATTGTATTGTTTTGTATTACATTACTTTTTTGTCTCAACGGATTTCTGTGTGTGAAATTCAGGAATGATAAATCTGCCAGGTTAAGACTATTGAGCGCACTGGTATATAAGCCGCACCCACTAAATTTTGGAAAAAATTGAATTTTATACATACATAAGCCGCACCGGTTTATAAGCCGCACTTATTTCTGTACCGGAACACATACTGATATTACAGAAAAGCGGTTGATACTGTAGGTTATGAAATAAACACAAGCGGGAACAACACAAAGAAAAGCAAGCGAAAATACTGCTAGTGCCACAAAAAAATAATAAACAAACACAACGAAAATAAGATCACTAATTTAGGGATAGTCACATTTATTCAAAGTCATCCTGCTCACTGAATCCACTAAAATCTTCGTCTTCAGTGTCCGAGTTGAAGAGAACCAGCACAGCTTCCTCCGCCGTCTTGTCACTGACTTCAGCCTCGCTTTCACTTCATGAACATGAAGGTGGAGGTCGCTGCTGGTTCGTCGCTTGTGCTGTCGTCTGCTAGGTCGATCGCCTTCAATTTGAAGGCTGCATCATAGGCATAACGTTGTGTTTTCGGCATGATGAGAGTGTACGCTTGAGCAGAGTAGAACTGAATGCTGATCTGAAGGCTTTAATGTGTGCGGGTTTGATTTATAAATCCTGAAGCTCATCCAAAAATTCATGGACAAAAATCATGATTTTGGTGAGTTGACGGGCAGCTAAGAATAGACGAGAACGTGACACTCCCGGGATCATTAAAATCCGCAAATAAGCCGCATCATTGTATAAACCGCAGAGGTTGAAGCTGGGGTAAAAAGTTGGGGCTTATAGACCGAACTTTACGGTAGTCCAATGCATTAACCACTGAGCTGTTGAACCTGTCTATGATAGGACTGATGTACCCAACTTCAAGTCAGTGTTCCTTTTGGTACCGATTCAGCTAGCATGCAGGTAAATAAAAGGTATATTGGAGCAAACCCAGACACTTCCTGAAAAAAGGAAGCGCCGGGCCTGTCCTTAAACTGATCATTTGACATGTGCACACAACACCAAGGACAGAAGAAATGTGCAAACACAGATTAGCTTTTATTCAAGACTGGCATAGCCTTTTAATCCTGAATAAGCTACACAGAACATACAGACAATACAGAACAAACACATTGTTATCACAATGGTTTTTTTTTTTGTTTTTTTTTTAACCTTGAAAGGAATAGACAATGAATCCAGGAGAACAAATGATTAACAAAAGGTAAAGAGTGGTAACTCTCTCCATTCACAAGGTAGACAACTTGAAGTCAATGCTGCTCATACTACCAGTTCAGCTAGCACACAGGTAATCACACCCCATGTCAGTCTGCCTGACACTGACCCGTTTTCCCTGCAGGAACTGCTGTCGATGATCCCCTGCATGCAGAAGGATGACCCTCAGTGGGATGAGCTGCGGCAGTTTGGCGTGGGGTGGTGGCTGACGAACACACGCCTGCTGCGGCAGCTGATGGAACGCGTGGCCAAGTGCGCCTTCCAGCGCCGCAAGGATCCCATGGACGCTGCCATCTTCTACCTGTCCATGAGGAAGAAGAATGTCCTGTGGGGTCTGTTCAGGTGAGTGGGTGTTGGCTGGGTGGGGAGGGGCATGGGGGGCGGGGGTATGGATGTTTGTGTGTGTGTGTGTGTGTGTGTGTGTGTGTGTGTGTTCTGGTGGTGAGGTGTTAGTGTCATTTTTTTACTGCATGGTTATGAGTAAAAAAAAAAAAAAAGAAAAATACGGAAGGGTGTGCAGTTTTAAGTAAGATTATTGTGAAGTTCATTTAAGAAAAAAAATTGTGTCATCATTTTATTATCGTTTTTATTATCATCATCATTATAATCATTATCATTAGTAGTATTAGTATGATTATAGTTATTTGTTGTTTTTTTTCTGTTGCGGAGTTCTTATGTCCATTGGTTTCTGTTCTGGAGGTAAAGTGTGTGTGTGTGTGTTGGAAAGTATTATTACTTTCATTTTTAACATATGATTATGAATCATTGACTCACTTGTGTAAACAAAGTAAGTCTATGTTTTAACCCGGTGTTCGGTTGTCTGTGTGTGTGTGTGTGTGTGTGTCCGTGGTAAACTTTAACATTGACATTTTCTCTGCAATTACTTTGTCAGTTGACACCAAATTAGGCATAAAAATAGGAAAAATTCAGTTCTTTCCAGTCATCTTGTTTAAAACAATATTGCACCTCTGGATGGGCACAAAAAAAATAAAAAATGAAGCCTAATTATATGCAAACTGCATTTACTGTTTATATTTTTTGTATTCTCTAAACTTAGCACTTTGATCTGATATTCTGACCCAACAACAAGAGCAATCATTATTATCATTTTTTGTTCAAACAGAAACTTCTTTTGCTAAGCATGGAAGTTTTATTTATTTGCAAACGTTTTGGTGCAGATAGTAAAAAGGGGAAATTTCTCTGTAATTAATGCTAGGGGACTTAATTTGCTTTAAACTGATCTTTCTCATCTTAAACATTACATTTTGAAATTATACTCAATACATAAAAAGCTTGGATTTTTTTTGTTTTTAAGTGTATCACAAGTGAGTCTTGAAGGCCTTGCCTCTCTTGTTTTCCATTTTTTGTTCAAAGTAAGGTTGTTGTAAATGAGTATTATTACTGTCAATTTTGACGTATGGTTATGAATTGTTTCCTATTTTTTTGTTTTAAGTAAGGTTGTTGTGAATTTCTTGCTTTCCATATTTGAATACAGGGGCATTTTTGGTGGTGGTTGGTGTTAAACTTACATTATTGAATCACTTGTTTAAACAAAGTGAGTCTTTGTTTTAACCCGGTGTTCGGTTGTGCGCGCGTGTGTTTGTGTGTGTGTGTGTGTGTGTGTGTGTGTGTGTGTGTGTGTGTGTGTGTGTGTCCATGGTAAACTTAAACATTGCCATTTCCTCTGGAAATACTTTGTCTGCCAGTACCAAAATTGGCTTAAACATAGTATGAAAAGAAGTCTTCGCAGTCATACGAATAGCAGGTTGTAAGTCTCCCGAATTAAGTCACATTTCCAAATCATTAATGGTTTATTTCATTGAGATGTGTTCCGAAATCTGAAAATTCTAAAAACCGCTTTCCACTGAGTTTGGCCGACAAGAAGGAAGGTTGTGTTCGAAGACGACATGACCTCGTGTTTCTTATTCACAACCAAAAGGAAAGAAACACAAATTATGGACAGAATTACTACATTACTACAGACATTATTACTGCATATAAATGTTCTGAAGTGGACTCTGAATTAACTGGAATGAACATAAAAGAAAAATTAAATCGATCGTTTCTTTCAGCCCGTTGTAGATCTGGTTTGTGCAGATCTAGAGATCTGCCATGTGTTGCGATGTGCTTGAAGGAGATGGCAACGTCTCCTTTACTGCCGAAATAAAAGAATAATCGAGATATGATAAAAGACACAAAAAACATTATTTAAACTGCGTTATTTATGTCCACTACAATCACATCTATTTATCACACGAAGAAGAAAACGTCAACATTGCTTTAAGTTTTAAATTTAGTCAAATGACGTCAGATGTGCCGCAACCTTGGGGATTAGTCTGCTTGCATCGGAACTGAACATGCATGTTTTTTGTGTGTGTTTTTTAAATAATGTTTTCTCAGAAGCTTATTTTATATATCATATTTAATACATAGCACTTTTCAACGATTTTTTTAATCTTTTTTTTTCTCCTTATGATTCATTTACTGGATAAAGTGCGAAGCATAGGTGAGTCTTAAAGGCTTTGCCTCTTGTTTTATTATGTTATCCTTGTGTAAAACAAGATCTTATGGGTGAGATGTATTGGAGTCGATTTTCATATTGTATTGTGGAATATTTTAATATGTTTCATTTTTTATTGTTTACTGTTAAAGAATGATAAAGAATCAAAACAGCAGTAAGAAGAATAATGATGATAGCAGTTATAATGATATACTACGACTACTGCACCCAATGATAATATATACAGATAGATTTTATGACAAATAGTGATCATGAACGATAATGACATCAGCAGCAACAATAATGAAAACAGCCATAACAAGATAGTCATAAATAGTAATAATAATGATGATAATAATGATAATAGTCGAAATGATTGTGTCCAGCAAAAACAAAAACAAAGCAAAATTTGAAGAAATCTGTAATATGAAAATCTTCATGACGGTAATGTGAAAAGGAAAAAAGAAATGAAGACAAATTCTGCCCAAGTCTCCAGTGTCAGTCCAGTTCAGCATAACACAATTTCCTGACAATTGGAAGAAATCTGCATCAACAGTAATGAAAACATTAAAAGCGTTAAAATCTTCATAACGGTGATTTGAAAAAGGGAAAAAAAATGTAGGAGAAGAAGAATCCAGTCCTAGTCTTCAATGTCAGTCCATTTCACCATGACACAATTTCACTCACTCAGGTCTGCAGACAACAGACAGAAGGCAGACTTCTTCAGGAAGGACTTCACGAAAGAGGAGTCCCGACGACTGGCCAAGAAAAACGCCTTCCACCTGATGGGCAAACAGAAGTTCTACGACGCTGCTGCACTGTTTCTGCTGGCTGATTCTCTGCACGATGCTGTCATGGTAGGTTTGGTGTCATGTGTGCAGTCTTTTGTGAAGGACTATGGCTTTCAAAGTAGGAGGCAAGATAGCGTAATGGACCATATTTTTTTGTGAAGGACTATGGCTCTCAAACTAGGAGGCAAGATTGCGTAATGGACCGTAGTTTTTTGTGAAGGACTGTGGCTCTCAAACTAGGAGGCAAGATTGCGTAATGGACCGTAGTCTTTTGTGAAGGACAATGGCCCTCAGTGGACCGTAGTCTTTTGTGAAGGACAATGGCCCTCTTAGTGCTGCAGCCTTGGGGGCTAGTTGGCCTTTGGGAACCATTCCAACACCAACTGTCCTAAAGCCTTTGTGGCCAAGAGAGTTGGGATGTAACTTGGGTAAGACACTGTCCTCTTACATCAAATTTAATTACACATACTTAACCATGACCCACTAGTGCAGACTCCGGCAGGGGTCTGACATTCCTGTCCTGTGCAAACTACTATCCGCCTATGTGGAGAAAATGAAAGTAGCTACGGCCGATAACCTCCCGGAAGTAGGTAACCTCCCCTTTGCCCCCCTGACTAGCGCCCTCTTTTTCTGGCAGCCATTATGACTCCTGTTCCTGTGCTCTTCATACGGATAAGTTTTTTTTGTATTTTCTGTCTCTCTGTCGACGTGGAATGTCAGACCCCTGCAGGAGTCTGCACTAGTGGGTCACGGTAAGTATGTTACTTAAACGTAATTTTAGATAGAAAATTTCCTTTCTGGACCAGATAGTTGGTACAGCAGTTGCCTCCTCTGCTGTTCTAATGGTCATAGTCGGACACGACTGACTACTATTCTGTACCGTGTCAAACTGATAAAAACCAGACCTATTGATTTGCTCCTCTTTCTGTGTGTGTGTGTGTGTGTGTGTGTGTGCTCGTTGTGGCTTGAAAGTTATGGGTTGGTTGTTGTGGGAAATTTTTTTTTTTTTTTTTTTTTTTATACATTAGCTCTTGTTGTTGTGTATTAATAGTTTTCTGTTTCACCCAATTCAGAGTGTTGAAACTGAACATGGTGGGTTATTGGGTAGTGCGTGAACTGGTTTTGTAATTTAAATGATAGGTATTGGAGACTTTGAAGGTCTCTGTAATGAAGAAAATCTTCTGTGGTTGTTGTATAAGTTGGTTTATATTAATGATTTGCCTCCAAAGTATATTTCACTTTAGAATATTTTGATGTATTATTTGTTTATGTTGTTTATTTCTTTTATGTTAATGTTTTACACATACCTAAGGTAGAATATTTTAATGTGTTATTTGTTTATTTTGTTTAATTCATCTATGTTAATGCTTTACACAAACCCAAGGTAGAATATTTTGATGCATTTATTTATTTGTTTATTTTGTTTAATTCTTCGATGTTAATGTTTTATACAAACCTAAGGTAGAATATTTTGATGTATTTATTTATTTGTTTATTTTGTTTAATTCTTCTTTGTTAATGTTTTATACAACCCAGAGATAGAATGTTTTAATGTGTTTACTTTTTTGTTTATTTTATTGAACTCTTCTATGTTAATGTTTTATACAAACCTAGGGTAGGACCTCAACGCCTGATTAGTGTGTTGGATTTGTGTGAAGGTTAGACATATGCTATATTTAAAAATTGTTTTATATATATATGTATATATATATATATTGGTTTGTTTATTTATTGATTCCTTTATTCATGTATCATTTATATTTATACAGCGGATGTGTCATAACAATTATGGATCAATCCACTTGCTTTGACACCTTGACACTGGAGCTGAAACTGCTGTGACGCACGTAAGCTTGTGACTGAAACACACGTGCTGCTGTTTGACGCAGGTGATCTTGGACAAGCTGAACGACTTCCAGCTGGCCCTGGTGGTGTGTCGGCTGTACGAGATAGACGACCCCCTGCCCCAGTCGGTGTGCCAGCTGCTGCACACCCACATACTGGGCATGGACGAGGGCGGGAACAACTACAGCATCCACAAGGCTCACCCTGACCCCTTCCTCCGCTCCATGGCTTTCTGGACGCTGAAGGATTACGAGTCCGCACTGCACACCCTGTTAGAGGTGACTTGTTTTTGTTGTTTTGTTTCTTTTATATATATATATATATATATTTTTTTTTTCCTGAAAACTGACTATGGCTACCTATATGGACAGCCCATATACATAAAGCCATTTGTTCATGTGAGTGATCATTGGAGTTAAAAGATGAGATTTAGAGAGTGTGTGTGTGTATGTGTCAGAAAGAACACAAATTTGAATCACAAAACAGATGTGATATCAGCCTGATATCAGGCACAAAACAGATGTCAGATCAGCATTATAACAGGCTAAAAAAAACAAAAAAAAACCTTACAGCTACCTCAATGAAGATGAAGACCTTGTTCCAAGATGTTCTTTTGGATACTGTTTTCCTGTCCCTGAAGGAAATAAATATAAACTTGATTACAGTTTTACATGGATTGAATAAAACGTGAGTGAAATGTTCTGTTTAACATTAGTGTATCAGACCTTTTTCTGCAGACCCCTCCCGACCCCCACACCCCTTTAAAAAATTTTTTTTTTACCTTGTTGTTAATTTATTTGACTGTTTTTAAGAAAGGATATGTTTGTATTAGCCGTTATAGTGGGGCTATAAGCAACATGATTTTGATTTGAACAGTTCTGGTGAGCATTTTGTTGAAATTGAACAAGTTGTCATTTTAACAGACTGTCAGTACACTAATATATCCTAAACCTTGGGCTTATCTGTCATTTTTCTCTCTTTCAGACTTAACAGTGTGTATGTTACATTTTTGTACAAGCTGCAGGACAGCAGGGCTATAAACAACATGATTTTAATTTGAACAGTTCTGGTGAACATTCTGTTGGAAGTGAACAACTTGTCTTTTGAACAGACTCTCAGTATACTAATAAATCCCAAAGCTGGGACTAATCTGTCACTTTTTTAGACTCTCAGTATACAAATAAATCCCAAAGCTTGGGCTAATTTGTCACTGTTTTAGACTCTCAATATACTGATAAATCCCCAGCCTTGGGTGAATCTGCCTGTTGTTTTTTTGGTTCAGACTTAACAGCATGTGTATTTTTTTTACGCTGCAGGAAAAGCCGAGCCAGCATGACTCGAAGGAGGACAGCGACGCAGTGTGGACGAAGCCCAACATCTTCAGCTTCTACAACTACCTGCGCACCCACCCCCTGCTGTTGAGGCTGAGGCTGGCCTCCACCTCTCTGAAGCAGAGACGGGCCATCCTCACAGGTAAACCTCTCTGTGATGCGACACATCGCAAACATTTGGATGAGACAATATAAACCGAGGTCCCACGTGCAGCATGCACTTGGTGCAGTAAAAGAACCCACAGCAACAAAAGGGTCATCCCTGGCAAAATTCTGTAGCAAAATCAAATTCGATAGGAAAACAAATAAAAACAGCAGACAGGAAAAAAAAAGCAAAAAAAAAGCGTGGTGTTTGAAAACTGTAAGGGGAGGTAACCTACTTCTAGGAGGTTATCAGCCAAAGCTACTTTGTGTTTTCACTGCATGGGTGGGTATAGTTTGCACAGGACAGGAATCAGACGCCTGCTGGAGTCTGCACCAGTGGGTCATGGTAGAATATGTTACATAATCGTAATTTAAGAAGAAAATTTTCGTTTTAGGGACATTTAACAACGTGTATATGTGTGTTGCTCAGGATTCACCCGAACCAACAGCGTGGCAGTGTCGGACAAGATCACCACCATCGACCGCGTGACGTGGAGGGAGCGCAAGCTGTTCTTTGCCACGGCAACCACCCACCTGAAGAACGGCTGTCCTCTGCTGGCCCTGGAGGTCATGACCCGCCTGCCCCCGACCATGGACACTGACCGGGACCTGAAGCACCACGTGACGCAGCACACGCAGGTACACGCCTCGCCGCTCTTTGACGTTGCTGCTCTTGTTGTGTGGGAATGTTTTAGTGTGCGTGTGTGGAGTCTGGAGTGTGGGGATGTTTTAGTGTGTGTGTGGAGTCTGGAGTGTGGGGATGTTTTAGTGTGTGTGGATTCTGGGGATGTTTTAGTGTGTGTATGTAAGATTAGAGGTGCTCTGTGTGAATTGAGGATTTATGATAATGGCAGTAAAGTGCTATGAATTTGCTCCAGTTTGCGTAAGATTGCACCATTCTTTATGAAATCTTCAATTTTTTGGGAGGGGGTGGGGGGGCAACCCAAGAATATCAGTGAATTTCCTAAATGGGAGTCCTGCTTGTAGAGTGGTGGAGTTTTTGATTGTTTGGGGTTTTTTTTGTGTATGTATCATGGTCTTGAGTTGTGCAGTATTTTTTTGGGGGGGTGGGGGGTGGGTGGGGGAGGGTGTGTGTGTGGATTATGAATATGATTTTAAAGTATTTTCTCTACAACACAGAGAATGAATTCCATTTGACTGATGTACAGTGTGTTGCTTGATGTGTCTTGACATAGATCTGAAACATCAAGTCACACAACAGACACAGGTACACATATCGCTGGACTTTGACATTGTTGAGTTCTTGTGGAGTTTGTGGGGTTTTTGTGTGTGTGTGCATCATGATTATGATTTGGAAATATTTTCTGATATGTACAACCAGCTTCACATCCACCTGCGTTCCCAGATTGAAACACTCCACAGTTGTCCACCGCTCTGTATCTGGGCCTTAGTTTTGGAACAAGCTCCCTCTTTCGCTTTGTTACGTTTCTGCACTCGCCTCTTGAAACCTGCCTCTTTCCAAACTAACTCCTCCTCCTGTCCCTCTTTCTGTCTTTAGTTTGTCTCACCTTCTGTCCATCATTCCATGTGTTTTTACAAGTTTTGTATATCGTCACTGAGATTCACACTCATGCATGGTTGTGAATGTCTCACACGAAAGACCTGCACAAGATTCAGTGCTGTATGGAAACATTAAAAAAAAAGAAGAAAAGAATTAACATGTTGGGTTATTTCTGACCATGGCAGGAAAGTGTGAGGAGGGGCACTCTGATTGACCTGAGTCAGGGCAGCAACGAAGCGGACACCTCTCTGAACTGTGGTCAGAACGCTCCGCCAGTACCCAGCGCTCCCACGTCCCAGAAGGCCGAAGACTTTGACTGGGGCGCCCCCGTCACGAGTCAGAACAAAGCTGATGCCTTTGATTGGGGCACCCCGGTCGCCAGCCAGAAAGCGGATGAGTATGACTGGGGAGCGCCTGTGATGAACAAGGTTCGCTTTGACGATGAGCTGGAGTTGGACTTGAAACTGGGCAGTGATTCCGAGGAGGAGGAGGGGGAGGGAGGAGGAGAGGAGGAGGGGGAGAAAGGTGAGGGTGGTTTCTTGTTTAGGTGTGTGTGGGTGGTAATTGTTTTGTTTTGTTTTGTGCTTGTTTTTGTTTTGTTGTTTGTGATGAAACAAATTTGGTTGTATTTGTGTTTTGTTTGTGTTCTCAGCAGAATGGTGTTAAGAATGTTGTTGGTGTTTCTAATCTCAGGGATTGGTCACTTGTGTGAGAAACTGATTTTTTTCCCCCTGATTTTATAATAGACAGACATTTACAATTTTTGGTGGGTGTTTTGAAACAGTTGACTTTTTTTCATTTCTTTATTCTGTTTATAGATATGTGTTCACATATTACTGGACAAACATGGGTATTTGCATACATGAATGCATACACGCACGCACGCACGCGTGCACGCACGCGCAACACACGCACACATACACAATGGGTGCGCACATGCGCAAATGAACTCACATGCTTGCAAATGCCCATCCACACCCATGCACACACGCGCGCACACACACACACACGCGCACACACACGCACACACACACACACACACGCACACACGCACTCACTCACTCACGCACTCACTCACTCACGCACTCACGCACGCACTTATAAACACTGTCTGTTGATCTGTCTGTCTGTCTGTCTCCACTTAAACACACATCCAGTAGCCACACAAAAAAAACCCCTGTAAAGCACCAACACTTTCTTCAAAACAACTTCCACGTTGTTCCTGACAGACCTGGAGACGAAAGGCAAGGGCAAGGTGACGTTTGACAAGGGCGTCAAGGACGACGACGGAAGTGATGACAGCTTGGGTGACAGCCAAGGTCCACCTCCTGAGTCAGAGAAACGGGACCACAAGATGGACATCATGGCCCAGCAGTACAAGTACATTGCCTGTCTGAAGGTGAGGGTTCCCTTCTTGTTGGTTCATTGTTCACTACAAGGTGATTTAGACATGTACATTGCCTGTCTGAAGGTGAGGGTTCCCTTCTTGTTGGTTCATTGTTCACTACAAGGTGATTTAGACATGTACATTGCCTGTCTGAAGGTGAGGGTTCCCTTCTTGTTGGTTCATTGTTCACTACAAGGTGATGTAGACATGTACATTGCCTGTCTGAAGGTGAGGGTTCCCTTCTTGTTGGTTCATTGTTCACTACAAGGTGATGTAGACATGTACATTGCCTGTCTGAAGGTGAGTGTTTGCATCTCGTTGGTTCATTGTTCACTGCAAGGTGATGTAGACATGTACATTGCCTGTCTGAAGGTGAGGGTTCACTTCTCGTTGGTTCATTGTTCACTACAAGGTGATTTAGACATGTACATTGCCTGTCTGACGGTGAGGGTTCCCTTCTTGTTGGTTCATTGTTCACTACAAGGTGATTTAGACATGTACATTGCCTGTCTGAAGGTGAGGGTTCACTTCTTGTTGATTCATTGTTCACTACAAGGTTATTTAGACATGTACATTGTCTGAAGGTGAGGGTTCCCTTCTTGTTGGTTCATTGTTCACTACAAGGTGATTTAGACATGTACATTGCCTGTCTGAAGGTGAGGGTTCCCTTCTTGTTGGTTCATTGTTCACTACAAGGTGATTTAGACATGTACATTGCCTGTCTGAAGGTGAGGGTTCCCTTCTTGTTGGTTCATTGTTCACTACAAGGTGATTTAGACATGTACATTGCCTGTTTGAAGGTGAGGGTTCCCTTCTTGTTGGTTCATTGTTCACTGCAAGGTGATTTAGACATGTACATTGCCTGTCTGAAGGTCAGGGTTCACTTCTCGTTGGTTCATTGTTCACTACAAGGTGATTTAGACATGTGCATTGCCTGTCTGAAGGTGAGGGTTCCCTTCTTGTTAGTTCATTGTTCACTAAAAGGTGATTTAGACATGTACATTGCCTGTCTGAAGGTGAGGGTTCCCTTCTTGTTAGTTCATTGTTCACTACAAGGTGATTTAGACATGTACATTGCCTGTCTGACGGTGAGGGTTCCCTTCTTGTTGGTTCAGTGTTCATTACAAGGTGATTTAAACATGTACATTGCCTGTCTGAAGGTCAGGGTTCACTTCTTGTTGGTTCCGTGTCTGTTCACTATAAAGTGACTGACTGACTCGTGTAAAGAATGTGAGTCTATGTAACAACCCTGTATTCGGTTGTGTGTGTGTGTGTGTGTGTGTGTTTATTTGTGTCCGTGGTAAACTTGAACATTGTCATTTTCTCTGGAAATACTTTGTCGTGGATTGGAAATTGTGGGGGAAAAAATCTTCACAGTCATACCAATAATAGGTTGCAAGTCTTCTGGATGAAACTGTATATCTGGATCAGGAATGGTTTATTTTGTTGAGGATCTGAATCCAGAAAATGTTCAGGTTTGACGCTGGCATGACCTCATTTTTTCTTGTTCGCAGTTAAAAGAAAAGAAATACAAATTCTGGAGAGAACACATGCAGTGACACTAACTGCATCATCAAAGTATTTACTGAATATAAATATTTTAAAGTGGATGCTGAATTAACTAGAATGTACATAAAAGAGAAATAGAATGGCGCATGTAGTTTTTGCTGGTAACTGAGCCTGTCGAACGCGGATCTCCACAGATGTGGAGAAAGCGGATACATGTTGCAGTGTGCTTGAAGTGATGGCAGCGTCTCCTGTACCGCGGGCTTTAAATTTCTTAAATGCCGAAGATATATCAAAATGACATGATTTGAATGGTGTTATCACTTCGAATTCCGTAACCGATTATTCACGTTTAAATTTTTTTGGAACGTCATTTGTAGATGCGCATTAGCGCTGTTTGTAAGACTGCTTACTCTTGACCTGAACATGCTCGGTTCGAATCTGATTTTATGCCTTTTTTTTTTTTTTTAACCCAAAGCTTTATATTAAATACAGAACACATTTCAATGATTTTAAAAGATTTTTTTTTATTCATATTTTATATTTATCCTTTTTTAATTGTGTATCACAAGTGAGTCTCGAAGGCCTTGCCTCTCTTTTTTAAGACATGTACATTGCTTGTCCAAAAGTGAACTTCTCATTGGCTTATTGGTTGTCCACTACAGGGTTATTTAGACACGAACATTGCCTGTCTGAAAGTGAACTTCTTACTAGTTTATTTTCTGTTCACTACATTTTTTTTTTTTTTTTTTTCTCATTTGCTTTGAGGTAGGGGGTGATTCTCCGGACCCACAGAGCCATGCGTGTGATGTTTAACAATGCGTGCAGGTACTGATGGAAGAGCTGAGCACCCTGGCCACAGGGTTTGAGGTGGATGGGGGACAGCTGAGGTACCAGCTGTACGTGTGGCTGGAGAAGGAGGTGGAGGTGCTCAAGGTGCTGTGTAACTACGGTCTGCCTGAAGAGGTGTCTGCTCTCGACGGTGGGTTTGGGGTCTGGGGTGGGTGTGGTGTTGGGTGGTGTGGTGTGGTGTGGTGTGGTGTGGTGTGATGTGATGTGATGTGTGTGTTGTGGTGTGGTGTGTGTTGTGGTGTGGTGTGGTGTGATGTGGTGTGTGGTGTGGTGTGTGGTGTGTTGTGATGTGATGTGATGTGGTGTGTGTTGTGGTGTGGTGTGTGTTGTGATGTGATGTGATGTGGTGTGGTGTGGTGTGGTATGATGTGTGTGTTGTGGTGTGTGGTGTGATGTGTGTGGTGTGGTGTGAGGTGTGATGTGATGTGATGTGATGTGATGTGATGTGGTGTGGTGTATGGTGTGGTATGATGTGATGTGGTGTGGTGTATGGTGTGGTATGATGTGGTGTGTGGTGTGGTGTGGTGTGTGTTGTGGTGTGTGTTATGGTGTGTGGTGTGGTGTGGTGTTGTGAGGTGTGGTGTGGTGTGGTGTTGGGTGTGGTGTGGTGTGGTGTGTTATGGTGTGGTGTGTGTGGTGTGATGTGGTGTGGTGTGGTGTGATGTGATGTGGTGTGTGTTGTGTTGTACTCTGCTGTACTGTACTGCTGTAGGTGCTCTGTAACTATTGTCTGCCTGAAGAGGTGTCTATACTGGATGGTGGGTTGGGGCTCTTGTGGTGTGGTGTGTGATGTACTGTACTGTACTGTACTGCACTGCACTGTACTGTTTTGTATTATATTCTCGAAGAGGTGTCTGTGCTGGATGGTTGGTTGAGGCTCTTGTGGTGTGGTGTGCGGTGTGGTGTGGTGTGTGTTATGGTGTGGTGTGTGTTGTGTTGTGGCGTGTGATGTACTGTACTGTACTGTACTGTACTGTTGAATGTGCTCTTTAACTATGGCCTGCCCTAAGAGGTTTCTGCACTGGATGGTGGGTTGGTGGAGGAGATGGCAGTGTTGGTTGTGTTGTACTGTACTGTACTGTACTGTACTGTTGATGAGAGGTCTGTGTTGGATGGTGGTGTTGGGGCTCTTTGGGCGGAGGCAGGTCTGTACTGTATTGCACTGTACTGTACTGTACTGTTGAAGGTTATCTGTAACTACGGTTTGCCTGAAGAGGTGTCTGCACCGGATAGTGGGTTGGGGGCTCTTGGGGTGGATGCTGTTGTGTTACTTGTTTTGAGTTGTGTTGGACTGTACTGTACTGTGCTGTGCTGTACTGTGCTGTACTGTACTGTGCTGTGCTGTACTGTACTGTTGAAGTTGCTCTGTAACTACCGACTGCCAAAAGAAGTGTCTGCACTGGATGCTGGGTTGGGACTCTTGTGTTACTTGAGTTGTGTTGTGCTGTGCTGTGCCATGCTGTGCTGTGCCATGCTGTGTTGTGCTGTGCTGTGCCATGCTGTATTGTACTGTGCTGTGTTGTGCTGTGCCATGCTGTGTTGTGCTGTGCTGTGTTGTGCTGTGCTGTGCTGTGCTGTGCTGTGCTGTGCTGTGCTGTGCTGTGTTTTGCTGTGTTGTATTGTGCCGTGTTGTGTTATGTGGTGTTGTGTTGTGCTGTGCTGTGTTGTGTTGTGCTGTGTTGTTCTGCAGTGTACTGTTGAAGCTGCCCAGCATCTATTGTCTCCACGTCTAAGCCATCATTGTCATCCGTAGGGCCGGGGGCTCAGTAGGTGGTCTCCTAAGTATGTTAAGTCAGAACAGTCACTACCGAGGTGACTCAGCAGAAGTGCAGGGTCTTCTCTGGTGTGTGGCCTTTTGATCACCCAACATCAGTGGTTGACTGTAGACAGCCAACACTGTGACTGCGACAAACAAACCCGGGTGTGGCTGTGTATGGGGGGGGGGATTCAGAATGAGTGGCATGGAAGTAATGGCACTAAAGCAGAACAGATGATGGGACAGCCAAAAAAAACAACAACCCCCCCCCACCACCACCCAAAAAACCACAAAAACAAAACAAACAAAAAAACGAAAAAGGAAAAAAAAAGATTTTTTTTTCACATTTCTCATCTTACATCTTACTCCACATCATTTCTGTGTCGTTGCATGATGTCATGTCTGTTATTTCCAGTTGTGTATTATCCACTGTCATGGTGAAATAAAAATTCATTTTATCAGGGTTTTTTTTTTCTTCTGGATCCAGATAAACCATTAATGAAAAAAACAACAACATTTTGCTTATGTGTTTTTCCCGCGGATCAGCTGACCTTGACACCAGCATGGAGGCGGAGGAGGAGGTGGGCCAGGGGTCACGGAAGAGGACAGTGTCCCAGCACTCGGACACCTCGCGGGCGTCGCTGCACGAGAACATCCTGGCTGACAAGTACGACCTGGACTTCAAGGAGCGACGCCTGGCACGACGCAAACGCTGGCTGAGGCAGCACCAGCACCTGTTGAGGACTCTGGCGTCCTACTGCATTCTGCAGGTGGGGTGGGGATTGGTGTGTGTGTGTGTGTAGAGGGTGTGGGGGTGGTGGTGCTTTGGGGGTGTGTGTTTTGTGTGTGTTGTGTGTATGTGTGTGTGAGAGAGAGAGTGAGAGTGAGTAATACAAACATTGGCTGAGGCAGCATCAGCATCTGTTGAGCACTCTGGCGTCCTACTGTATTCTGTAGGTTGGGGGTTAGTGTGTGGGTGTGGGGGGTGTTTTTGGGGTGATGGGGGGAGGGTGTTAGTTGTGTGTGTGTTTGTGTGTGTGTGTGTGAGAGAGAGTGAGAGTGAGTGATGCAAACATTGGCTGAGGCAGCACCAGCATCTGTTGAGGATTCTGGCGTCCTACTGTATTCTGTAGGTTGGGGGTGGGGGGTGTTAGTGTGTGGGTGTGGGGGGTGTTTTGGGGGTGGTGGGGGGAGGGTGTTAGTTGTGTGTGTGTGTGTGAGAGAGAGAGAGAGAGTGAGAGTGAGTGATGCAAACTTTAGCTGAAGCAACACCAGCATCTGTTGAGGACTCTGGCGTCCTACTGTATTCTGTAGGTTGGGGGGTTAGTGTGTGGGTGTGGGGGGTGTTTTTGGGGTGATGGGGGGAGGGTGTTATTTGTGTGGTTGTGTGTGTGTGTGTGTTGGTGGTGTGAGTTTGTGTGTGTGTGTGTGTGCGTGTGTTGCGTGTGAGTGTGTGCATGCATGTGTGTGTGATGGTGTGCATTTCACTAAGTATATTTCATATATTTGGAATGTACAAACTATATTGTCATTGATTTTGCTCAATAAATGTAATGCAATCTGAAAAACACAAAGCCCTGACGGAGATTGATGACTAACATCCTGACCTGAAGCTGTTTTTATCTCACTGAGGAGACATCCCTCACTGTCAAGCATACTCATCAGTCAAGGGGTTGATAATTCTCTGAAACTCATTACTGTAAAGTCTTCAGCAAATGACATTTTCTGTCTGCTTGTTTAGAAAAGAAAAAAAAAGAAGATTAAGAAAATGGGGAGGAAAAAAATGGAGAGTCAGTCCAGTTTTCCTTACGGAGACAAAACTTTAGAAAGTTCTTCTTCTTCTTCTTTGTTTGTGGGCTGTAACTCCCACGGTCATGTGAGTACACACGAGTGGGCTTTTATGTGTACGACCGTTTTTACCCCGCCATGCAGGCAGCCATACTCCGTTTTCAGGGGTGTGCATGCTGTTCTTTTTCATAACCCACTGAACGCTGACATGGATTACAGGATCTTTAACATGCGTATTTGATCTTCTGTTTGTGTATACACATAAAGGGGGTTCAGGCACAAGCAGTTGTGCACATGTGTTGACCTGGAGGATCGGAAAAATCTCCACCCTTTATCCACCAGGCGCCGTTCCCGAGATTGGAACCCGGGATCCTCAGATTGAAAGTCCAACGCTTTAACCACTTGGCTATTGTATCCGTCTCTTTCGAAGACAATTCTCGTCTTTACTGGGGTCCGGTGGGTTAGGGGTTTGGGTGGGGGTGGGGGGGTGGGGGGGCCTGGCCTTAGACAGCGAGCCCAGTCTTCCTTACGGAGACAAAAACTTTTAGAAAACGATTCTTGTCCATGCAGGGGTCCAGTGGAGGGGGCCTGGCCTCGGTGCACATGGAGCTGCTCCTCCTCCTCCAGGAGCTGCAGCAGGAGAGGGCCAAGCACCAGCTGCAGTCCCCGCTGCCCTTCCCCACCACCCTGCCCCTGCTGTCGGCCAGTCTGGCCAGCTCGCGCACGGTCATCGCCGACCCCATCCAGTACCTGCAGCGAATGTCCCACGATCTGCTGCAGGCCATCACGGCCTACTCGTCTCCTCCGTCTGCTTCTTCCAACATGACTCAGGTGAGGGGATTGGTGGTTTTGTGGGAGGAGGGTGTGTTGGGGGTGGGGTGGGGGGCGTTGGGTCTGTTTGTATGGGGTGTGGGTGGGGAGTTAGGGGAGGTAGGGGGCTTAGTGTTTGTGTGCGTGTGTGTGTGTGTTTTAGGGTGAGTTGTTTGTGTGTGTGTGTGTGTGTGTTTCAGGGTGGGCAAAGCGTGTGTATGTGTGTGTGCGTGTGCATGCACGCTTGGGAGTTTGCATGTGCACAAAACCTAGCAATTTAGCATACGCTCTCAAGGCTTGATCAGTATGTTGGGTTTATGTGAAGATCAGGCATCTGCTCTTTTTTTTAATACGCTTATTTTGAGGCAGATGGAGTGTGTTGTATATGGATCAGTCTGTATGGTTTGACACCTTCAAACTGAAACTGAAAGCTTTTCTTTTTTCTTCTTTGTGTGTGTGTGTGTGTGTGTGCACGCACTTTTGTATGCATCAGTATATTTTCTATTCTTTGTAGTTGTGGTGAAATGAAATATTCTCTTGGTCAGAATATTTTTTGATGATGATGATTGTAACAATGACGATGTGACCAGCTGTATTGCAGGCAAAATGGTGTCACTGAGAAGCATTCAGGTAAATGTCTGTTATGACGATGATGATGATGATGTGGTGATAATGATGTTGATGGTGATGATAATGATGTGACTTTCTCAGTGATGATGATGATGTGTTGATGTTGATGTCGGTGAGGATAATGATGTGACTGTCTTGTTGTCAGGTGGTGTCAATGAGAAGTCTGGCGGTGTCGCTGTCGTCGTGTATATACCAGTGTCTGTGCGACAGCGACAGCTTCAGCGTCAACATGGCACGGGCAGCTGACACCAACCAGGAAACCTTCATGGGGTGGGTACCCGGGGTGGCGGGTACCCGGGGGTGGTGGTTGTGGGCAGATTCAAACCGGTCTGCCTTTGGTTGAAACAGTTTCTTTTTTTGTTTTTTGACTCACTTTTGTAAACAAAGTGTCTATGTTTTAACCTGGTGTTCGGTTGTCTGTGTGTGTGTGTGTGTTTGTGTGTGTCCGTGTGTCTGTGTGTCCATGGTAAACTTTAACATTGACATTTTCTCTGCAAATACTTTGTCAGTTGACACCAAATTAGGCATAAAAATAGGAAAAATTCAGTTCTTTCCAGTCATCTTGTTTAAAACAATATTGCACCTCTGGGATGGGCATAAAAAAAAAGAAGCCTAATTATATGCAAACTGCATTTACTGTTATATTTATATTTTTTGTATTCTCTAAACTTGGCACTTTGATCTCATATTCTGACACAACAACAAGAGCAGTCATTATTATCATTTTTTGTTCAAACGGGAACTTCTTTTGCTAAGCATGGAATTTTTATTAATTTTGCAAACGTTTTGGTGCAGATAGTAAAGAAGGGAAATTACTCTGTAATTAAAGCAAGGGGACTTGATTTATCACAAGTGAGTCTTGAAGGCCTTGCCTCTCTTGTTGTTGTTGGTTTTTTTTTTTTGTTTTTTTTTCAAAACATATCGCCATAGAAAACCAGTCACAAATTTAACAGACAATAAGAAAGTCTTATGTTTAAGATCGTGTTGTCGTTTCGTTGGGCATTGTACTTTGTGTGTTACCTGAAGTCATGTGTGTTTATGTGTGTGTGGATGGGCGGGTAGATGTGTGTGTGTTTCTGTGTGCATTGAGTGGGATGGGATGTTAGTGATTGGTGAGGGGAGTTGAGGTCAGATGGATATTTATATATGTGGTATAGTGTTTTGGGGTACGTACAGACGTGTGCATGCGTGTGTGTGTGTGTGTATGTGTGTGTGTGTGTATATTTGATCTTCTGCTTGCGTATACACAGGAAGGGGGTTCAGGCACAAGCCGGGTGTGCACATATGTTGACCTAGGAGATCAGAAAAATGTCCACCCTTTACCCACCAGGTGCTGTTACCGAGATTCGAACCCAAGACCCTCAGATTGAAAGTCCTACGCTTTAACCACTCGGCTATTGCGTCCGTCAGAATGAATGATAAATCCATGTCCTGATGTTTCCTTTTCCCCAAAGAATGGGAAGAATAATGTATGTATACTGCAGTGTTTGTGGTTCCAGAGGAGTGTACGTGGCCCCCAACAGCAGCCTGATGGCAGGCATCATTCGCCAGCGCCATCGCTCTGAGACCGGCAGCAGTGAGGATCGTATCAACACCTTACCTGCCAAATGGCCAGGTGTGTGTCCCTGTGTGTCTGTCAGGTTGTGGTGGAGTGAATGGTTGACAGTGTTGGAAATGGTTATTTGATTTTTTTTTTTTTTTTTTTTCCTTGAAGAAAAGGTTTTTAATGGAAGAAACAGTTTTTGTGTGCGTGTGCGTGTACATGTACACACAGCTTTGACTCCCCTTCAGTCTCCTAATTGTGATGTGTAACACATGCAGGCACACACACACACACATGCACACACACACACACACACGTACACACACACACACACACACGCACACGCACACAGGCCATGAGACACATACGAATTAATCCCCCTCCCCTCCCCCCTGAAAACAACATACCCAATAAAATAACTCCTTTCTGTCTCCCCCCCCCCCCCCCCCCCCACACACCCCTGGCCCCCCCACCCCTCCACCCCTCCACAGGAGTGACGTCCCTTCAGTGCCTGCTGGTGAGCGGTAAGGATGAGGACGCCCCCAAGCTTCACGTCTTGCTGTGCGAGGCCCTGCTGTCTGTGTATGTCTCCCTCCTCATCAACGGCCTGGCCATGTTCGAAACCCAGATCCTCTACCGTCTCCTGGCCAACCGCCTGGACCAGCACACCTGGGGCACGCTGTTTGGGGGCGGCTGTCGGACAGCGCTGAAGGTTGAGAAGTCCATCCCCAGTAAGTATGCTGCTGGCAACACAGTGGTTGTTTCACGTAGACGTAGTTATGATAATGTGCACTTGTTTGAGTAAATTGCAACGTAGTAACTCCGTTCTGTTTTGCATAGAAGATAATGCAGTTTGTTTTTGGTGGGGTTTTTTTTTTTGTGCTCAGCTTTCAACTCAAACACCTTATGATAAGAGCGCTTTTAAAAAATTTATCAATGTGTGGTTAAATTCTGTCCAGACGGTGTTGTGAATTGGAATTATATCGAGGGTAGTAAGTACGTGTGCGTGTGTGTGCGTGTGTGCATGCATGCTGTGTGCATGTTCGTGTGTATGTGTGTAGAGGTTGAGAATGGGGTTGGGTATGGGTGGGCATGTGTGGGTGTGTATTTGTGATTGTATTTTGTGTTTTTATGTGCTGGCAAGAAGATTTTCCTTGTTTCACAAGGACATGATAAAGTCTGTGGTCCAAAGTCAACCTGGTGATACGACGTATGTGGCAGTGAAAATAAACTTTGCCGTGAATCGGAATAAAAACAGCTGACGAACAGCCCACACTGACACACACAACACTGTGAGGGGGTTGGGGGGGAAGGCAGTCAGGGCAGGTTCAGTGAGGTGGGAATTGACTGAACAAAGGGACGGGCGCAATAGCCAAATGGTTAAAGCGTTGGGCTTTTCAATCTGAGGGTCCCGGGTTCGAATCATGGTGACGGTGCCTGGTGGGTAAAGGGTGGAGATTTTTCGATCTCCCAGGTCAAGACCTGCTAGTGCCTGAACCCCCTTCGTGTGTATACGCATGCAGAAGATCAAATACGCACGTTAAAGATCCTGTAATCCATGTCAGAGTCCGGTGGGTTATGGAAACAAGAACATACCCAGCATGCACACCCCCGAAAGCGGAGTATGGCTGTCAACATGGCGGGTTTAAAACGGTCATACACGTAAAAGCCCACTCGCGTATATACGAGTGAACGTGGGAGTTGCAGCCCACGAACGCCGAAGAAGAAGAAGACTGAACAAAGGGAGCGGCACAGTATTTGGTTTGACCTGATTGATTACTTACATATTATTGATAACGATAATGGTGATGTTGATGATGATGACATTGGTGATGATGATGATGATGATGGTCTTAGTGCAAATGACAAGAGCAGTAGTGATAATGATAATGGTTATAATAACCAATAAAAATGATATTAATAGTGACAATAAAAATGATAATAATAATAATAGTGCTGAAAATGATAATGGTGATAACAATAACAACAATGGAGCAACAACAGCAACAATAATGATAATGATGACAACAACAACAACAGCAACAATAATGATAATAATAATAATAATGTAATGATAATGTAATGATAATAATGATGATAATGAATAATAACAATGAATCATATTTATAAAGGTCTAATGATAGAAATAACAAGAATGAAACAACAACAGCAGCAGTAATAATAATAATAATAATAATAATGATGATGGTAATAACAAGTATGTTGATAACAATAATAATGATAATGAACAATAACAACAATGAACCACATCCGTAAAGCTCAAAACCTTAACCAATGCGACTCAGCACCCTAAGATACATGCCTGACACGTCTGACACATGCCTGACACGTCTGACACATGCCTGACACAGTCCTAACATGCCTGACACGTCTGACACATGCCTGACACATTCCTAACACATGCCTGACGCGTCTGACACAGTCCTGACACATGCCTGACACGTCTGATACATGCCTGACACAGTCCTGACACATGCCTGACACATGTCTGACACATGCCTGACACAGTCCTGACACATGCCTGACACGTCTGACACATGCCTGACACAGTCCTGACACATGCCTGACACATGCCTGACACAGGCCTGACACATGCCTGACACACGTCTGACACATGCCTGACACATGCCTGACGTGTCTGACACATGCGTGACACATGCCTGACACGTGCCTGACATGTCTGATACATGCCTGACACAGTCCTGACACATGCCTGACACGTCTGATACATGCCTGACACAGTCCTAACACATGCCTGACACACGTCTGACACATGCCTGACACATGCCTGACATGTCTGACACATGCCTGACACATGCCTGACACGTCTGACACATGCGTGACAGTCCTAACACATGCCTGACACAGTCTTAACACATGCCTGACGCATCTGACACAGTCCTGACACATGCCTGACACGTCTAATACATGCCTGACGCAGTCCTAACACATGTCTGACACACGCCTGACACACACCTGACACACGCCTGTTACATGCCTGACACACGCCCGACACGCCTGACACATGCCTGACATGTCTGACACATGCCTGACACAGTCCTAACATGCCTGACACGTCTGACACATTCCTGACACATGCCTGACGCATCTGACACATGCCTGACACAGTCCTGACACATGCCTGACACGTCTGACACATGCCTGACACAGTCCTAACACATGCCTGACACATGCCTGACACATGCCTGACACAAGTCTGACACATGTCTGACACATGCCTGACACACGCCTGACACATGCATGACACAAGCCTGACACGTCTGACACATGCCTGACACATGCCTGACACGTCTGACACACGCCTGACACACGCCTGACATGTCTGACACATGCCTGACAGTCCTAACACATGCCTGACACGTCTGACACGTGCTTGACACGTCTGACACATGCCTGACTGCTTGCTGCCAACAGAGCTGGGTGGGGACCCCCTGTCGGTGCAGCGACTGAAGCTGCACATGAAGGTGATGGGCCCTCCTCGGGAGAAGAAGGAGGAGAAGGACGCTCCTGTGAAGGAGACCTACAAGGAGAAGTTTGTGCCGCCTGACCTCAGCATGATCACCTACTTCATGACCAAGGTAGGATGCAAAACAAAGAAAGCAAAAAACAAAAGAGAGAGGGAGAGAGAGAGAGAGAGAGAGAGAATAACATTTGACCGTCATAATACATGTTAAAACGGGAATGGAATCAGGCCGAGCAGAAACTCAGCATGTTTACCTACTTTATGACCAAGTTAGGATGCAAACCCAAACAAAAAAAAAAAAAAAAAGAGAGAAAAAAAGAAACCTTTAAAAGTTGTGTTACCTGTTTAAAACAGGAATATAATCACTCTCTCTCTCGCACAAAAATACATCACACACGGACACACACACACACACACACACACACACACACGGACACACACACAGACACACACACATGGACACACACACATGCACACACACACATGCACACACACATGGACGGACACACACACAGACACACACAGACACACACACATGGACACACACACACTGACACACACCCGCACACACACACACACACACACACACACACGGACACACACACGCATGCATGCACGCATGCAAGCAGAGCTCAGCAGAAAGGAAAACCATTATCCACTGGCAATGACAGTGCCCATTTCATGATCACCACCACCACCAACCTACCAACAACAAGGGAAATTTGACTGTTAAATTTTGTTGATGTTTATGTCGTGTGTGTGCATGTGTGTATGTGATGTGTGTGTGTGTGTGTGTGTGTTTTATATGTGCTTACACATGTGTGCATTTGTGTTTGTGTGTGTGTGTGTGTGTGTGTGTGTGTGTGTGTGTGTGTGACTCTGTGTGTGTGTGTGTGTGACTCTGTGTGTGTGTGTGTGACTCTGTGTGTGTGTGTGTGTGTGTTGTGCAGCCTTTCATCCAGTCCAGCAACTCTGTCATCGACTACGACTCTGACGACTTGTTGGAGTCTGAGGATGAGCTGGATGGTGATGATGACCTGGATGACGATGAGATGGACAGAGGGAGACCCAACACACTGTGAGCATTTCCTCTCCCCCCCACCCCGTCCTGCCCAATAGATTGATTACTCATACTATGCTGTTGTACCGTGACCTACTGATGTGGACTCGGGCAGGGGTCTAATTCCCTGTGAGAATTCCCACTCTTTTGGAAAAAAAAAAGTTTTGTTTTATTTATCTGTTCATTTACCTGTTAGTTTGTTTATTTATTCATGCACTTATTTATTTGTTGAAATAGATATACAACATGGAGGCTAATTCAGAATTTAAAAAAATGAAGAAAAATAGAAACCAACTCAGTTTACATGTTGCCTCATAATGAATTTGAAAAGAAAGGTTTTTGAGCGTGTGTGTGTGTGTGTGTGTGTGTGTATGTGTGTTTCAGTGAATGTGTGCCCATGCGCTTTTTGTGTGTTTGTGTGTGTGTGCGCTTGCATATGTTAGTCTATATATGTGTGTGTGCATGTGTGTGTGTATATATTCACTTGCATGTTTGTGTATTACAGTGGAGTGATGGCCTAGAGGTAACACGTCCGCCTAGGAAGCGAGAGAATCTTGAGTGCGCTGGTTCGAACCACGGTTTAACCACCAGTATTTTCTCCCCCTCCACTAGACCTTGAGTGGTGGTCTGGACGCTAGTCATTCGGATGAGACGATAAACCGAGGTCCTGTGTGCAACATACACTTAGCGCACGTAAAAGAACCCACGGCAACAAAAGGGTTGCTCCTGGCAAAATTCTGTAGAAAAATCCACGTTGATAGGAAAAACAAATAAAACTGCACGCAGGAAAAAATACAATAAAAATTGGTGGCGCTGTAGTGTAGCGACGCGCTCTCCCTGGGGAGAGCAGCCCAAATTTCACACAGAGAAATCTGTTGTGATAAAAAGAAATACGAATACAAATACAAATATATTTGCATATAATTGTGTGCGTGCAGAGTGTATATGCATGTGTGTGCACATATGCGTACGTGCATGTGTGTGCGCATGTTTGTGTGTGTGTGTGCATACATGCATATATGCATGTGCATTTGTATGTGAATGTTAGTGCATATGTAAATGTGTATGTGTGTGTGTGTGTGTGTGCCCCATTCCACAGGAAGCTGTGGGGGCAGCAGGAGCACTGTGACCCCAACTCGTACAGCTGGTGTTTGATGAGGTACGCCATCATGAGGGCCGTCCTCCTCAACCTCCGATTATTCCTGCCCCAGGTCGGCATCGAACTCTCAGGTAAATAACAACCACCCTCCAGTCCCCAGCACCCTCACTTTTTTTTCATAAATATTTTGTATACATAGAAGACAAAGTTGTGTACACATGCATATATTTATATGCACCCCAGAAGACGAAGTTGTGTACACATGCATATTTGTGTATGCACTCTAGAAGACAAAGTTGTATACACATGCACACAAGCCTGTTCCTTCCACAGGTCGGCATCAAACTCTCAGGTAAATAACCCCGCTGCCAAACCTCCTCATTTTTGTTTTTTCTTATAAATAAATAAATATTTTGCACACATAGAAGACAAAGTTGTGTATACATGCATACATGCATATGCATTCTGGAAGACAAAGTTGTATGTACTGGCATACATGCATGTGGACTCAAGCACACCACGCATGCACACACAAACATGCCACACATGCCACCATGTGTGTATACGCAAGCAGAAGATCAAATACGCACGTTAAAGATCCTGTAATCCATGTCAGCGTTCGGTGGGTTATGGAAACGGGAACATACCCAGCATGCACACCCCCGAAAGCGGAGTATGGCTGCATACATGGCGGGGTAAAAACGGTCATACACGTAAAATTCCACTCGTGTGCATACGAGTGAACGTGAGAGTTGCAGCCCACGAACGCAGAAGAAGAAAGCTTTGAAGAAACAAATTGATATGGCTTCAAACTTCATTTGCGTTCCTCTGTGTGTGTGTGTGTGTGTAATGAAAACAAGGACATTTGGTATGCCCAATCTAATGATAAAAAATCCCAGGGCGTTTACAGTGAAAAATACAATGAAATATACATACTAAAATCTCACGAATACACCAGCATGCGCAAATCCTCCCTCTCAGACTCGAACCAGCAAACCCACACCCACTCCACACAAGATGTAGGCACACGCACAGGCATGAGCATGCACATCATGGCCATTCAAGGCATATGAACGTGTGTACGTTTAAAGGTAGTAAAAATAATTGTAGAAAAGAAAAGCATAAAAGTGAAGACAATGTGTGTGTGTTTGTGTGTGTGTGTGTGTGTGTGTGTGTGTTTGTGTGTGTGTGTGTGTGTGTGTGTGACACACAGAGCTGCCGATCGTGTCGCCGATGCTGCACGCGGTGGTGCGGCTGTTGGAGCGGTGGGAGGCGATGATGCAGGCCCGACTGGACCTGTTCCCCGGCCCCCCCGACAACTTCATCAACGGCCTGACCCTGCAGGTCATCTCCGGCAAACCCAACTCCAAGCTGGAGGCCCTGCTCAGTGCTGAAAACACTCCCTTTGTGTAAGTGGGGCACCGGCTGAAAACACTCCCTTTGTGTAAGTGGGGCACCGGCTGAAAACACTCCCTTTGTGTAAGTGGGTCAGCGATGTGCTGAAAACACTCCCTTTGTGTAAGTGGGGTACCGGCTGAAAACACTCCCTTTGTGTAAGTGGGGCACCGGCTGAAAACACTCCCTTTGTGTAAGTGGGTCACCGGCTGAAAACACTCCCTTTGTGTAAGTGGGTCAGTGATGTGCTGAAAACACTCTCTTTGTGTAAATGGGACACAAGCTGAAAACACTCCCTTTGTGTAAGTGGGGCACCGACTGAAAACACTCCCTTTGTGTAAGTGGGTCAGCGATGTGCTGAAAACACTCCCTGTGTGTAAATGGGTCACCAGCTGAAAACACTCCCATTGTGTAAGTGGGTCACCAGCTGAAAACACTCCCATTGTGTAAGTGGGACACAAGCTGAAAACACTCCCTTTGTGTAAGTGGGGCACCGGCTGAAAACACTCCCTTTGTGTAAGTGGGTCAGCGATGTGCTGAAAACACTCCCTTTGTGTAAGTGGGTCACCAGCTGAAAACACTCCCTTTGTGTAAGTGGGTCACCAGCTGAAAACACTCCCTTTGTGTAAGTGGGTCACTTGCTGTCAGTGATGTGATGAAAACACTCCCTTTGTGTAAGTGGGTCACCGCTGTGGTGAAAACACTCCCTATTTTTCAGAACAGGTAGGTAGACAAGAAGTCTTTTTTTCGGAACAGGCTGCCTACCTAGATAGGGCTGATTGACAGCTGTCTCTTAGGCGCTCATCATTTGTTTCCTGTGTCATTCAGTCAAACACAAACACACAGTCACACAGATGCAGATGTACACAGGCAGGCACACATGCATGCACACACACACACACATGCGCGCGCACGCACGCATACACAGAGTGAGTATTGGAGTGGATTTTACTACAAAATTGTTCCAGGAACAACTATCTTGTTGGGTTCTTTAACGTGTGCATGCTCGCACGGGACCGCAGTTTATGGAGGATAATTGGAATGTGAATGTGGCAAGGGGAGGTAAGTTTTGAAGCTGATGAGAAGTGCTAGTTATGTGTCACACTTTCGTTCTCTCCTGCAGCATTCGGTAGGGTCTGAAGGCTGTATTTCTGGTTACAGGAACAGCCCCGCCACGTTGCCGGTGAAGAGACTGTGGCTCCACCTAGTGCACCAGAAGAGTCTACAGGATGTCTTTCTTCGCTACGTCTACAAACAGTCCCACAAGCACATCAGTAGTGATGTAAGGAGATCGATGGATAAAAATTGAGCGTGTGTCTGTGTTGATGGTTAGTGTCTTTCTGTGCTACATCTACAGTCCCACAAACACCAGCCGCCGTGGTGAAGTGGTTCGAATCCCAGTGGAGGTGGGTTTTTAACCCCTAGGCTGCCTGCATGACGAGATAACTCGTCATGGCAAGCATGTATGCTTCGCTGCCTGCATGACGAGATAACTCGTCATCGAAATATTCTGACTTTTCCCTGCTTTGCATTCAGTTCATTGACAAAAATGCTGGTAGCTTTAGCTTGGGGAATCTTTCTGGATTCTATTCATAGCTAGAAACACCATCTGCGTCATAAGGCAGTCCTTTATTTGAACGTTTTGGTTGGGTTACTGGCCGCAGTCTTTGCCTGGCTCCTCTCCTCGCTCGCTCAACAAAATGTCGGACTGACTCCGTGCTCAAGACATGCGCTCGTGGCGAACTAAATCAACCAAGATTACTTTCTTCAGCTAATGCTCAGAAAGAATTGGAGCATAAATTCGAAGGAGAAGACAGTGGTGAACATTTATAGGACGATTTGATAGAAAATAAAGGGAGCAATCAAGAGAGTGGCCAAGATACAACTATCAGTGAGTGATGCAGGCTGTTCAACTCTAGCAGACGAATTTTTAGCAGGGCACCGTATGAGCTATTTTCTTGGCACTCAGCCAACGCGGTCTGATGAAGTGACGATGTGAGAGGGGTGAAGAGGAGGGGGGTGGAGACTGAGGGGGCGTGGCCTCACATCCATATTATCACTTGCAGAAGTCACAATGCATCTATTTCTTTTTCAGTTTTTTTATATTGTGGTTGTTCTAGTATGATTTTGTGTGTGCAGATATCCATTTGTCCAGAAAATGATATTTTTGTGCAAATTACCAGACTAATGTTTGTAATGAACAAGTTGAAAATGTGACAAAAAACAAAACACTGATTTCAAAACAACAGCATGTCACTTAAAATGCATAAAATGGGAAAACATCATGTGTTTTGTATTCTTTATTCATTTCCCTTTCAGAAAATATATACTTTTATGGGTCTTTCTCCAATAACAAAGAGCACAGAATTTTTTGAAAATTTATACCCGTTTTTTGTGAAAAAACCCTGGCAAATAGATTTCACTTAAATCTTATTTTCCTGGCAGCGAAAGGGTTAACCCAGTGGCCGGCTCCTACCCAGAGTTGAGTGTGCTGTGGTCTTAAATGGGGAGACTGGGACCACACAGTCGAGTGTCATCCACTTCAAGGATGCATCTTTGGGTGTGTTGCTCTAATTACCTGACCAACACTGCAAGTGTCTGTATCTCTCGGGCCTGGTTAATGCCGGGATATCATTATGACAGGAAGCGTAGAGTACAGCCTTGTCACGCAGTCCCAGACCAAAATGGACCTCCATAGCAACATCGTCATCATCGTCATCCTCCTCCTCCTTCATCATCATCAATATAAACAAAATAGTCTCAAAGTCTGTGGCCTTTCATGCCCTGCTCTCATGGTGACCTCAGTTTCGATACCCCTCCACTTCCGTGCTTGGGGTGAGTCCTGTCAATGTCGTCAGTGTCGGCAGATTCATGGGGGGCTGTTGTTTGAGGGACGTGGTGGCGGTCTCCACTCTGGGAAGGACGCTCACTCAGTCTGGCTCCGCGACTAAGCCATTATTGTCGTTAGTAGGGGACTTAGAAGGTGGTGTCCTAAGTACGCTAAAACAGACCAGGCACCACTGAACACCACCAAAGTGACTGAGCAGCAGTGCAGGGTCTCCTCTGGTGTGTGGCCTCCTGGCGACCTAACAACGATGATTCCCTGTATACTGCCGACGCTGGAACTGCGACGAACGAACCCGGGTGTGGCCGTGAATGGGGGAATCCAAATGAGCAGTGTGGGAGTAATACCACTGAAACGGTGAAGATGATGGGGCAGCAAAAAACAACAACCAAAAACAAACAAAAAACCCCAGTCCCACAAACACATCAGTTGCTAGCAATGGGAGGAGTTTGGTTGATAAAGATTTAGCGTGTCATCTGTGTTGTTGGTTCATTGGATATTGTTGTATTTTCTCAGGAATGCTGGAAGACCTTGCAGGAGAAATAATCCCCACCTTCTGGAAATTTTCTCTTTTCTATCGCTCTCTGTGTTTCTGGCTTTCCTGGTTTTTTTCTTTCTGTTGCCTTTTCCTTTCTTAGTTTCTGCTTTGCTGGTCCATTCACCAACATTTAAAAAGAAATTGTTGAATGTTTTTGTTGGTCTTTATCTGAACTTCATCATCATGGATTCTTACAGTGTTGTATCCTTTTTTTGGGGGGGGGGGGCCAAGATCATGTGCAGATTTGGGTTTTATATACTTGATATATATGGTTTTGTTTATTATGTAAAAAAAAAATGTTTATGATCAGGTTAGTTGTTTTTCTATATCCTGTGATGAAAATGTCTTGATGCCTGTGATGAGTTAACGGAAGGATTTTATGCGTTAACGACAGGGAGAGATGAGGATGCATAGGTGACAGAGGTCGTGATGAGTTAAAAGAACGGAGTAATGAGTTAATGGAAGAGACCAGTGAGGTAACAGAAGGGCATGATGAGTTAAGAGAAAATGTTATAAGTTAACCGAAGAGCGTTATAGGTTGACAGAAGGGCGTTACAGGTTTACAGAAGGGCTTTATAAGTTAACCGAAGGGCGTTATAGGTTGACAGAAGGGCGTTACAGGTTTACAGAAGGGCTTTATAAGTTGACAGAAGGGTGTTATAGGTTGACTGAAGGGTGTTACAGGTTTACAGAAGGGCTTTATAAGTTGACAGAAGGGCGTTATAGGTTGACTGAAGGGTGTTACGGGTTTACAGAAGGGCGTTATAAGTTGACAGAAGGGTGTTATAGGTTGACTGAAGGGTGTTACGGGTTTACAGAAGGGCGTTATAAGTTGACAGAAGGGTGTTATAGGTTGACTGAAGGGTGTTACGGGTTTACAGAAGGGTGTTATAAGTTGACAGAAGGGCATTATAGGTTGACTGAAGGGTGTTACGGGTTTACAGAAGGGCGTTATAAGTTGACAGAAGGGTGTTATAGGTTGACTGAAGGGTGTTACGGGTTTACAGAAGGGCGTTATAAGTTGACAGAAGAGCGTTATAGGTTGACTGAAGGGCATTACGGGTTTACAGAAGGGCGTTATAGGTTGACTGAAGGGCGTTCCGGTTTTTCAGAAGGGCGTTATAAGTTGACAGAAGGGCGTCATAGGTTGACAGAAGGGCGTTATGGGTTTACAGAAGGGCATTATAAGTTGACAGAAGGGCGTTATAGGTTGACAGAAAGGTGTTACGGGTTGACAGAAGGGCGTTATAAGTTGACAGAAGGGAGCAGTGAGGTAATTGAAGGGTGTTATGAGTAACGGGATGTCATGATGGTGTGGGGTGTGCAGGAGGAGTCGATGCGGACAGGCAGCAGTGATGAACCCAGGCTGCAGGACCCCATGAAGGTGGTGCACAAGGAGCAGGAGATCATCACCAGCTTTGCTGTCAATCAGGTCAGTGACACTCCTCACTCTGTCACTCTTTGGGGCTGGCTGGGTGTTTGTTTGGCTCTCTCTCTCTCTGTCATTGTCTCTTTATCTGGCTCTCTCTCTCTCTCTCTGTCTTTGTTATTGTCTCTTTATCTGGCTCTCTCTCTCTGTCATTGTCTCTTTATCTGGCTCTCTCTCTGTCTCTGTCATTGTCTCTTTATCTGGCTCTCTCTCTCTGTCATTGTCTCTTTATCTGGCTCTCTCTCTCTCTGTCTTTGTCATTGTCTCTTTATCTGGCTGTCTCTCTCTCTCTCTGTGTCTTTTTCATTGTCTCTTTATCTGGCTGTCTCTCTCTCTCTCTGTCTTTGTCTTTTAAACTGTCTGAATCTGAATCTGAATCTCTGTCTTTTTCATTGTCTCTTTATCTGGCTCTTTATCTGGCTCTCTCTCTCTCTCTCTGTCTTTGTCATTGTCTCTTTATCTGGCTCTCTCTCTCTGTCTGTCTCTTTATCTGGCTCTCTCTCTCACTCTCTCTCTCTCTCTCTCTCTCTCTCTCTCTCTCTCTCTCTCTCTCTGTGTCTTTGTCATTGGCTCTTTATCTGGCTCTCTCTCTCTCTCTCTGTCTTTGTCATTGTCTCTTTATCTGGCTCTCTCTCTCTGTCATTGTCTCTTTATCTGGCTCTCTCTCTCTGTCATTGTCTCTTTATCTGGCTCTCTCTCTCTGTCATTGTCTCTTTATCTGGCTTTCTCTCTCTCTCTCTCTCTCTCTCTCTCTCTCTCTCTGTCGTTCTCTCATTATCTGGCTGTATATCTCTCTCTCTCTCTCTCTTTGTCATTGTCTCTTTATCTGGCTGGCTGTCTCTGTCTCTGTGTTAGTCTCTCTCTCTCTCTCTCTCTCTCTCTCTCTCTTTCTCCTCTCTCTGTATTTGTCTCTTGTCTCTGTTTCTGGCTGGCTGTCTCTGTCTGTTGGGCTGTCTTTCTCTCTCTCTATCTTTGTCTCTGTGTCTCTCTGTCTTTGTCTCTATCTCTGTCTCTGCGTTGGGCTGTTTCTTTCTCTGTCTTTGTCTCTGTTTCAGTGTTGGGCTGTCTCTTTGTCTCTGTTTCTGTGTTGGGTTGTCTCTTTGTCTCTCTCTGTCTTTGTCTCTGTCTCTGTTTCTGTCTTTGGCTGTCTCTCTCTCTTCAATTTTTCCTTTACATTAACATTGAATTTTCATGAAGACTTTGTAAATTGTATTACATATATATGTTGATTCATTTATTTTTTATTTGTGATTTAGTTTATGCTATTTATTTCATTCTTTTTCTCTTTTTTCTGTAGTATTTTTTTTTTCTTAGGGTGTGGTGTAATATTTCAGCATATCCATTTTACCCTCATTGAAACATTTGCCATTGTCATTGTTTCTGACAGTTTCTACTGGTTGTCTGAGCTATTAGCTGTGATGATAAATAAATAGATAAACAAATAAATTAATAACAGGAGTTGATAAATGAATTTACGTGAGTGATTAAAGCACGATTTAAAAACAAAACAAAAAACGATTAAGTAGATTAATAAATGAATGAATGAATAATTAGTATAGCAGGGGGTTGATAAGTAATTGAGTGAAAAGGGGTTGAAGGAGTGAATTGTTTTTAACCCGGTGTTCGGTTGTCCGTGTGTGTATGTGTGTCTGTGTCTGTGTGTCCGTGGTAAACTTTAACATTGACATTTTCTCTGCAAATGCTTTGTCAGTTGACACCAAATTAGGCATAAAAATAGGAAAAATTCAGTTCTTTCCAGTCATCTTGTTTAAAACAATATTGCACCTCTGGGATGGGCACACCCCCCCAATTATTATCATTTTTTGTTCAAACAGGAACTTCTTTTGCTAAGCATGGAAGTTTTATTTATTTTGCAAATGTTTTGGTGCAGAGAGTGAAAAAGGGAAATTACTCTGTAATTAATGCTAGGGGACTTAATGTGCTTTAAACTGATCTCTCTCATCTTAAACATTACATTTTGAAATTATACTCAATACATAAAAAGCTTGGATTTTTTTTTTTTTTTTAAAGTGTATCACAAGTGAGTCTTGAAGGCCTTGCCTCTCTTGTTTATCGCTGTGTTCAGCCCAACGAGAACTCCCTGGCCCTGGCCACTCACAGCAAACTGATAGAGCTGGACATCGGGCTGATCCTCCATCCCCCGGCCTACCTGACCGATGAGAACGAGTACGACATTGAGGTGCTCAGAAAGTGAGTACAGCTCTCCTCACAGATGTTCACAGCTTGAGTGTTGTTTTGTGTGTGGCATACCATGTGTCCATGTTGAAGAGGTGGGGTGTGGGGGTGGGTGTTTACTCTGTGTGTGTGTGTGTGTGTTGTTTGGGGGGCTGGGTGGGGGGTGGGTTGTTTTTTGTGCTTGTTGACTTGTGATGCATGTGGGTTTTTTTTCTGTTCAAGTGTTTTGTTGAGGCACAGACATGTGGGTGTAGATGATAGTGTTCTCGTGCTTGTTTATGTGTAAATTTGTATTTTGGTTGTGTTAGATTTTTTTTTCTACTTTGTTTTACAGGCTTTGTTTATGTTATGATAGACAGCATTAGGAATCGTTATATCCGTATCTGCTGTTGTATTTTTGTTGACCTTTTGAGATGCTTTTTCTTTACAGAAATTAAATGATACTTTGCAGCTATAATTTAGACAGGAATAACCACAAAAATGAGCAGAGTGTGGAAAAAACAGTTGGTTTTTTTTTTGTTGTTGTTATTTTTTTTTTCATAAAAGAAAACACACAAAACTTACATAAGAAAACTGCCACTATACATACAAACCAAATTTGCTAACAAACACCGCAAGTTTACACATGCGATACATGAAATTATACCTTGCACATACACAGACATGCACACAAGCAAGCAAGCATACAAACACATTCTTAATCGCAGGAAGCTTCAGTGGCTTCTCCCACAAAACGTCACCAGAATCATTTCTGTCTGCATTAATAAAAAAAATAAAAAAAAGAAAAAGAAAAAAAAGAAGTCTTGTTTTGCTCATTGAAGTATGTTAATGTCTTTTTTTTTTTGTCTTGCTTAGGAAACCCAGTTTGGCTGCTTATTGCTCTTTTCGAAGTTGTGCAGTTGTTAATTAAGGATTTGTAACATGGTAGATTGGAACTGCGTTAGCACAGAGTGATATCTACATATTGTGGAAATGATTTTTGTGTGCAAAACATGCATGCACCCACAGAGAAGAACAGACACCCAGAGATGCATGCACACATGCAGATGCACACACATGTGCAAGTTCACATACACACGCTCACACACACTCAGTGAAATTGAAAATCTGAATTCTTCATCATAAAACAGCAGCCGCAAACCCACCCATCACCCCCATTAAAAAAGAACTGCTGTGGTTACCACGTTATTCTAGAACTGATCATGCAGGATTATAACCAGCCTTCAAGTACAGTGTTGTTCATCATTTTTTAATTACATCTTTAAGCCCTTTTGTTGATTTTTTTTTTTAAACAAGTCTCCACTGGCTAAGCTAGGTTTTCTGCAAAATTGTCCATGTTACCCAATCAGTGACAAAGTAGAGTTTATTATTATTCTTTGAAATATATATTTTGATGTACGAGAGTGCAATGGCTGCTTATTTGGGCCAGTTTTATTTGGTTTTGCACTGGCTGTCTAACTCAGAGCTAAAGTTTTATTCAGCAGTGTATGTCTGAAAAAAAAGAGCCTGTGTCTGTGCTTCAGCATTATCTTGGTTGTTTTTTTTTTTTTATTAATATTTGTAAATTCCTTGCCCTTAGTCGGAACTAACCCTCTGAGCCTTTTTGCTTGAAGTTATGGCTGTGCCTCATTCCCCCAGTCCATCCCACCTCCAGTGTGTGTATGGCCTTGAAGCTGCTGCGTGGTGGGAAGGGGAGGTGACTGTGCGTTTGTGTAGGTAGATTGTTCAGTCAGGAACTGTGCTTACCAACATCCTCTTCATTCCCTGTAAGGCTGTATGGTGCGGAAAGCTGCCATCAGAAATCTTCTCTGCTGCCTGACTTGTGGTAGTCTTCAGATACCTCAGGGAAACCAGCCTTTCCTTGGCTGGGATAGTTGGCTTCTAAAATGTGACTGTGCAGTTTATAGTTGAAACAGTATGGACAAAAATATTTATATTGAGAATATTTGATGGAATTAAACACACACACACACACACACACACACACACACACACACATACACACACACACACACACAGATATATATAGAGAGAAAGTTTATTCAACAATGGAGTCATACCTTCACATTGGTCCTCACTGTGTGACATACACGCTTCACCTCTTGAGTGCTTTATACAGATAGTGAAAGGTTTGACAGTCTTTTCATTTATTGGTGAGGTAAACAAAATAAGTCTGAACAGGCAAGGGTGTTGAAAGTATTTGACTTGGATAAACTGTTCTCTTAGATCCTGTTAACACTGGACAGCATAGTATAGAATGAGCTTCTTCTTTGGTTTCTGGATATAATGAACAAATAAGATTTTGGTACATGATTGGCGATACTGAAAATTGTGGATAGATATTTCAGTCTCACCAAATCTAAATCTTGTTTCAGTGTTTTATGTTTCATTCTCATTCCATAGAGATATAAGTGGGTACGTAAGGAACCAGTGCAGTCTGACCTTGTAGTTTGAGAGACACAGGCACAGTGTTGAGAGACACAGGCACAGTGTTGAGAGACACAGGCACATTGTTAGGGTATGACAGTGGGGCCAGTGAAGGACAACCCACACCAATTCACCTCCCTGTGCTGAACAGAAATCAGATGAAGAAGAGCCACCGCACCTTCCCTTTGGCAGCGACAGTGTCCAGAAGTATGCGACTGACCTTTTTCAGTGCTGATGCAGCAGGGAAGCTGGTCAGAGGACCAGGGCTGAGGGTGGTCAGCCACTGTGTTGTATTTGTACCATGTGGAGTGATGGCCTAGAGGTAACGTGTCCGCCTAGGAAGCAAGAGAATCTGAGCGCGCTGGTTCGAATCACGGCTTGGCCACCGATAATTTTCTCCCCCTCCACTAGACCTTGAGTGGTGGTCTGGATGCTAGTCATTCGGATGAGACGATAAACCGAGGTCCCGTGTGCAGCATGCACTTAGCGCACGTAAAAGAACTCACGGCAACAAAAGGGTTGTTCCTGGCAAAATTCTGTAGAAAAATCCACTTTAATAGGAAAAACAAATCAAAATGCACGCAGGAAAAAAAAGAAAAAAAAAAGGGTGGCGCTGTAGTGTAGCGACGCGCTCTCCCTGGGGAGAGCAGCCCGAATTTCGCACAGAGCAATCTGCTGTGATAAAAAGAAATACAAATACAAATAGAAATGTGTGTTTCATTGTGTTCGCTGACTTTACTAGCATTGTCACCTGTTTGAACAGTCAGGTTATCATCCTGTTTCCATTAAAATAATTTTTGGTGAACAGTAGGCCATCGAATGATTGTTTCCTTTCCAAAATGTGCCTCTTGTTTTGTTTTGTTTTATTTGTATTTTTGTATCGCATTGACTCACTCCGGACGAATAGTTCTCTCCCTTGCTTTTCCCTTCCGATGACCCATTTGCTAGGGTTAGGAAAAAAAAATCACAAAAAATACAAAACTTCCAAACTGAATGAAACTCACAGTACTTGACCCACTGACCCCTCTCCTCACATCGTGTGAATGCCCACCCCCCTCCCTCTTCACTGCTCTCAGAAGCTGAATCACAATCAGTACCTACTTGCCAGTAGCTTTCTTCACTACAGATACTTTATTCAATGTCTTCATCATCCTTGTCAGTGTCGAAACTTTCAGTTTGAAGGATTTCAGTCACTCCAGCAGTGGTAAAAGCCGCTGTCATGATCTGGTTTGCTCCAAAAATTTCCACTTGTATCGCCTGTGATGTCATTTTTGATACGTATGCAGATTAGCTTGTCGTGTACCTCAACTCGCTGGCTCGCTGTGGAGTGTGTTGTTTCGGAATCTCATGGAGAAACTTTCCATTCGATCTTTGACATGTTCGCAATGCCCGGTGTAGCTGTGATTGTTATGCTACCCCATGAGTAAAACAGGGAAAAATTTTTAATTGTCAAAACCACTATAGCGTTCCGTCATCCGGAGTGAGTTAAATCCAGAGTGCTGAACCCATTCTGCTTTCTCTGCTATTTTAACTGCTTCGATATAGAATAAGATTGCTTTATTTTGAATAACTTATGTCAGTGCTACAGAGAAAAAACCCAGCACAAATCCACCTTCTGATCTTGGTTATAATGATGCTGGTCTTTTAACTGAAACAGACTTACCCAGTGTGCAGAATTGAGGCAGTTTAACTTGACAGACTGGTCTTTAAACTTGTGTACATAAGCAGAATCCAAGCAGGTGATCATTTTCTTCTTGAAGAGAAAAATCCCAAACAACCTGTCATTTAATTGGTAATCTTCTAAAAACCTGTCATATGATTTGTCATCTTGTAAAGACAACTGATCATCTGATAGGTTATCTTATAAAACACCAACACTTCTCCCAAGCAACCTGTCATCTGAGTGGTTATCTCGTGTGAAAAAAAATCTGATGGATTAACTTATATATAAAAAAAAAAAAGTCACTTGATTTGTTACGTTGAAATAACCAGTCATTTGATTGGTTAACAAACCTGACATAGGTTATGTCTAAATAAACACACAGAAATACTCATCTGATGGTAAACTTGTTAAAACAAAACTTCACATGACTTTTTTTTTTCTAAAATAACCTGTCATTTGATTGGGTTATCCTGTTAAAAAAAACAACCCCAAAAACCCACCCAAAACAAACCTGCAATCTGATTGGTTATCTTGGTATCATCAGCGCCTTGACCAGTACCCGGGAAGAGAAGGTAGGGGAGTATGGTGAAAACTGGCTTCTAGTTGATGTGAAAGCGCACAAGCTGGACGCAGTGTGGACGTGCACGGAAGAGGTCAAGAAGGTGCCTGTGCACAGGTCAGCCGGTTTTTACCTGCCACCTGCCTGACCTCTGTGCTTATGCTTCACTCCTCCTCCTCCTCCTCCTCACCTTCTTCTCCTCCTTCCTTCAGTTTCCCATTTCTCTCACTTAGCTTGCCCAGTCCTTTCTCGTTTTATTTTTTGCCTTTGATTCCACTCACTCTCTGAGTCTCTCTTTTGTCGGGGGTTGGGACGTCTGGTGTTTTTTTTTTAAAATTCTTCTTGTGTAAAACTGGCGGTGACACAGGTTTGATGAGGCTTCCATATTCACCTTTATGTCAGTGTACTTTTTTTTTTTTACCCCCACCCCCGGTACATGAGTCCACATATCCAAATGATGACAGACATTTCTACAGCGCACTTCTCTGTGTAATTTCCAGCTCTGTGCGTTTCACAAAACGAGTACCATGAAATTCCTGTGCACATTCATAACATCAGCTGATCAAGCCAAACTTCAAATTTAACTGAAGAATGTACTTTCACATGTTCTTTGGCTGTTGGTTTTCACTTCAAACTTTAATTCCTTTTTTTTTTATGTAATGATACAAATATCTGCATGTCATGTATCTCATGAATATTCAAGTTTTGAAGATCTTGCTGCTGAAGCAAGAGAAGGGACAGGATGACTGTATTTATTTTCTATACTGTGTTAAGCTTGTTATTTTATTGCGGAATTTGTGTAACTGGGCACTGTTTGTCAAGCTTCCTGCCATATTCATGTTCATGAAAAATGTTTAAAAACATTCCTGTGAGACAGTTTACACTTTTTGTACAAGGTCTGCTGAAATCAACAGCTTGTGATTTTGGTAAATTTGACAAAACTAGTGCCTGTTACACATATTCTATAAACATACCTTTTGATTGATAATGTATCTTTTGATTATGTATCTTTCTTGACTGTAGGGCTCAAGGTGATAGCGTTGAAGCATTACAATCAGTTTAACGATTTTTTTCATAATCTTTATGTCACGCTTATTTGTGTAATCTTTCTTTTTTGCTTTAGATTTAAGATTTTTTTTTCTTTCAAAGTACCTGCTCAATAAAGTGTTGTCATCATACAAGATGTGAAAAAATTAGATTTTGGCATAAAATAAGCGACTGACCATTTTCTTTAGATTTATCTTCAGTAACGACAGGTTTTGATACATACAAGCCATTAGCTGTAGGTGTAACTACAATCCTGCGGTTGGCATAATCACAATCCCACCACTCTTAGATTGGAGCAGGGTGTTGCTGTAATTATTAACGTCTGGGCAGATTGGTTTATGGTTGGTAGAACACTGATACACCTGTTTAACGTATTCACCAGAAACCTTTGCACATTTTGCGCTCTCTGCTTTGGCAACAGCATTCCTCCACCTGTTAAACATGTGTAGTGCTCGGTTCGCCCCTCCCCTGCTGAAGGGCTTTGGAGACGCAGTAAAACTGCTTCACAGTCAGAGAGAACTGACTGCAGCTTAAAACAGTTTCAGTTGACATTGCTTTCGTTGTAGCCATTTTGCTGTTTTTGTTTCGTTTTGTTTGTGAGATTGTGTTAGATATTTTTTATCCATTGATTATGCCTTGACTGATTGTTGTAGGATGTTCTAGAGAGAGGAAAAGGGTCTTTAGTGAAAAGTGAAAATTTTGTTTTCTAAGACAAGAGCTATATCCTTATCCCATAAATGATGTGATTTTGAAAATGCTAACCTTAGGAATGGCTTGAAATGAGCATTATCATTTGGCATCATCAGTATTGTCATGCATTTTCTTCAGCAAAAGATTATGATGTTTTGGATAAGGGAAAGGCTGCCCTGGGAAGGAGTCAGAAATAAATAACAAAAAGGTGATAACTGCTGGTTTGAGATACATGGTTGTCTGCATAGTTTCTGTCATCAGGGTAAATCCTGTGTGTATTGGAGTATAATTCGAAACGATTAACTTCTGTCTTATATGCGTAAATCTTATGTGTGTACTACAATTTGATTGGAAATAGATTAATTGGAAGTGATCCATTTCAGTGTAATCTCTGTAAATCTTATGTGTGTGTGTACTACAGTTTAAAAGAAAACAGCTTTGGTCAAACCTGTTTTCTAATAGTTGAACAGATTTAATTCACAGGGGAGTGTTATCAACCAAAATAATTGTAAGTTTCTTAGTTTCATTTCTTTTTCCATCCCCCAAACTTTTGGCCAATCACAGTTTACTATCAATCCAAAAGGCTGGCATCCAGATCACCCTCAAACTTTTGGCGAATCTCAGTTTGCTATCAGTCCAAAAGGCTAGCATCCAGATCACCACTCAAAAGTTGTCGTTTTCTCATTTTTTGAATTCTTGATCTGAAACTCCCTCCTTCACACATTTCTACAGGTAGACTGACAGGAGCGACCATCATTACCTTTATTCAGGCAGCCATACTGTTGCTGTTGTGGAGAGTGAGGTGGTACATACTGGGTTATGTTGGTGTTTTCCCACATCAGACAACACTGTCTCAGCATTGTTCCTGGTGATTCTGTGTCTTTGGTCATATAGACATCCGTTCTGTTTTACTTTCAATTACTATTCTATTCTAAATTTGTTCTATTCTCTTTGTATTCTGTTCTAATTGCTTCTGATTCTGTTCTAGTTCTCTTTTTTTATTCTTATTTCTTAGAATCCTGTTGTGTCCAATTCTGATTTGTTTTGTTCCATTCTGTTCTCCATTCCTTTCTGTTATATTCTGTCTGACAGGGTGTTTGATGTACTTCGGGTGGAGGGGCAGTATCTGAAGTGAAGTTGCTGCATAGTGTGAACCAAGATCTATGCTGTACATACGTCTGTCTGTTTTTTTCAGATTGTGAAGACTTCGTTGATCTGTTTCTGTTTTCTCTCTCTCTTGTCTCCGACGTCTCTTGTTTCCTCTGTCTTTATTTCCTTGCACTTCTTTTTTTCTCTTTTTTTTTTCTTTTTATGAAAAGAGAAATCAGAGAGCGTTTGAAAGTTCTGAAAGGGAGTTCCTTCCAAAACAGTTTTCCCCCCTTCATTTTGTGATTTTTTTCTTCCCCCTTTTCTCCCAACATTTTCCAGCTGTCTTTCTGTCTTCTTTCTTTTTCTTGGTATGTTTTTTTATTTTTATTTTTTTTATCTTAATCTGTCTTATTCCTATTGGTCTGTTCCAGTATTCTCAAAGGCATGCTGCATATGCTGCATATAGACAGACAGATTTATGAAGATTGTATACACTGTGTCTCTCTTTCCCTGTCCCCCACCCAGTATCCTGTTGTCAGACATTGATTATCAGTCAATTTTAAACATACAACTGTTTCCGTCTTTGATAACTCTTTTTGCTGTGGGTGTACCTTGTTATTCAACAAATGACTGACCTGTAAGATAGCGATGATTGTAATACATCTGATGGAAGACATTTGAAAATGGTTAAGACAGTGAGCAGAGGGGCAGAATCATGACATCATCCTTTGCATTACCCTGATGACTTGCTCCATGGAACTCCCTAGGTAGTGTACCACAGCTTTAGCCGGTAGTTTAGATTGTGGCATCATCTCTTATTTTTCACTTGTTGTTTTTTTCTGTTATGAAGGTACTGGGAGTGTAATTTTTGAAAGGCAGAACATGGTTTTGAATGGGTTTTTTTTTTTTTTTTCACTCTTCCCATGCTGTACCCTGTTCCGTTGAGAAAAAATTGTTAGCGATTTTTTTCCCTTTTTGTTTGTCTGCTTTGTTGTTGTTGTCCTCTCTGCTTTCACAAGGTATGCAGATGGGAGAGGGGGCATCACCAGTATTATAGGTGATTAGAGATTATAGATAAAGCTATTCGAGTTAATTTGAATAAACTACTCATGTTACTCGTTTCACTGCAAGGGGTATCTTGTTCTCGAGTTCACAAGAACCTTCACCTCACTTGTGTAGTCTGCTGTGATGTTTGTCACTGTGATTGAGGTGTCAGGTTGATGGATGACATTTGTATTGACGTGTTCTCCCTGTCCCCTGGGCAGGGGTCCTCTCTGTGGGGAGTGCTGTGTATCATGCTGTGGGCTCTGTAAAGACCACTGCACAGTGTGTTGTGGAGTGTGTCAGTGTGTTACATGCTTCTGAATATACTGGGGTGTTCAGGTTCAGTGCCATGAAAATCATTACAGAACACATTGTGTTAGTGGTTTTAAGTTATACTTTCATTTTGGATGAAACTGGAAAACATCACTGCATTGAAATGAAAGAAATAACATCTTAAACAATTATTTTCACCAGCTAGTAAACCCAGAAACTAGTACGGAAGGAAATGTGTGGGTTTGGTGGAAGGTCCAAGCCTGATAACTGGGGACCAAAACATTTTTCAAAAGTGCTGTGGTTGTCTTAGCATCAGTGCCATTGCTTGCTTTCATTGTAGTTCAGTTATGTATTTCCCTTACAGGAGTGAGGACGAGGGAAGAAGTTTAGTAATTTTTTTTTTTAATTTAGAAGAAATGAAAAGCACCAGCATAATGCTGGGTTTGTCTAAACTGTCAGTTTTATTAAATCTTTATCTAGGACTGAGGCATCAAGTGGCTGGAAATAGGTGGGAAGAATGCAGTGTCTATGTATTCTTCTGTGTTCATGGGCTGCAACCCCCTTGTTTTCTTGTGTGTACAGTTGGGGGCTTTTATGTGTGACTGTTTCTAACATGCCATGTAGGCAGCTGTATTCCATCTTCAGGGGTGTGCATTCTGGGTATGTTCTTGTCTCCATAACTCACTGAATGCTGGTATAGATTGCTGGTTCTTTTAACATGCGCATTTGATCCTCTGCTTGTGTACACACCAAGGGGGTTCAGGCACTAGCGGGTCTGCGCATCTGTCGAGTTGGGAGATTTGAAAAATCTGCACCCACAAACCACCAAGTTGCTGGGATTTGAACCCCGGATCTAATTGCTTGGCTGTTGTACCCATCAAGGACTTAGAGGTCCACCCGCTGGAAGTCAGTGGGATGAATACTGTGATGAAGGGCATATTTCTATTTACCTCATTTGTCATTACACAGTGTTGCAAGATACAAGCACACAACATGAATGATTATTCTTACATGACAAAATATGTCATGATACAATGACACAAGATACATAATAATAGCACACCTTTAGAATTTGTTCACGTTTTGTTTTGGTCCTTATTGATCAGACAAAGTCCAGATCTTCACATTTAGTTTTGGTCCTTATTGATCAGACAAAGTCCAGATCTTCACATTTTGTTTTGGCCTTATTGATCAGACAAAGTCCAGATCTTCACATTTTGTTTTGGTCCTTATTGATCAGACAAAGTCCAGATCAAACTGTGTTTCTTTTGTTTGAATCTCACTTTGCTGAAAATACTCAACGGATGGTGTTTGTAGCTGGTGAGAATTATTTCATGGTACTGAGCAGGATATTATTTTCTTAGTTTTGGAGAATCTTGTAACCTGTTTTCTTTTTTGTTTCTTTGAGCATTGATATTGATGTGCTTTTTGCCAGTACACTGTATCGAAATGGGCTTTATACTTATTGTGTGCAATATTTGTATGGTTAAATTGTACACCGAAAAGTGACATGATTTCATTACGTATGTTTTTAACGTTTTAGTTGTTTTATTTGTGTATGTGTTGGTACCAAAAAGTGTTAATTTAATCCTTATGATATATGGCACTTAAAATGAAATTGGCACTCGAAATGAGAAAACAAACAAGACTGAGACTGTATGGTCATATCATTGGAATTGAACATGCAAGTGAGTTTGTTTTTTGTTTTTTTTTTCTTTTTCTTTTTTACAGAATTAGAATTCATAATGACTTGTGTAATATCACGCCTTAGTCTGACATCGTAAGTTTGATGATTCAAGTTGAGAGCAATATAATGGTATTACATCATGTCTTGTATTATTGTAGTCACCATTTTTAAGAAATGTGTTCCTTATTTCATGTTTTGAAAGTTTCATTGATACTCAGTTCTGCCCATCAGTCCATCCATCCATCCATTCATTCATCCACCCATTTTCACATTTCATTCTTTCACCTGACGGGCGCAATAGCCGAGTAGTTAAAGCGTTGGACTGTCAATCTGAGGGTCCCGGGTTCGAATCATGGTGACGGCGCCTGGTGGGTAAAGGGTGGAGATTTTTATGATCTCCCAGGTCAACATATGTGCAGACCTGCTAGTGCCTGAACCCCCTTCGTGTGTATATGCAAGCAGAAGATCAAATACGCACGTTAAAGATCCTGTAATCCATGTCAGCGTTTGGTGGGTTATGGAAACTAGAACATACCCAGCATGCACACCCCCAAAAACGGAGTATGGCTGCCTACATGGCGGGGTAAAAACGGTCATACACGTAAAAGCCCACTCGTGTGCATATGAGTGAAGGCAGAAGAAGAAGAAGAAGAATTCTTTCACCTGGAAACTTTGGAGTCGACACTGTGCTACCTTGCCACAGTGACAGGTTTTTGCACGTTTATCACAGAAGGAAGAAGTTTGTACAAGAGCATTGGTGTTCTTAGTCGTGAGGGTAAGAAAACTGTTGGGAGAAGTATTGCAGTCTTTGTGCCTGGCTTGTCACTGAAATTTACACTAGTGAGCAAGCACATAGTTAAATCAAGGAATAGTAATCTGATGTTTCTATCTCAATACATTGGTGAAATCAGTGTCAGTGACAGACTGAATGTTACTAGTGCATTGCAGTGCTATGTTCCTCTGTCTGTCTCTGTCTCTCTGTCTTTCTCTGTCTCTCTGTCTCTGTCTGTCTCTCCCTCTCTCTCATTGATAAATTTCATCCATATTTCCCAGCAAAGATTAGTTACTGACTAAACAAAGAACAGATGCTCTTTGAGCCTTATATTTCTCTTACCTGCTAATGTCTCCGCTACAAACACAAAAATGGTGGCTGCTTGCATTTCAGTTTTCAGAAACGCCGCGTAAACAGCGTGGCAGAGATTCCAGTTATGCCCGTTGTGCCACGGCAGCGCAAATTAAGTGCCGTGTGCACGTGTAGTGGTGATATTGTTGTCAAGCGGTGAGACTCTTCCATTCGTGGCTGACGTACATATACCCTGCAGAGTGGCTATGGGGTTTGCTGGTTTTTAGTTGGAAAGGGTTCGAATATTTGATTATAAACGATCGTTTCACTGTTCTGTTTACATTATTTTTTTTTATATCACTTCTTTTAGTTGTTCTTTTAGTTTTTTGGAAGATGTCTTTGTAACCATTGAATACCTTTCTTTGTTTTCTTTTGAATGATGTTTTCTTGGTTTTGTTTGTGAACTCACAACATTTGATTTTAGTTGCTGTGTATGTGTGTGTGTGTGTGTGTGTGTGTGTGTGTGTGTGTGTGTGTTGAATGAGTGTTCGCAGTATGGAAGTATATATGCCATGCCAGTTTCTTTTTTTTTTTCATCTACTCATGTGAAGTTTTTGTTTTATTTTGAATTTCTACTGCTTGTGCCAGTATTTGCTTTTTCAGGGATTGGGCTTTTCTTTGTGTTTGTCCGTCTGATTATAGCTTTACTGAAGGGGAAAAAAAGGAGAAAAAATGAACATATGAATAGATGAAAAAAAAAAGTGCAGTTGTGCCATTTTGAATTTTAAACCGATAACCGCTTTGAATTTCTTCCTTTGTTTAAAACATACAGCTCTTTTCATTGCTATTGTTCTTTGTTGTTGGTCTCAGCCTGTCTGTCTGGTCGTAACAAATCTCTTTCTGTTGTGGTGTTTTTATCTCTCTAAGTTTACTTAGTGACTAACACTTGCAAAAATGAAAAAAATGGAGAAAAAAAAAATCAGAAGTAGCTGTAAATATTAAAATGCATGCAGATATCTTGGAATGGTGTATATTATGTTTTAGTTGGGATGCAGGTTTTCTTTTGTTTTGTATTCTTTGTTTGTTTGTTTGTTTGATATGGTGGTATATTGGTTACATTAGTATTTATGGTATTTTATGATGTTATTATTCAGTCTGTCTGTCTGACGTGAAACAGTCCTGTCTTTTTTTCTGATCTTCAGTCCATGACCTCTGGTTTAAAAGTGTGTGTGTGTGTGTGTGTGTGTGTGTGTGTGTGTGTGTGTGTGTTTGTGCGGGTGTGTGTGTGTGTGTGTGTGTGTGTGTGTGTGTGTGTGTGTTTCTGTATGTGTGTGTGTGTGTGTGTGTGCGTGGATGCACACATGGGTCCATGTTATTAATGTAAATGTGTGCATATGATACTTGATTAGATTGAGGTTTCACAGTTATAACTTTGTAGTTTTTAACCCAGAATTGAAATGAAATAATTTATTTCAACATGCCTTTTGTTTCCTTCCTTCAGTATTTTGAGAGTTTCCTGTTATTTTGCCTGCATGAGAACAATGAGTAGGGTAATGTGCTGTGTTTGTAACTAAGATCTTGACGTTTTGGAAATGTGGGGGTGAAAAATTGTTCTGCATTGTAAGTGCCATGGATGATATGAAAATTGTTTCTGTGGGCATTTTGTCATTGTTGTGTTTTGTTTCAAGGAAGGACTTGTGTTTGGCTGGAGTTGTTGGTGCATTGTTGTGGTTTCTGCGTGGATGATATGAAAATGGTTTCTTTCGGCATTTTGTTGTTGTTGTGTTTAGTTTGAAGGAGTTTGGCTGGAGTTGTTGTGTTGTTGTTGTTGTTGTGGTGTTGTAAAATGTTGTATTTCAGTTCTTGTTGTGGTGGCCTTATGGGTTGAAATGTACAGCTACTAGAAATTCTGTGCAAAAAATCACTGTCTTTGTTTCTGGCTTAAAAAATAAAAAAAAACTTAGCTTTTGCCAGATTTTCTTTTCCAGGTTTTTCTTTTGTGGTTGGTTGGGCCAGTATTGATCAGTGTTTTCAGTGCTGTTATGGTCCTGTGTGTTGGGCAGTGCTGTAAGCATGGTTTGTACAGAGTCACTTAAGTCCGGAATAGCTGTGTCAAAATGAGAGAACCATTTCCCAGGCTGGAAAAGTCAATGAAAAATATATGTTAACCTTTCAGAGTGTGGAAAAGTTGTAGAGTTCTGATACGACCTTTCACCATTACCGTTCAAACAAAGAAGTGAATTCATTGAAATCAAAAGCAAACAAACCAAAGAAAAATAATGAAAAATGAACACCAGTGCTCATCACTGGGATATTGGCTGATGTCTTGTCAGCGGTGTAGCAGACACATTATTTTACATTGTGTGAAGCGCAAGGCCTGACTAAGCCTGTTGGCTTTCGCTGCTGGTCAGGCATCTGCTTAGCAGACGTGGTGTAGTGTGCATGGATTTGTCTGAACGCAGTGACACCTCTGTGAGTAACTCAGCTGAACGTGTGTGTTTGTTATGGAAACTTTTCAGTGTGGTATAGAAAAGAAAAGATTGCAGTTTTGTTTGGTAAAACATCTGCAGGAACTGAAGCAACAGTGTGAGGCAACAGTGTGCAGCGCCCCAGTGACTCTTCACAGAGATATGGGAGAGGGAAAAGGAGATGATAATATAACATCCTCTGTGTGTGTGTGTGTGTGTGTGTGTGTGCGTGCGTGTGCACATGCTGTATGTGTGTGTGTGTGTGTGTGTGTGTGTGTGTGTGCAGCCCACTGAACAATGTGGCGGAGACGATGCCGGAGTTCCTGGTGGTGCACACACCCCAGGACACGCCCCAGCCCCACAGCGGCACCCAGACCCCCAACACCCCCTACCTCCCCTCCCCCGCCGGCTCCGTGCAGGGACTGCAGACAGGCCGCGGATCCAGCGTGGTGAGTGGGGGCCTGGGGGGGAGGGGGTGTTGGTGGTGTTGGTTGGGAGTGTGTGTGTGTGTGTGTGTGTGTGTGTGTGTGTGTGTGCATGTGTGTGTGTTGAACCCTTGTTGAGTTGTGATGTGGTCAGAGTGTTAGTTTTTCTGACTTGTGAGGATAAGATGCTTTCAAATTTGTTAGGTAGTTGTTGGGCCGGGACCCTGATTAGGGCTGAACAGAATTTTTTGTGCCTCACACTGTTAAATGTGGGTTAGACATTTCTCTTATTGTTCATATATCCAGAAAAAGTTGGGTTTTTTGTTTGTTTTGTTTTGTTTTTTGTTTTTTTAGGTGATAATCCTCTGCTTTCTTTCTTTTGATTGGGTTTTCTTTTATGTTCAGTTTTATCTTGTCATTCATGTACCAATCTCTGTCCTCGACAGGATATTTCTTTCTTTCTCTAACTCATTGAATGGTAAAATAGCACTTCTTTAATGCACATATTTTTATCTTGTGAATGCATATGAGCTTGAAAGGGGTTCAGGCGTTAACATATATATGTACATTGACATATAACATTGGCCTAGGAGACAATAATCTTGTACTTGTTGATATACACTGTTGGTCAAGGAGACAGTATGTGCACTAACAGTTTTGTAAATATGATGTTGGCCTTGGAAACCATGCTTACATTAACGTAGGAGAGGAGTAAAATCTGGTTACCCACGATGTAAAACAGAGTTGTAATCAAAACTCTCCACTTGAGGTGCTAAGCTCCTTCACTCTCCCTGGTAAGCGAAGCGAAAATGATGTCAGGTTCAGTTGATCATGGAGGCAAACCACATGCTTTTAACCACATTTTGTGGTCTTCTGGTGTTGTTTTTGGCTTTGGAAGTGGACAGAAAAGAACACCTTCAGTTCTTTTTGGATTATGCTGGTCACACAGGCACTGACCATGACAACAAAGTTGGTTGCCTCCCATTTTTTCCGCCACGTTCCATGCCTGGCCAGAAATGTTGCCAGGCTTTTGCAAAGCTAAGCCAGCACAGATCATGTCCTTGGCTATTTGTATGGAGGCCTCCGATTGGCTGAGCTGTGGTCATGTGGCAAGGATGAGTGAAAGGAATGTCGAGGTCTGGTGTGGATCATCCGATACTTGGACCACTCCACTGATTCCCTTTGCAAGGTATCCACAGTACAGGAAGACGACTTGTTGCTGACAATCTAGTTTGAGATTTAAACTAAACTAAACTGGTTGGAACAGCTAGCATTTTGAAACCAGATGGGAAAAAAAAAAAAAAAATCTTCAGATTGTATCATCTACAGGCAGAAAATACCCTGTTTTTAGTCTGATGATGAGGCTTGTAAAAGTGGAGGGATAGAAATCTCCATTCTCGGTTCAGTATCAGAATTCTGGCAAAGTGCAAGTTGAATGTTCTGCCCAGCATTATTTAAATATAGTCGCAGTGTAATTCCCTGTTCCACAGATTTTGCACATTTCATGTTTGGGAATTTGGTGTTTTGTCTTGGCTCTGTGTGAGTGTTGTGTGTGTGTATGGTTTCGAGCGCACATTCATGCATGCATGCGCATTAACCCTCCCCCCAAAATAATGCTTTTAAGTCACAGCTGATGATTCATTTAACAGTGACAACTACCTAACAACTTCTCTCCCTTCCTATTAATCATTAATCACTGAGATACCTATATGGTTGAGAATCCTATAGGTAATGTACCATTCAGTATTAGTCAGTACTCACTGCATTATCTGCATGGTTGGGAATCCCATACGTAATGTATCCTTCAGTATTCGTCATTGCTCACTGAATTACCTGTATGGATGGGAGTACCCCTAGGTAATGCACACATTAACAGCAGGTGTGTTGGTAACACTGATGTCCTTGTTGCCATTTTCTGCAGCCCAAACTGCCGACCAAGATGGTGAGATCTCCATGGAGTGCTTTCTGTGTTCTGACTTTGATATGTGTCCATTTAGTATTACATTTATGTATATATGTATATATATATATGTATATCTCTCTATCTCTATTTTTTTTCTCTGTCCAGCCTTACTTTGTCTGCCCACAATTTCATATTTATAAGTATGATAAGAAAAAGGTGCTGAGTTTCCTTTGGAACCTCATTATGTTTCCAACTTCATTGGGACCAATTACATTTTCATCTCATTGTGAAACTGATTGGTTAAACAGCAAGGAGTGTGCAGTCTGTGTTTATTTTAACAGTTTGTTTATAAACATTTGTTGATTTATGAGTTAGGTTTCAACAGTTTATTTGGAATGAACAATTTGAGACCCACCCCTCCTCCTTTGTTTTTGCTTTGTTATGAGTATGTCTGAATACCAGCAGCAAACTAAGGGAATGATTTGAAAAAAAAGAAACAAAACATTAACACCTGTCTACCTGCTCGCAAAATACTCTGTGCATCCTTAAACACTATGTGTTTGACACAGGGGTACTGTTTGTTTATTTATTTATTGGTTTGCTTTGTTTGAGTGTTTTCTCAGACTGAATTCAAAAACAGATGAATGGGTGGTTACAGTATTTGATTGAATGGTGGAAACGTACTTTTAACGACTGCACACTCCAAAAGAAAACGTTGATTAGGGAATCTCTGACCTCAAGGATGTTTTTGTTTTGTTTTTTTTTTGTTTGTTTTTTTATACTGAATTTGCATTTGAAGGCATCAAGCTTCACTCTGTAAGCAGAGATGTTCTGCAACTATGTAATTGTGCTTTTCCCTGACAAAAGATTGAATAGAAAGTTTGAAAACTTTCTGAAAAGGTGGAGTGATGAAAATGACCTTTGTAAAAAGAAGAACCAGTACACTGTTGTACAGCATTGTGAAAAGAAGAATCAGTACACTGTTGTACAGCATTGATACTTGTCTTTGCTGCTGAAACATTGGAACCTCTGCTGTAAATTTGCTGTTGAACATTTTCATTTCTTTTTCTTTGTTATTCATTGTTTACAGCTGTTTTCATTGTTATCTTCTGAACTCTGCTGTCTTAATGGGTAATGGTTACAGAATGACGTGTGGTGTTTTTGCATCTTCATAATTTAGTCCTTATGATTTGATTTTCATTGTTAAACTTTATATGATTTTTGATTGTTGGCTGTTGGGATTCGGAAAAAAAAAAAAAAAAAGGTTCTCTTCTATTAGTTCTAAGTTGCATTGCTTTTCCTCTCTAAATTTTTTTTCCCATTTTATTTTCCCCAGTGAAATTTTTAGAAAAAAAAAAAAAAAAAGCTTGGGTGATGGATTGAATGGCGTAGCAAAATGTGGAGGGTCTGCGTTGGTTTGGGTTTGGATGACTGACCTCTCTTTCCCCTGGGTTCTGTTTTTTCGCTGCGGTGTTGTGGACGCAGGTAAAAAGTCTGAGTAACTTAGGAATCCAGACCCCAGGCATGTCTCACTGTATCTTAGATCGCAGCCATCGCCTCATCAGGACGGTGAGTGGACGCTAGCAGTCAGTGTTCAGCTGACAGCACTGTAGTGCTGGACATAGACATGGTTTGACCGCTGTGTTTGCGGTGACGTCAGCAGTTAGTGACAACTCTTTAGTGGTGACACGATGTGTGACTGTTGTGTTGCTGTGACGTTAGCAGTTAGTGACAACACTTTAGTGGCGAAACAACTTGACTGTTGCAGAGACGTTAGCGGTTAGTGACAACTCTTTAGTAGTGAAACAATGTGTTGCAGAGACGTTAGCGGTTAGTGACAACTCTTTAGTAGTGAAACAATGTGTTGCAGTGACGTTAGCGGTTAGTGACAACTCTTTGGTAGTGAAACAATGTGTTGCAGAGACGTTAGCAGTTAGTGACAACTCTTTGGTAGTGAAACAATGTGTTGCAGTGACGTTAGCGGTTAGTGACAACTCTTTAGTAGTGAAACAATGTGTTGCAGAGACGTTAGCGGTTAGTGACAACTCTTTAGTAGTGAAACAATGTGTTGCAGTGACGTTAGCGGTTAGTGACAACTCTTTAGTAGTGAAACAGTGTGACTGTTGCAGTGACGTTAGCGGTTAGTGACAACTCTTTGGTAGTGAAACAATGTGTTGCAGAGACGTTAGCGGTTAGTGACAACTCTTTAGTAGTGAAACAATGTGTTGCAGAGACGTTAGCGGTTAGTGACAACTCTTTAGTAGTGAAACAATGTGTTGCAGTGACGTTAGCGGTTAGTGACAACTCTTTAGTAGTGAAACAATGTGTCTGTTGCAGTGACGTTAGCGGTTAGTGACAACTCTTTAGTAGTGAAACAATGTGACTGTTGCAGTGACGTTAGCGGTTAGTGACAACTCTTTAGTAGTGAAACAATGTGTTGCAGTGATGTTAGCAGTTAGTGACAACTCTTTAGTAGTGAAACAATGTGTTGCAGAGACGTTAGCAGTTAGTGACAACTCTTTAATGGTGACACTATGTGACTGTTGCAGTGAACAACAGTGGTTAGTGACAACTTTTTGTGCTTAACATGTTTTGACAGTTGTGACACAGTAACGTTAGATGTTCATTGACGACTTTTTAGTGCTGTGACATGGTACCATTAGCAGTTGATGTTCAGTGACAACTCCTTAGTGCTGGACACAATTTGAGTGTTGTATGGCAGTGATGTTAGCATTTAGTGTTGCTGATGTGCTTTCCCTCTGGACACATTTTGTGATGATGTTGTCGTGATCAGTGTTAGAAGTAGACCATAAAATGTGTTGAATGTTCATAGTGACATACTCGGGATCCTTGCCGTGCTTGCTCCTGTTTAAAAATGAAGAAAAGAAAAAAGAATGAAGAGAGATTCAGTGTGTTGTCGTTGGTCTGGATATTGTCATCTCTGTCTTGGGTGTTGTTCTCCATCCTTTGTGAACATGGTCACTGTTTTCTTGTCTTCAGTTGATGCCGGCATTTCCCTGTGCTCTGTGTGTGTGTGTGTGTGTGTGTGTGTTGGGGGGTTCATCTTTGGGTAGTGATGCATGGAGACTTGAACTCTCACTCCTGTGCCTGCTTGTCACGGTGTTGGAGAAGGTGTTATCATTATAGTGTGTATTTGTGTGAGTTGAAGGAATGTGTGAATGCCTTATTGGTTTTTTTTTTTTGGTTGGAGTGGAAGGGGGGTGGGGGGGTGGGGAGGGGGCTAGGAGGGGTGGTTGTTCCTGTGTTAAACTGAACTGTGTATCGGGAACACTCAAGTTTCCCATCATAGATAGTTTTGTGAATGAAAAAAAAAAAAGAAAAAAAAAAAGAAAAAGCAGTAACAGATACTCGTCACACACCCCTTTACCCCCCCCCCCCCCCCCCCCCCTGTCCCACACCCACCCAAACCCTCTCCCTTCAACCTGGTATTTCTCTCTTTATCACTTGCCCAACCATTCTGTGTGTGCACCAGCTCACATGAAGTGCAGTGTTAGACTAGAACATTAGCCCACGCTTTCTCAGAATCCCACACTTTCAGAATCCCACACAACTTTCTCAGAATCCCACACTACTTTCTCAGAATCCCACACCTGCCTTCCCAGAATCCCACACTTTCTCAGAATCCCACAGTACTTTCACACTTTCTCAGAATCCCTCACTATTTTCTCAGAATCCCACACTTTCTCAGAACCCCACACTACTTTCTCAGAATCCCACAATCCCACATTGCTTTCTTAGAATCCCACAGTACTTTCTCTACTTTCTCAGAATCCCACACTACTTTCACACTACTTTCTCAGAATCCCACACTACTTTCTCAGAATCCCACAATCCCACATTGCTTTCTTAGAATCCCACAGTACTTTCTCTACTTTCTTACAATCCCACACTACGTTCTCAGAATCCCCAGAATCCCACACTACTTTCTCAGAATCCCCAGAATCCCACACTACTTTCTTAGAATCCCACACTACTTTCTCAGAATCCCCAGAATCCCACACTACTTTCTCAGAATCCTCAGAATCCCCAGAATCCCACACTACTTTCTTAGAATCCCACACTACTTTCTCAGAATCCCCAGAATCCCACACTTCTTTCTCAGAATCCCCAGAATCCCACACTACTTTCTTAGAATCCCACGCTACTTTCTCAGAATCCCACACTACTTTCTCAGAATCCCACACTACTTTCTTAGAATTCCCAGAATCCCACAGTACTTTCTTAGAAGAATCCCACAGTACTTTGTCACTTTCTCAGAATTCTCCTGTGTGAGAAAGGGCAGGAGACACCCCTCAAGCTTCCTTGCACTTTGCAAAGCAACAAGAGCTGCAGAGAAAGCATGACAGGGGAACGACCATGATTGTCATTTGTGAGAAAGAAAGCGTGGGGGGAAGTCACCCCTATTTTAAAATTTTTTATTGAAAACATTTCTCTTTTGTCATTTAGGTTGTTCTTTGTCTTTTTAACTCTCTCCATACGAATGGCGAAAGAGACGACATTAACAGCATTTCACCCCAATTACCATCATCAAAATATTGCAAGCGGAAGGCTCTTATACTGAAGAGGTGAATGTTGACAAAGAATACCACAATTCTGACGATGGAAGCTAAAGGTTGGGTCATTCAGACACCCACTGGACATCCGAGGGGTCTGTGTCAAGGATAAGAGAGGGCTGGCCATACTGAGTGTGGCCGTACCGAGTGAGTTAAGAGAAAAATGAGAGAAAAGGAACCCAAACTCAGTCATAAAGGAAGTGTTTTAGATTTAAAAAAAAAAAGAAAAAAAGAAAAAAAAAAAAGACTTCCCATGTTTTCTCACACATTACAATGTGCAAGAAAGCATGGGCTAACTTGGAGCTGTGCTACAGAACAATGAAAGGTTAACAGTGAAAGAGATGAAAGTAGGATGGAAGGATTGTATGACCCAAGCCAACTAATTGTGAAGCTCCCTGATTTCATAGACGTGAGTGATGTTAGCTTCGCACTTACCTGTAAGCACTAGAAATCCTGATGTTACCTTTATGCTTATCTGTAAGTCCTTAAAAATCCTGATATGACATTTACATTCACATCAAAGTCCTACGAAATCCTGTCTGCAAGTCCTTAGAAACCCTGATGTTTCCTTTACGTTTAAGTCCTTTGAATTCCTGACGTTCACTTTACACTTACCTGAAGTCCTTAGAAATCCTGATGTTACCATTGCACTTACCTGTTAGCCATTAGCGATCCTGATGTTACCTTTGCACTTAACTAACTGTAAGTCCTTTGAAATCCTGATGTTGCCATTGCACTTTAAGTTTTTTAAGTCATTAGAAAACATGATGTTACCTTTACACTTACCTGTACCTGTAAGTCCTTAGAAATTGTGATGTTACCTTTGCACTTAAGGTACCAGTGAATCCTTAGAAATCCTGGCTTTACCTTTACATATACCTGTAAGCCCTTAGAAATTCTGATGTTACCTTTGCACTTTCCTTTAGTTATTAGAAATCATGTTAGCCTTACACTTACCTGTAATTCCCTGGAGCTCTGTTAGTCTCACACTTACTTGAATGCTCCAGATGTTGGTGGTATCATTCTGCACTTCAGCCCAGACTTGTAGGTTAAGTACTAAATTTATTTTCTATAAAAATTCAGCTGTGACAATGATGAGTTATGGAAATACCCTTTTCATGGTGTGCTCTTGGTAAAATGAACAAACATCCAAGTGCATGCATTTATAAACACACACACACACACATAAATAAATGCATGCAAATAAGCAAACATGCATGCATGCACAGATAATACATAACTTCTCACACATGCACGCATGACCATGCCTATGTGCACGGACACACAGTGTATGCATACACACATGCACAAAGAAATAAACACACGCAAGTTCAAACAACACACACACACACACACACACACACACACACATCGTCACATTGTTGGTGAGATCTTTATAGAAAAGTGTGATACACATTTTCAGTTGTCTTTATGTACAAATTAAAATGATACACAGTATTTATGCAGATTTCCTTTTTTGAATAGTGAAGCAAATGAAGAGTTTTAAATGGTTAATCGTCATATAATGCTTGATAACGCAATGCTTCGATTATTCTGACCTGTGAGGTTATAATTGCTTCTTGCATTCTGTCACATTGATTCTCTTCCTATCGTATGTTATTGTTCTGTTTCCTGAAACTTTGGAGAGTGCCTTCTGTGAAGCTGAAAACTTCTTTCTTGAAACGCAGAACTTGCATTATTCTTTCTGTTTGGATGTCCATGTATGCAGAGCTATTGACTTGTATGTTATATTGCTGATGTAACTATGCTGACATGATTCTTGACTACGCTGCTTTATTTCATGCTCTGTGTGTGTGTGTGTGTGTGTGTGTGTGTGTTTGTGTGTGTGTTTGTGTGTGTGTGTGTGTGTGAGAGAGAAATTCTCTTTGTGTGTGTGCATTGATACAGTTTCCAGCTATGTACATTTCTGTGTATATTCCTGCCATCCTGTCCGTTGTTTAAGCTGCTCGCACTTGGTGTTGGTTGAATAGTTTGATAGCGGCACATGTGACAGATCACGTGCCTCAGAGCACTAGTTGTTTGGTTGGTTTTTGTATCATTTAACTTGCCCTGTATATGTGTTATAGTTTTTCACTATGTATGGATGGCAGATTTATCTAGGCTGAAAGATGGTGTTCCTTTTTGAATATGTTCAATGATGAACCAGTCAGTTCTGTGTTACAACCTACATCTAAGTAAGTCGTCGTGTTAAATAAAGTGCTAGATTATGTGCACGTTAGTTGTAACAGGTGAACCAACTCTTGAAAGTGTATCATGGATAATTGTGAGTCTGGTTATGTCCCATTTATTTCATATGATTTATGTATGGTTATTATGAAAGATAAAAACGAAGGAAACAAAACTAAAGATAAAGAAGGAGGCAAAATATGATGCTGAACCAGAATCATATTGTTTTTTTAGATGTGGGTAATTGTTTGTCGACAGTGATGCAAATTATGTTTCTTCTTATCCTTCTTATCCTTTCAAAAGTAAACAGTAATGCATTGGAATGGATTTTTTCCCTAAATAAAAAAAGAAAGAAATACTTTGGTTAAATAAAATCCAACGTAAATGTCATGTGCCACATGATTTGCTTGACATATCTTCTTTGGATAATATGCAAAGATATTAATCTAAGACTGTTCTCCACATTTTAAAACACCTGTTGCTTTTAAGAGACGTATCATTGTTCTCATAATCTGATATCTAATTCGGAATAAAGTTCATTATAATTAATGCATGTATGTCATGTTTCATTGTACCAAAACTGGAATGTACAACTTGATTTACCCAACTAGGAGTGTACAAACCTTAAAGTAGTGAACAATTATTTCAGTCTCTTAGGGTGATAAGATTTAATAGCAGTGATACCTGATTAAGCTGTTCACATCCTTTTTGTTATGTTTCATGGTTTTAAACATCCTAGAAATATGTCTTTCTTTCTCTGAATGTAGTAAAGCAAATAATTTACCCACAGAAAGAAATTTGTTTTAAGTCATGAAGAATAATCAAATCAGAACTATATGGCATTTACAAACATACAGGTGGATGAAGCGGCAATTCAATGCAAAAAAGCTGTTTGAAAACAAGTCTTTTAACTACATGTGTTCAGTATTTGATACCAAACAACCAAACATATATTAAGTGAGCATTGTTTAAATACACATGCTCAGTGTTCAGTACCAGTCATTTACTTACAAGCATTGTGAGACAGGCAATAACTTACTCTGGCCTTTCATCCCTTCTTGGGGCAAGAGACCTCCACTATCATTACTAAGTAGTAAAGATTGCAAGCCAGGTTTCAGCATTGGAGGGCAGCAGACAAGAAACTCACAACATCTTTTACGCTGACAGCAAAACACTAATCCATCATAAGCCTACATCCGCGTGCCAGCCTGTGTGTAAAAAAAGTGAAGTGTTTGCTTTACGTGTTGGAGAGCCCTCGGCTTTTGGATAAGTAATTGAGTGTTTACTTTGTGTGTTGGTGAACAGACGATGGTTCGAGCACTACAAGGGGTACGGAAGATCGGCTCGCATCCCACACTGCAGTACTGTGAGTAGTCCTTGTCTGCTGCAGTTTTGTCCCCAGTTTTGTCCCTTTGTCTGCAGCAGTTTTGTCCGCAGATTCGTCCCCTTGTCTGCAGTTTTGCCCCCTTGTCTGTAGTTTTGTCCCCTTGTCTGCTGCAGTTTGTTCCCTTGTCTTCTGCAGTTTTGTCCCCTAGTCTTCTGCAGTTTTGTCCCCTTGTCTTCTGCAGTTCCCCTTGTCTGCAGTTTGTCCCCTTGTTTGCTGCAGTTTGTCCCCTTGTCTGCTGCAGTTTTCTCCCCTTTTCTTTGTCACACCTGTGGGCTGGGCTGCATCATTGACCTGTGCAGAACTGTGTTTGCATAGCATTACAATTTTTTACTATGTGTCCACACTTATTAGATTTAGGACAATTGTTAATGCTAAGCCATGTTTATGCCGCTAAGATCGCTTTTGCGACCCAGCCAAATTTACTTAATGTGTTTGTTTAAAAGTATTGGAGGGACTGGTGTTCTTTAATCTGGATGATGAGCAGATACACGCATGTATCACATGTGTAAGTACATTCAAACAATGTTTCCTTTTATTGTTGAGTGTAAAAGTAAATTTGTTAGGCTTATATATGTTTTAATGTACCTTCACATTGCTTTAGGCTTATATAGGTTTTGATGAACCTTCACATTGCTTTAGGCTTATATAGGTTTTGATGTTCCTTCACATCACTTTAAATTGCCTTTTTTTTTTTTAATACATTTTTCTGCCCCCCCCCCCCCCCCCCCTCCTTTTTTAAAATTTATTTATTTATTTATTTATTTTTTTTGCATACAAAAATGAATTTGTTAATGCAAAACTTGGGAAAAGATTTCCTTTACAACATTTTGGAGAAAAAAACATGAAGATGTGGTAAAATGTTACGTTGTAAAAAACAGAAATTTCATAGCAAATAAAAAAAAAACAACAACAAAAAAAAACCAAACACACAAAACCAAACAGAAAAAGCTCTGGGTTTTTGTACCTGTGGCACTTGAAAAAAACTGACACAAGGCAGCAAAAAGCAGCAGACAGACAGTTCAGAAAAAAAAAAGCAAAAAAAAAAAAAAAAGCCGTGTGTGGTGACAGACTTGACGGGCAGTGCGGACGGCAGTGTGCGGCTGTGGGAATGGAACCACGACCAGCCGGTGACCACACTGAGGCACACAGGCAGCTTCCCCAAGGTCACCAAGGTGCTCTTCAATGCCCAGGGCAACAAGGTCTGCAGCTCTGTCAGCCGCACTCTTGTTTTGTGTGTGTTTGTGTGTGTGTGTGTGTGTGTGTGTGTGTGTGTGTGTGTGTACTTCTCTCTCTCTCTCTTTTCTTTTTCTTTTATTAGGTTTTTTTTTTTTTTTCTCTTCATGGGCTGGGGTATTTCTGCCTTGATGGATTTCTGCCTTCACATTTTAGTGATTAAAAAAAAGAAAATGTATGTATATATTTTAACCCTTTGTGTGGTACACTGTTTGGGTATTTAGACACATAGTTTGGTTAACACCCGGGGCCTCAGGCATGACCTTTTTTCACATTGCAAAAATCATTCTTTGTCATCTGTTGAAAACACACACACACACACACACACACACACACACACACATACATATATATATATATATTTTTTTTTTCTTCTTCTTCTTCTTTCTTTTGTTCTTTTATTGTTTTCCTTTGTTTTTTTTTTGGTTTTTTTTAGGTGACATGTGGTTTATTTGGTGTCATGTAAATTTATTTCATTTTATGTTTTATTTCATACATTATTTGGTTTGTTTACTTTGAATTGTTTGTGTATGTGTTTATGTGTGTTTGTGTCTGACATGTAACAGTGGTCTATGTCATGGTGTTTGGACTCTCTTTGATTTCAGTGCTGTGTGAGTGATGTGGAGGGCTCTATATGTCTGTGATTTCAGTGCTGTGTGAGTGACATGGAGGGCTCTATATGTCTGTGATTTCAGTGCTGTGTGAGTGACGTGGAGGGCTCTATATGTCTATGATTTCAGTGCTGTGTGAGTGACGTGGAGGGCTCTATATGTCTGTGATTTCAGTGCTGTGTGAGTGACGTGGAGGGCTCTATATGTCTATGATTTCAGTGCTGTGTGAGTGACGTGCAGGGCTCTATATGTCTATGATTTCAGTGCTGTGTGAGTGACGTGGAGGGCTCTATATGTCTCTGATTTCAGTGCTGTGTGAGTGACGTGGAGGGCTCTATATGTCTGATTTCAGTGCTGTGTGAGTGACATGGAGGGCTCTATATGTCTATGATTTGAGTGCTGTGTGAGTGACGTGGAGGGCTCTATATGTCTGATTTCAGTGCTGTGTGAGTGACGTGGAGGGCTCTATATGTCTGATTTCAGTGCTGTGTGAGTGACGTGGAGGGCTCTATATGTCTGTGATTTCAGTGCTGTGTGAGTGACATGGAGGGCTCTATATGTCTGATTTCAGTGCTGTGTGAGTGACGTGGAGGGCTCTATATGTCTGTGATTTCAGTGCTGTGTGCGTGACGTGGAGGGCTCTATATGTCTGATTTCAGTGCTGTGTGAGTGACATGGAGGGCTCTATATGTCTGATTTCAGTGCTGTGTGAGTGATGTGGAGGGCTCTATATGTCTGTGATTTCAGTGCTGTGTGAGTGACGTGGAGGGCTCTATATGTCTGTGATTTCAGTGCTGTGTGAGTGACGTGGAGGGCTCTATATGTCTATGATTTCAGTGCTGTGTGAGTGACGTGGAGGGCTCTATATGTCTCTGATTTCAGTGCTGTGTGAGTGACGTGGAGGGCTCTATATGTCTCTGATTTCAGTGCTGTGTGAGTGACGTGGAGGGCTCTATATGTCTGATTTCAGTGCTGTGTGAGTGACGTGGAGGGCTCTATATGTCTCTGATTTCAGTGCTGTGTGAGTGACCTGGAGGGCTCTATATGTCTCTGATTTCAGTGCTGTGTGAGTGACGTGGAGGGCTCTATATGTCTATGATTTCAGTGCTGTGTGAGTGACGTGGAGGGCTCTATATGTCTGTGATTTCAGTGCTGTGTGAGTGACGTGGAGGGCTCTATATGTCTGATTTCAGTGCTGTGTGAGTGACGTGGAGGGCTCTATATGTCTGTGGCAAGTAGGGCTGGGGAGCAACTTCAACAAACCAATCATGGTGAGTGCTTTTATCAACTTTTTCTTTTCTCGCACTATTATCATCACCAGTATTTACAGTTATTCAGCCCTTCTATAGCCCTGTGTGGTCGGCTGGGCTATAAACAACAAAAGCTACAGAAAGATAAACATCGTCAAAACTGTTTAAAAGATATAGATAAACATCTCCATTGAAAACATTTAAAAAAATATAAACATCACCATTGAAACCACTGAACCCATTTAAAAAATATTAACATCACCATTGAAACCACTGAACCCATTTAAAAAATATTAACATCACCATTGAAACCATTTCAAAAACATAAACACAATGATGCATCATTAAAAATGTTTAGATAAACATCACCATTGAAACTGTTCAGATAAGCACCATCATTGAAGCTGTTTCAAAAACATCGATCAACGTCACCATTGAAACCGTTTCAGAAATGTAGAAAAACATCACCATTGAAACTGTTTCAAAAATATAAACATCACCATTGAAATCGCTTCAGAAACATAGATAAAACATCACCACAGAAACATGTTTCAAAAACATAGATAAACATCACCATTGAAACTGTTTAAAAAAAAAAACACACAAAAAACCCACCATCTGTTACAGTACAGAGAATGTATTTGGCCATTGGTTGAATGTCTCAAGGCTCCAACCCTCACTGCATGAGAAAATGACATTAGAATGTAAGCCTCCACACAGGTTTATTACACGTATCCACAGTGGTGCTGTGTTGTTGTCAGCTGATGAACTGTTACTAGAGTCTTCCACACCTTGAAACTTTGATGAAAACTTGGGTGCTGAAGAGCATGTCAGCTTGACCCATTCAACCCCAGGGAGTTTGCAGCCTCGGCAGGCTTCTGTGCCATATTGATGCCGAAAAAAACGCAGAAAATGTCCTGTTTTTCGTCCAGACTACATGCAGACACATTGTCCAGAAATACTGTAGAAGTGAGTTCCTTTCCTTACGGTTTATGCATATGTAGGAATGTCAGAACACCAGAGAAAAGCTTGGGTGCACAGCTGAATGAGTTAAGGACAGGTAGAAACGTGCGGCATTTTTGACAGAATGAGTGAATAAAACTTGCCCTGTATGGTCATCACTTGGTGATCGGTCATTTCTGTATCAGATCAGATGTGCATTGCCTGCCATGTGTCTGCTCCTCTTTATCTTCAGGAACTCCTCCAGATCTGTATTCCGTCTCGGTCTCTGCATTCCTTCTGTGACACTCTCATTTTTCGCATCCCAAACAGGCGAAAGAAACTCAGTGGAGTGGGAAACGTGCTTTCTCTTTCATTGGACCTGTCATCTGGAACAAGCTCCTTCATTCTGTCCGACACGCTCAGTCTTTGTCCTTGTTCAAATCAGCTCTCAAGACTCACCTTTTCCAAAGTTGTTATGACTAGTTTTTCCACCCTGTGTGTTTGTCTGCGAATGGGGCTATATCAGTATGAATGCCTGGTGTGTGTATGTGTGTGTGTGTGTATGTGTGTGTGTGTGTATGTGTGTATGACCTGTTGTGATGCGTATAAGCAAATGAATGTTTTAAAATGTATCTGCATCAATGTATGTATGTGTAATTGTATTTGGAAACGCTTTGGGCTTTCTGGAGATACAGCGTCCAAATACTCATTATTATTATTATTGTTATTATAAAGGAGGTGGGTTTGAACAGGAGTGCCCTGCGTGTGTGTGTGTGTGTGTGTGCAGAGCTTGGCGTGTCACAACAAGACGACGGCGGACTTTGCCTTCCTGGGCTGCTCCAGTCTGATTGCCACGTGCGGCTATTCCTCAGAGAACAAGAACGTCTGTCTGTGGGACACACTGCTGCCCCCGCGATCCGCTCTGGTGCATGGTGAGTCTCGGGGAAGCCAGCTGTGTGCATTTGGAACTTTATGTTTGGGTCAGGTGGCTTTAAAAAAAAATTTTTTTTTAACCCATAGGCCTATTGCTGCAGGCTGGGATATAAACATGTTGTGATTGGATTTCTTTGTGAGTCACACATTTCAGTTGTTTTTTTGTTTTTTTTAACTCTTTCACTGCCAAGTTTCTTTGTGAAAAACACCCCCCAGTGCGAAATATGATGCTCTCAGTCACAGGCTTTGGTTCATGTCAGAACACCACAATGGACTTGTTCACTTCAAACTAGGTCAGGGAGTAAAGGTTAGTCATTGTTCTATTGGCAGGAAACTGGCTGCAGCTGTCGGGCTTTGTTACAATGTGAAAAACGGTCTTTTTAACATGACCCTTGATGTCAGCTAAAGTCGCCTATGACTGCACTATCTAGTCAGTTAAAGTCCCCTGTGGTGCTGAAAGAGTTAAGTGAAAAAAATTGTTGGGAAATGTTATGTTATATTTGTTTTGCAACATACAGCTTCTTTCCATATTTACATGTTTCAGAAAGTATTTTCCTTCGTCTCCGAAAGTTGTTTGACACAATGACAGTTTTAAGTTTGTGTTGAGATTTGGCCAGATGAAATGATTCATTGAAAACTGAGCATGTTTTTATTTTATTTTATTTTATTTTATTTTATTTGTGTGTGTGTGTGTGTGTGTGTGTGTGTGTGTGTGTGTGTGTGTGTGTGTGCAGCATTCCCATGCCATGAGTTTGGATGTCCGTCAGTGGTGTACGCCCCTCAGAGTCAGACACTGATCAGTGGAGGACGAAAAGGAGACATCTGTATCCTTTCACTTCGCTGCTAACTTTGCAGCACACAATGAGTTATGCACAGCTGCAGCCCATTAACTGTAATTGTAGACCTTGTAGTGAGAGGTAGGAGTTAGAAATGAGAGATGGCTTTGTAATGAAAGATACGACTTTGTAAAAAAAAAAAAAAAAAAAAGAATGTCTGGGTATGCACCTGGTAAAACAACAAAAAATTGACAGAGTGAGTAAAAACATGACATTGTTAAAAAAAAAAATTTTGGTATGCCACTTAGTAAAACAGCTGAAATTTGACACAATGGACACAGCAGTTTATGAATAAAAACATGACTTAGTATGAAAACAAACGTCTTGGTATTCACTACGTCATCTTCTTGTTTGTCAGAATATGTAGTAAGTGAAATAGCTGAGAATTGACTGAAAGGACAACGCCAGAGGGCAGGTCTTTGAAAGTCGGAACGTTTCTGTTCTGTTGCATGTCTTTAACAAGTTAAGTCACAACGAGTGAACACATGATATATGTTATAATGCATAGGAGAAAGTTCACAGTGGGGGAGTGAATGGACGTGAAGTAACAAACAAACACTGGAAAATGAAAGGAAGAAGAATGTGTGTTGCCCTTAACGGAGGACCAGGTCAGTTTGACCTGCGGCAGAGGAAGATCAAGAACACCTTCCAGGCCCACGACTCGGCCATCAAGTGTCTGGCTGTGGACGGGAAAGAGGAGTACTACGTCACCGGGTCGTCTGAAGGCGACATCAAGGTGGGGGTCTGTGTGCTTGGTGACAGTGAGTGTCTGGGAAAACCGAGAGAGTCGGGGGGAGGGGAGGGTGTGTGTGTAAGATAAGATAAGATAAGATAAGAATAACTTTATTATCTCCACCTGGGGAAATTTGGTCAGGTGCATTATTACAACATAGACAAGTAAACAACATGGGGACCATAACTGTAAAAGCCAACAACAGCCCCAACAAATATTACGAAGATACAAATGTAAAAAATATCACATACATCGTTTCATACATACATCCACACACTGCAGGTAATAACTAGTATTTTTAATGTAAAAACAGAAAGAATTAAGAAACATTATTTGAATATAATTATAAACATAGCCTACTATACTGCACATTGATTATAATAGACAGATAAGATAAGAATAAAGATGAATTGCGGAAAACCACAACCAGATAATCAGCACACACCCGCACCCCACCCCACACACGCAGATAACTTGATCAAACAAGAGTGTGTGTGTGGGGGGGGGGGGGGGGGGGGGATCAAAAATTTTTAAATAATGCTTGGTATCTTGTGTTCAGTTTTTCCTTTTTGATACTTACACATGTGTTTTATTTGTAAACGGGTTTATTTTCAAGGTTAGGCTTAAATGCTCGTGATAATAATGATAATAGAATGAAGAGATGTTTTGTTTTGTCTGGTAAGATGAAGAGAGCTTTTGCTTTTTTTCTGGGAAAATGAAGAGAGCTTTTGTTTTGTTTGGGAAAATGAAGAGATGTTTTGCTTTGTCTGGGAAAAATGAAGAGGTCTTTTGTTTTGTCTGGGAAAATGAAGAGATGTTTTGTCTGGGAAAATGAAGAGAGCTTTTGTTTTGTCAGGGAAATTGAAGAGATGTTTTGCTTTGTCTGGGAAAAATGAAGAGATGTTTTGTTTTGTCTGGGAAAATGAAGAGATGTTTTGTTTTGTCTGGGGAAAATGAAGAGATGTTTTGTTTTGTCTGGGAAAATGAAGAGATGTTTTGTTTTGTCTGGGAAAATGAAGAGGTCTTTTGTTTTGTCTGGGAAAATGAAGAGATGTTTTGTTTTGTCTGGGAAGATGAAGAGATGTTTTGTCTGGGGAAATGAAGAGATGTTTTGTTTTGTCTGGGGAAAATGAAGAAGTCTTTTGTTATGTGTGGGGAAAATGAAGAGATGTTTTGTTTTGTCTGGGGAAAATGAAGAGATGTTTTGTTTTGTCTGGGGAAAATGAAGAGGTCTTTTGTTTTGTCTGGGAAGATGAAGAGATGTTTTGTCTGGGAAAATGAAGAGATGTTTTGTTTTGTCTGGGAAAATGAAGAGATGTTTTGTTTTGTCTGGGATGTTTTGTTTTGTCTGGGAAAATGAAGAGATGTTTTGTCTGGGGAAAATGAAGAGATGTTTTGTCTAGGGAAATGAAATGTTTTGTTTTGAAAATGAAGAGATGTTTTGTTTTGTCCTGGGAAATGAAGAAATGTTTTGTAGCCAAGTGGTTAAAGTGTTGGACTTTCAATCTGAGGTTCCCGGGTTCGAATCTAGGTAACGGTGCCGGGTGGGTGAAGGGTGGAGATTTTTCCGATCTCACAGGTCAGCATATGTGCAGACCTGCTTGTGCCTGAACCCCCTTCGTGTGTATATGCAAGCAGAAGATCAAATGCACACGTTACAGATCCTGTAATCCATGTCAACTTTGGTGGGTTATTGAAACAAGAACATACCCAGCATGCACACCCCCAAGAATGGAGTATGGCTGCCTACATGGCGGAGTAAAAAAACGGCCATACACGTAAAAGCCCACTTGTGTACATACGAGTGAGTGAATGTGGGAGTTGTAGCCCACGAACGAAGAAGAACAACAAAAGTTGCCTCTGTGGGGATGAGGGGGGGCTCTTTCAGTATAAATCATGTTCCCATTTTCTTTCTCGACATTCTGTGCTAGGAATTTCCTCTTTTCTCTCACTTGCTTTGTTTCTCGCTTTTTTTTTCTTCTTCTTTCTTTTTCTGTTGTCTCTTCCTTGGGTGAGTCACCTTGTGACAATTTTGTGGAATTGTATGCCTATTACTATATGTAATTTCAGGTAGTATGTATGATTATGTTTGTGTTCAGATTACTTTTTGTAATGCTCTGGCCAAAAAAATGACAGAACGGTCAACATGAGGCATGCCATGTCTTTTTGAATTTATTTGTATGATTATGACTGTAATTGTGCCTGATTTTATTTTAAATAAATCATGATTAAGTAGTTCACATATTTATAGTTCTTGATTCAGTTCAAGGAAGTTTTAAAACGAAATGCATGGATGTCTGTGACGTAGCCCTTTGTACACCCCACACAGTGACTAGCGTCTTGACCAGTTGTAACACTGACGGTGGATAAAAACTGTGTGTTGATGTAGCTGTTTTACCACCCACCGTCATGGGTACATGGCACGTGCTTCCATGTGTGTGTGGGTGGGTTGGGGATGGAGGTGGAGAGGAGTATTGATGGGGGAGGTGGGGAGTGGGGAGCGAAATGTACGGCGCTTTGAGCAGTATTTCTGACGAAACGCGCTGTATAAATGTCCATTATTGTTATTATCAAAGACCATCGTTAATGCCCCTTGCGTGCTGGACAGGTGTGGGCGATGAACTCCAACCAGCTGTGTTTCTCCTTCCCCGGGGAGCACAGCAAGAACACGTTTTTCCGCAACGTGGGGGCCACGTCGGGTGTGACGCAGGTGGCCATCAACAGCACCAACCACCTCTTCTCCTGTGGCGCAGACGGCTCCATCAAGTTCAGACACCTGCCGGAGAAAGAGGTCATGATGCACCACTTCATCTAGAAAGTGGTCGTGATGCACCACTTCATCTAGAAAGAGGTCACGATGCATCACCTCATCTAGAAAGTGGTCGTGATGCACCACTTCATCTAGAAAGAGGTCACGATGCATCACCTCATCTAGAAGGAGGTCATGATGCATCACTTCATCTAGAAAGTGGTCATGATGCACCACTTCATCTAGAAAGAGGTCACGATGCATCACCTCATCTAGAAAGAGGTCATGATGCACCACTTCATGTAGAAAGGGGTCATGATGCACCACTTCATCTAGAAAGCGGTTGTGATGCATCACTTCATCTAGAAAGGGTCGTGATGCACTGCTTCATCTAGAAAGAGGTTATGATGCATCAGGAAATGGATCGTGATGCACCACTACATCTAGAAAGGGGTCATGATGCACCACTACATCTAGAAAGGGGTCATGATGCACCACTACATCTAGAAAGGGGTCATGATGCACCACTACATCTAGAAAGGGGTCGTGATGCATCACGTCATCTAGTCATGATGCATCGCTTCATCTAGAAAATCAAGATGCACCACTACATCTAGAAAGGGGTCGTGATGCATCACGTCATCTAGTCATGATGCATCACGTCATCTAGAAAGAGATCAAGATGCATCACGTCATCTAGAAAGGGGTCATGATGCATCACTACATCTAGAAAGGGGTCATGATGCATGACGTCATCAGAGGCTGGTCTGTTGACAGGACAGTGGGGCGTCTTCACACAGTGACTTGATCTGCATGTTCCTTTAGTTTATGCAGAGTGCGTGTTTTCTGGTGGTTGGTGTGCGGTCATTTTCATTCCAAAAGTCATTGCCAACAACAACAACAACAGTGTACGTTGAGCGGAGGAACATACTCTGGTCAGGGAGGTTCCAGTTCCAGCCTGTCTGCAGGAGGGAGTGAGACTGAAAGGACTGGATTCTCTGTGATACTGACAGTGAAGACAGACAAAGAAAAGGGGGAGAAAAACAGTGATGGTGAAATAAAACAAAACTGTGAATATGTTTGTCAGTGTGGCTGATGTGTGGTATAGATCCTGTTGTGGGGTTCAGTGTTGACATTTCTCAGTGTGGCTGATGTGTGGTATAGATCCTGTTGTGGGGTTCAGTGATGACATTTCTCAGTGTGGCGAATGGTAGATTTTAAATTTTATTTTCACTGAAAACGGACACATAGCCTGTGAGGGGTACGGACAAGGATGCGACTTCTCAACAGAAGTAGTATTGGTCTGTGGTATCGCATGTACTGAAAGGCTTGGATCCTTGTGGTAGGGTGATAGTTGGTGTGTAGGGGCGGGTGGGGGAAGGTGGTAAAAAACAGCATGGTTCAGTTGAGGTTTGTTTTTGGCGCCAGTCAGTCAGTACGTTTGTGGAACATTTTACACATGTTCAGGGTGCTGCATCATTTGTGTATGAATGCACAGTTGTTGTGCGCTGAGTGTAGTTTTTGTTTCAATAATTTATATAAAAATAAAACTAAATTGTATAGTTGTTTTGAACTTTATTTTGAAGTATGGTGTTTTGTAACAAATCCCTTCGTGCAGGAAAGACGTGTAAGACTAAACGGAAAAGAGAACACAGGTGGAGAAGTGACATACAGTTGATAAATGACGTTGAGGCGAGAGGCCATCAGTTAGAGAAGAGGTTAGGAGAGGGGATGTCACATGAAGTGGAGATAGAGTTGAGAAGCTGTGGGTGGCAGTACATGCCATGTCCCAGTACTGAAGAGAAGGGAAAGGAACAGACGAGTTTCTGCACTTTGTGTCTTTTGTTATTCTGTTCATGTACGTTTTATTGTCACTGGCCTGCAGTAAGACCTGATTTTTTTTTTTTTTATGTACCTGGTCAGAATAAAACCTGTGGAATGTATGGGTTGTCATTTGAGTCAACAGAGACGTGAAAGAAAGGTGAAGAAGTTGACAGAGCCTGGTCAGAGTGTCGACACTTGGCCAGATCCTCGGCAGAATGATGAAGTTTTCCCCAAAGCAATAAACTCCTCAGTGAGCATAGTGATAGCAAATAATAGGAACAGTGTCTGCTACTTGTGTGTCGTCATGCAGTGACCCAGCGGGATGCCAGGCAAAATGGAATATCAGCTGTTGGACTAATAATTCTGTTTTGTGGATGGCTTTTAGGTAGATTTTTTTTTTCCTGAAAGGAGATGCTATGCCTTCACAATGATGTGCAATGTTACAAATGTTGGAAATAGTTGGTTTTAGAGTGTTGATCAAACGTGAACTGAACTGCTTGAAACTAGTGATCTTTGAATGTATATATGTGCACACATAACATGTGCATGATGAGTGTGTGTGGGGGTGTATGTGTGTGTGGGTGTGGGTGTATGTGCATGTTCACACATTTTATTTATGGCCATGGTTTTAAGACATGCGTGCTAAATGCTTCTTACCATTGTTTTGGTTGGTAGTTTGTATTTAGTGGAGTTAAGAGAGATATGCCTGTCTCGACCTTTATTTCTCTGTTCTTCTTGTAATGATATTTTATCCTTTTTTGTTTGTGCCCCAGAATTTTGGGACATTTTTTTTTTATATATGTATTTCAGTGATGGTGATTATGGGGGTGATGACAAAGCTGCTTTGGGGCTGGGGGGGTGTCCATGTAGGGACTGCTTGACAAAGATAAGATAAGATAAGAATAACTTTATTATCTCCAACTGGAGAAATTTGGTCAGGTGCCTTATCACAACATAGACAAGTAAACAACATGGGGACCATAACTGTAAAAGTCAGCAACAGCTTTTACGAATATTACGAAGACACAAATGTAAAAAATATCACATACACCGTTTCATACATACATCCACACACTGCAGGTAATAACTAGTATTCTTAATGTAAAAACAGAAAGAATTAAGAAACATTATTTGAATATAATTATAAACATAGCCTACTATACTGCACATTGATTATAATAGACAGATAAGATAAGAATAAAGATAAATTGCGGAAAACCGCAACCAGATAATCAGCACACACCCGCACCCCCCCACCCCCCACCCCCACCCCCCCCACACACGCGGATTACTTGATTAAACAAGAGTAATAAACATATGTTCTCAAATAAAAGCATTTCACATATTCGCTTTTAAAAACATTGCAATTAATTATTACATCGTAAGCTGTGTTTCCATTGTGTGTCCTGGTGTCAGCCAGGATGAGAGATGCAGGCACCTGCTGTGTTGGTCAGGAAACGTGAGCAACAATCCCAAAGATGCATCCGTGAAGTGGATGACCCCAGGACGTGTGGTCCCAGTCTTCCCGGTGGGAGTTCACAGCACACTCAGCTCAAAGTGTCACCTGTCCACAGGCTGAAAAAGAAAGCCCACTTGTATGGGGCTCGAACCTGCATCTTTCCAGTTGTCGGTCTGCAGTGCTAACCACTTTGCCATGGTGGCTGGTATAATCTTTTATCCTCTCTCTCTCTTTTTATTTATTTTTTATTTTATTTTTTATTTTTTTAATACCAGTTTATCTCTCTGTTTCTGAAGCTGTTCAGATCAATCATGGTGAAATAGGGAAAGACAGTAGTTGGATAGTTCGATTATAGGCTGTTAAGATAAGTCACCTGTTGAGATAATATCAGCACAGTAAGAATGGTGCACCTTTCTCTCTCTGTCACGCACACACACACCCTCAGACAAGTGTACTTACTTGTTCGTGCCCCGCAATTCATGCAGTTTGCTTGGACAACACTTCACATGTATACCTGTTCTTGTGTAGTAATGTGTTCACTGGTTGAATGACATCAACCAGTCTCAGCATTGCTGGAAGAATGTCAAGGGAGGTTATTCTCTCTGGTTGGGTTGACTTGTGAACCACCTACAGTTGTCTGTCTTGTTTTTCACCAAGGGTTTCTTTGTGAGCAATACTGATAGTCTCCCTAATTCCCAAGAGCTGCTGTACTGTACCGTGATGTACACAAATGTAGAATGTCAGTTTAATGGATTTTTTGGGGGGGAGTGGGGTGGGGTGGGGGTGGGGGGGTGAGATGGATGGTGATGAGAGGGAGAGGGTGCTGTCTAGTAAATTTTAAAAAAGCCCCTTTAATTTTTTTTTTTATTTAGTTTGATTTGAACAAAAATTGTTTACTTAATCTTCATTCTGGAAATGTTGGAGGTTCTTTTTATCAGAGCATTTGCTTTTTATTTTGTTACAGTCAGTGATAAATGAGTGAATATTAAATGGGAAAAAAAAAGATAAATGAATAAATAAATAATTTCAGACTGTACAAAAAGTCGCCACTTCCAGTATGTTATTGAAGCCAGTTTCGCTGTTGTTTTAGACGGGTTTTCTTTATTTATAGAAAAGTTGCTTCTCGGAATAAAAACAAATGAGCTGAATTCAACAGCTTATGGGTAGGTGTTGTCAGTGTCTTTTTGATAGCACCACTCTTCAGTATTCAGGTGCTGTATGCATTGCATGAAATGTATAGGAAGAATAGAAAGAAGTGAAAGGAAAAATTTACCTATCAATGATAAAGTATAGATCATGGTATTAGTTCATCTTGCTTTATCAGTTTTCTTTATCACCCACTTTGCAGCTGAATTAAGCTGGACTAAAAGTGCATGAAAATTTATTGAGAACGGTGTTATAATAAATGGAGTTAGGATTTGTGACATCCTTGACAACATACTAGTCATGGATAGGATTTGTTCTATGCCTGACACTGTATTAGATGCTTTTCCACCAGTGTAGTGTACCTCAACACAGTCTGTATAGCTGCTGTAGTTAGTCACATAAAGTTGTGCTGCATTTCACAGAAGGGTTTGGGAATCGGTCAGTTATGACCACTTAGTTCTGCTAATGAAGTGGGGCTGTGAATGAAGGAGCAGGGATGTCCTTAAGTGCTTCACTTCAGTTTGTGACAGTTTTGTGTCAGAATGGATTGTAGTGGTTGAGCAGAACATGAATGTAGTTGTGTAGGTTTTTTTTTCCCCCTTTTTTTTTGTTTTTGTTTTGAGACATTGCATGTGTCCATTCTCATTCTGTTTGAATTTAGAAGCTGCATATGAAATATATATATGAATAGTAGATCCAGGAGCTGAAGAATTTCCTTGAAGAGAAATTGCCTAATGAACTATATACATGTGTGTAAATTATGAACTTATTAGTGTAATTTCTTTGAAAAAAAAAAATGTATAGTTGCATGTGGTTTGATGTAGAAAAATCTTTGTGTGTGTTTGTGTGTAAATGAAAGTGCTGAAAGATTGCTTGTTGAATGTACTTCCATGTTGTTGGTTATGGATTTGAATATTTCTTTGTATCTTTTCAATAACTTTCAAATATTCATTCCATATGAGATTATAGTTGTATTCTGTAACCATAGTTGAATTACTTCCATATGACTCTGTTGAGAAAAAAAAATCCTTTTGTATTTTGCTGTGAATATTTTACATGTATCTCTTGTTAACTGGGTGTGCATGTGTGTTGAATTTATTCTGCATCAGTTTTCATTACTTGATTTGATATATGGACAGTGCAATCTTGACCTTTTCTGGGTGTTGAGACTGCTGTTCTATGCCAAATAATTGATATGGCAAAGCAAACAAACAAAAAAGACAAAACTATAAGATTGTGGATAGCAATAGACCTGAATATGGATAGAAATAGACTACTGACTAGCATGTATCCATGTGTAGTGGACATTTGAAGTGAGTGTATTAGACCTACGGGTGGTTTTTGATGTGGGGGTGACTTTCCCCCCCATTGCATATCAGAGGACTTTGCTTCATCCCATGTTGTGGCAGGGCTTGACCTTGCTCCTACAGGTTGTGACCTTGTGCAAACTGACCCCCAGCCCCAAAACCTCCCCCCTGGAGTGACCACCTAGTGTGGACAATGGCTCCAATGCTCACACATAAAGGCTGATCAGGCAGGTGCTTGGAGGATTAGTGTGCTGGAAATAAAAATCTAGGTTTAAGAACTGGCGGGTGTTCTGCATTTAAATGGCCCCAAACGTGATCATCTGGGATATGTAACCAACAGGATTTATTTGAGTTGCAGTAAGTGCAAGACCTGTCATGTGCTATTACCATATGTGAATACTGGTTTGCAGTAAGAGCTATATCTGTTAGATGTTTGTTACAAGAGTATCAGAAATGAATGCTGGTTTACATTGTTAGATTTGTCAGGTGTTCATAAGTGTCAGAATGGAATGCTGGTTTCCTTGAGTGTTAGATTTGTCAGGTGTTCATAAGTGTCAGAATGGAATGCTGGTTTCCTTAAGTGTTAGATTTGTCAGGTGTGTTTTTAAGCATAAGAAGGGAATGCTGTTTTCCTGAAGTGTTAGATTTGTCAGGTGTTCATAAGTGTCAGAAGGGAATGGTGATTTACAGTAAGTGCTGGGCATGGAAGGTTTTCATAAGGAAAGTGTGTTAGTATTTTCAGTTGTGATGTGGCCCTTATGGATGGCAGAGCTATAAGCAACAGTGATAAATAAGTTTGTCAGAAGTGAATGCTGGTTTACACAAAGAGACAGACGTGAAGCCAGATTGTTGTTGCTGCCCCTGTTCATTACAATCAACATTGCCAACATCACTTGGTGATGGATCTGTTGGGGTTGATGTATGCTGGGTAGTTTCATGTTTCCAGAATCCACTGACTGCTGACTCGGATTACTGGATCTTAAACACGCTTGTTTCATCTTCTTCATGTGGAGTCACACCAAGGGATTTTAGGCACTGGCAGGTCTACACACATGATCATCCTTGGAGATCAGAAATATCTCCATCCTTTACCTACTAGGTATCAAAGTCAGGACACTTAGATAAAAATCCAACACTCAAACCATTTGGCTATGGCACCTGTGTTGCTTGTAGTGGCTGAAGTTATGAATGTGGGAGTTTCAGTTATAAGCAGAGGTTCTAGGGCGATTGCAAACGATTTGAATACAGTTTTTGGGTATGAATTGGAGGTTCTTTCATGCATGATTGCAGTCAGTGTACTAATTGTACAGTGTGTAGGAGTGTGAGTGAAGATGTAACCAGTGTATGACTTAGGGTGTTGTCACCACAGAGATCCCAGGTTCAGCTCACAAACACAGCATGGATTTTCCTCCCCCATTCCTTTCACAGGATTTTTAAAAAATTTATTTATTTTGGTGTCGGGGTAAAAGTGTTTATCTATTTATTCATCAAAATGTTCTCTTTGGTGTCATATACTGCACCGTGTCAAACAGATGCAAACTGGGCCTATTGGTTTGTAGTTTATGTTGTTATTCCGGATAGTGATACCAACAGTCAATCCCGCCCAGCAGGTTTTTCCAGTCCCATCTCTTACAACAGCTGAAGTCCTGTGTGCAGTGTGCACACATCACATTGTAAGACACACCACAGTGAAACTTGATCCTTGGCTGTGTATGGAACAAAATGAGGTGAGTACAGAGATAAGAAGGAAGGGGGTGCTACTTTGTGGTGTAAACTTTCACGTGAAGAATGGTGCAGAATTTCCTATTGAGAACTGGTCTTGATAAAAGTTCAGTTAATATATCACAGTTGTTATTGGTTTCTTGAAAATTGAAATGTCGGTAAGAGATTAGAAGAGCCTGAACAACAGTCATCAGTGGAGGTTATTCCAGATTTTCATTGCTCCAGAATCTGTCATTCTGTACTGAACATGACCTTGGACACGTTCATGTGCAGTTGTCTGCTTGTTTATTGGACATGAATGGTTTTGTCATATAGGAGTAGTTGCTTAGGCAGGAAAAAAACTTCCATTCTACACACTCAGTTGTGGGCAGTGTTTCTGTGGGTCACATGGATGTGTTATTCTTTGCATTCCAAGTTGTTGCACAGAATATTTCTTGCTGCTAGCACGTGCATGCCTGGTGAGCACATGTCTGTGGCCTGTGTGGTTGGCTGTGATAGAGTTCTGTATTTTAACATGAATTGAGTAGGACAGGCCTGATACAACCCTGTGCAACCGGTCAGCTGGAGAAAATGTAACGATGTAAGTTTCAGCTTTTCAGTTTTCAGTAGCTCAAGGAGGCATCACTGCGTTTGGACAAATCCATATACGCTACACCACATCTGCAAGCAGATGCCTAACCAGCAGCGTAACCCAACGCGCTTACGATGTAAAGTGCAAGCAACAGAGCGGGGTAGAAATGGAACAAGGTATAGTGCAAGCAACAGAGAGGGCTAAATAAAGCACCTGTCTGCTGAGCGTTAATGGAGTGAGCATTGTCCATGACGCACGTTTCCCATGTTGATGGTCAGCACAAAAACCAAACAAGGCTTCTCACCCTGTGATCATCTGTATTGTTGACTTCTTTGCCCTTGAAAGACACTCTCTTCTCTTTCAGTGTATTGTAATCTGGAATGTCATGGCTGTGTTCTAAATAGGCTGCTATGTGTCCATGCGTTTTGCTTGTGTCAATTGATTGGCATTTTTTTCTGACAGTGTAAATGATTGGTTTCCATTTATTGGCATTTTCTAACTGTGTAAATCACTGGTTTCCATTTATTGGCATTTTCTGACTGTGTAAATGATTGGTTTACATTTTGTTATGATGAGCCAGTGGGCTGGCATTGTATATGTATCTTCTGAGAACATGTTTCGTTTCCAAGTTTGGTGGAATAATTTAAGTTGCTTGTACAGCTGCAAAAGTTGGACTTCATTGTCTAGGGCATGGTTCTTTTTCCATAGAACTGGTGAGTTGACTTTGGAATGGGTGCGTTTGGTTGATAAATTGCAGAACTTTGTTTGCTGTCGGTGATTGAAAGGCTTGGCCATCAGATAGAGTGATAGTTTTTGTGTTGTGATGCATTGTTCATTGTTTCTCTTTCAAGTCGGTGAGTTCTGGTGGTGTTGTGTTCTGAATGTATTGGACTGGTGAGAAATGTACATGAAAGGTAAATCATGGCTCTATTTGCTTATATTTATTGCAAATGCATTGATCAGTTGCTGTATGGTTTTCTGGATTTTGTTTGTTTGTTTTGTTTTTGTTTGTGGCTGTTTTATGTGGACACAGAGGTTGCAGCCAGTGTGGTTTCACTGTATTTATTTTCCCTCCAACTACCACAACCCTGTACTGTGGACACCGGACACTGGCTGCTACCTCTGGAGCTATGTGATACACCTGCCATGGAGGCACTGCTTTCACCTGTCCTGTCCTCAGGTGTTGGTGATGATGGTCTGTGGGAACAAGGGGACTCCAGCCCAAAACATCACTCCTCATTGGCATGATTTATGCGGAAAGGAACGGTGAAGAGATCCGCTCATCTAGAATTGAGGTCACCGGTTCCTCTTCCAGTTACGATGATGGTGGTGATGTGTGCGTGTGTGTGGAACATTCCAGGTGTTTGTCTCATCGTCAGTACGTTTTGATTTGGTCAGAGCTTGTACATAACTTTAGTTCCAAGTATCTTTGTCAGTACAGAAACCACCAGAACCGTTAGGATGTGACTGAACAGTGGCCATTGCATGAAGAGGGTTGAGTGCAGATGTGCATTATGTTGTAGACAGGAAGCAGTTTATGTGTTCATTTGAGGCAATGTTTATGTCTTGGTTATCAAACCACATGCATGCCCTGTTTGTCTGTTTGTAAGATTCCAGTGATGTCTTGTAAAACTGGGGAAATTAGGAGTTGATTATCATTTCCTCGTGTAAGAGGCCATATGATTATTATTTGTTCAGTGAATGATCTTTCAGGCTACAAGTCTTGAAATGTCATTTTTCACAGTTATGTTTATGGATATTGTGAAATTCTACTGATGGTGTTTTGTTGTCTTGGGTACTATTACTGCTGAGATAGCTCGGAGTTGCCCACAAATGTGTCGAGCATATGTGTGTGTGTGTGTGTGTTAGCTGTGGAACAAGTCAGTTGTCAAAGTATTGTTAGAATGATGTACTTAATAGCGCTGTTGTTGTACCATATCAGCAATTCCCTATAGACTGAAATGACAGTGTTGGCTGAGATGCTGGACAACTACTGTCATTTGTGTTTTGTTTTCATTTGTCCTGCTTTCACTTGTGTGGATTTGTCATCCCAGGTGTGATGTGATGTGATTGCTACCTCATTTCCAAAGGTGCGTTTGTGTACATATCCAGTTAGTAGTTCAATCATGTGGCATTTTATTTTGGCATAAATTTGTTATGGAAATCTTAAGATCAGTGGCATTAACTGCGAACAGCTTAGATTGGATCAGAGTCTGCAGATGGTCTGTCCTCCCCCACACTTTAAAAATTTTTTTTTTTTTAACCAGTAATCCTGAAACACATTTTGCTTTCGTCTGTTTTTTATATTTTGTTTTTTTAAATATAAACCAAGGGTAGGCTTTCAAGGTTCAGACCAGCGCTGTGGGTTTGTGTTGGTTAGGCATCTGCTTTGTATTTTTCCAAGGCAGATGTGGTGTGGTGTAGAATCCTTCCTCATGCTTCGATACCTTGAAGCTGACACTGAATCTTTTCTCCCTTTGACCCATGCAGGGGAGGGAACACAGCTTACATGCTGTCTGGGTCACTTCTGTGTGTGCATTTCGTTTGGCTTTATACATTACATAGTTTTGTGCTGCCGAAGGTGCTTGGCTTACACACGACAGTTTTGTGTTGATGAAGGGTAGCTCTTCAGAGGTTCAGTTTAGCCAGGTGACAAAACCATCATGCCTGTGCACAGGAGTGTTGTCTCCTCTTGAAGCTAGTCAACCACTCAACATTGGTGAGGCACCTTGCAGACAGGTGTTTGCTTTTTTTTGTTTTTTGCTGCAGTTTGGTTCAGTGCCCTTTTGTGGCCAAGGAGATTTTGGTGAAGGAATATTAATGGGGAAAGGGGTGGCAAATAAGCTTTGGGCCATATAGAGAACACAGATGCTGTATGAATGCATATTATGATTACTAAATGGTTCCAAGTCCAGAGTATATAAACACTTGTTTCAAGAGTTTGGGCAGCTGGTGACGGTGTCTGATCTTAATAGCAGTCAGGTTGGTCCTGACCACTACCAGTGGGTTCGTGCTGTTTATTAGAGGCATCTGGAGTTTGTGTGGTCACATATTGCAGTTCTGCATCTTGTCGTAGAGTTGTGGCTTAGGTATTTGTTTTGTTCCTTCAACTGACTTGCTTGTTCAAGGGCATTTTTCTTGCTAGAGGTTTATCATGAACTTTTCTGTAAGTGCATTCTTGAATATTGCAGACTGATTTGATTTAATGGGTCGACACCCAGCTTTTCACACAGCACATTCCAGGCTTGATTGGACTGATTGATGATGGCGGCTTGACTCTAGGTTCCTGTTCTTGTATACTGACCCACAAGGATCACTTGTTAAGCCCATTCTGTACAGCTGAGGCCTCAAGTGCCCATGTTGTGGAATAATGACCATCCAGGTCTGTGGTTAGACCAAGAGTGCTGGTTTTGGGGAGAAGATGAATCGAGGTCTTTGTGTACAGACTGAACTAAAAGAACTAATTGTAGCAAGTTTCCCCTGCCAACATTTTGTTTTAAAAAAGTCTTAAAAGTCAAAGACCACTTTTCCACACAGGTCAGTCCAGAGGTCCTTAACGTCTTGTGTGTACATGAGGAAAATAGCTTTTGAAGAGTGTCCCAAATATAACAGGTCAGTTTTTGAAGGGACATCATTACTTCACCATTCCAGGTCAGGCAATGCATGCAATGCTTTCAGGACATCCTGTGTCTTCTTAAGGTCTCCTTCCCCTCCACGTGTGATGCTGGTCGCTTGTGAAATTAGATTTTCTTTGGCACACTGCTCTGCTTTCCATCTGCACACTTTGCAAAACTTTTTTTATGTGGGGTGTAATAGTAGATGGTGTCAGGGAGGTTTGCCTTATTGGGTGCAATAGCAGTAGTCTTTTTTTTGTTTGTGTTTTTGGTGTTTGATGTTCATTTTTCTGTTCTGAAGTGATATCTTTTTGGTGTTTTTCATTAAGTGTGGGAATCAGTTCGGTAATCAACCCCCATATAACAGAACTTCTGCACACATAGCTTGTGTTGCCACAACATTCAGGATTTTTGGTTTGCATATATTCGGCAGGGCGACATCGCAACCTTGCTAAAGCACTCCATTGGTGTCTTGAGAATAGCCATAATTCAAAAAGACAAAGTGTACTTCATTTCCGATTCACCCTCTCATCTCAAACCCAAGCTGTTGAATGTTCAGACTGGTCTTGTGGAGGACAGATAGCCCAAGGCCCATAGTAGTTTGCTTCTGTATTGGTGGATTGCAACTGCCACATTCATGTAAAATGCCACATGGCAACAAGAGTTGTGCTTGGCAGCCCTTATGTGGAGCAGATTTTCCCCTTTTCTCTCCAACACACACTTGTTGTGCAGAAGTTTCATTATGTCAGTGTTGACCACAGTATGTAGACGAGAACGAACAACAGAGTGGTTTCATTGTGTGAATGTTGTTCTTGTGTGGTGGCTTTCATTGTTGGAATGTTGCCTTTTGATTTGACTAGTCAGTTTTGATACAGACAGACGGAGTTTGTTATTATTGTGACCCGATGTGATATTCTTGTCATGTGATGCTCCCTCTGATTATGTAAATTGTGAGACAGAATGAAATGTCTGGGACCAAGATTTCTGTGTAACTGCTTTGTCGGTGTCAAGGGTGCAGTCTGACGGATCTATCTTTCCTGTTGTGCATAATGTTTAACTTGAACAAATAGATGGATTTTTTTTCTTACCTGTTCATTTGATGAAACTCATCTGATTAATCTTGGACTGCAACTTTAAACACCAATAATGTTTGTTCTGTATGCAGATTTGGTATGCCAGTGTAACTGTATAATAGAAATATGGAAAGTGTGATATGTGTATTAGTCTTGTATTATTCTCTCATTTGAAAATGCCATTTTGAAACAGGTTTGCTCATTCTTCTTGTAGTCTTGAACTAGTAAATTAAAAAGCTCTCGAAGAATTCAATCTGTTGAGGTGCAGTGAGCATTGTGGCCTGCACGTGTGTAGGTCAGTTCTGATCGCTGCCGAGTGTGTGACGAGAGCCATTGAATAGATTTCTGTTCCTCAGTGCAGTTACATAGACACATAGGCGATCAATACTGTTTGCAGATCTGAAATAATTGTCACTTACGGAGTTGTACTCTTCTACAACAATACAACAAACAACAGTTATGACAATGTAATCAAGGCTATGATAACAAAACTACAACCTTAACTAAGAATCAAGGAGAATTTCGTTCAGCTCATCCTAAGTGTGTAAACTATCGGGCATTTTACGATCACTCTGAACGATGACGTTCACGCACACCTGCCAAAGACTTCCTCCTCTGTCATCCATCCCACCCCCGTTTTAGTGTTTTTGTTTGTTTTTTTTTTGTTGTTTTTTTAAAATAATTTCCCCCACCCCCCGCGGGCATCATGAAAATTATGAGACAGTACCACGCGTGAGACCGACTGACTACTACTTTACACATCCTTCCCAGCAACACGGCGCAGATCCCACAGGGCTATATCACTTGACTGACGTTGCTGCCAACAGGACAGATAAGGTTCTTGTGGTTTTGTGGGCAACTTCCACTCTCACCTGTGTACATATGAGTGGGCTTTTACGTGCATGACCGTTTTTACACCACCATGTAGGCAACACGATTCCGTTTTTGGGTGTGTGGATGATGGGTATGTTCTTGTTTCCATGACTCACCAAACGCTGATAAGGATTATCGGATTTAAACTTGCGCATTTGATCGTTAGTATGTGTAAATTTATAGAGGGTTCAGGCGCTGGCAGGTCTGCACATGTGTTGACCTGGGAGGTATGAAAAATCTCCACACAAAACCACCTGGCTCCGTGACTGGGAATCGAATGCAGGACCGTCAGATTGAAAGTATAATACTTTAACCCTTCGGCTGTTGTGCCTGTCAGGCTGATATGCAAACTACATCCCCTTCCCCCGTCAACCTCTGATCCCCCCCCACGCCCCCGCCCCCCTCCCCCATTAAAGCGAAACATTAAACGAAGGTCTATTTTCCCCTTGTAAATTTAGAAGGCACGTTGCTATCAATAACTGTGGTCCACATGATTCAAATCTGGTCCATGGATCTTGGTTTGAAGGTGTCAAAGAATGTTGGTTAATCCATTACACACTTCCCCACACCTGCTTAAAGAGGGGGTGGGTGGAGATACTGACACCTCATCTACACATAAAAGAAAAAACACAAAGAAATATGGATGTTTAGGACCTGTCCATTTGAAACTGACCATACCTCGTTATATAAACACTCACATCGTATTGATTAAGATGAACGTTACAAGCCGTACCCTTCAACTATTTAAAGTGTAAGATGAATTACATGCTCTGATAATGTATGTGAATAAGGGGAATTACATGCACTAAAGAAAATTACATGCACTGATTGTGTTAATAAAGTAATTACATGCATTGATAATACGAATAAGGAAAGTTGCGTTTTCTGATGTTGTGAATAAGCGGAACTGCATCACTGGTAATGTATGCGAATAAAGATAATTGTATGCACTAATATATGTGAATAAAGAAAATTATGTGCACTAATAATGTATATGAATACAAACAACTACATGCACTAATAATCTAAGTGAATCAAGAAAATTACATGCAATGCTAACAGAAATGAAAAAAGGAATTACATGGATGATACCATTATCACCAGAACAACACATTCACACATTTCATATACAATGAGATGGGACCTGTCTAACACTACACTTGACACCACTACACAATACGTGTACATGGGCAGTGGGAACGCCATTTTTTGTTTTGTTTTGTTTTTATGTTAAGCATCAGTTGCACTAAATTCACAACCTGTGTAATTCGAAGAAAACTGAGCGACGAAGATATATCGAAACATAGTAAAAAATATGCGCGTGTTCATCTGTTTATGCGTGTTCACACGCTCGTAACACGGCATAAGAAAATACAACACCGTCAAATACATCTTTATTCGTCCCAAAAAACACAGCACAATGACAACATGCTTTTCGTTTTTCCTTAACCCTATTGCCTTTCGAGTGGGCCTAAAACACACCATGAAAGTACAGCTCCGTCGTTTGTCCATGCCCGTGCATGAAAACACGCGTCCTGGTGAGCAACTGCGGAGCCACCAAATACTTTGTGGCAAGACAAGTTGATATGACACAACAACAACAACAACAACACACACACACCAGATACCATTATGCAAATGATTTCGGATATATATACATACATGTATACAGACACACACAAAGACACACTTGCGCGCACGCACACACACACACACGAGCCCGCGAAACCATTATGCAAATGGTTAAGGATATGTACATGGATATGTACATACATACGTACAGACACACGCAAACACACACTCACACACACACACACACACACACCATTATGCAATCGGATAATGATATATATCCATACACAAATATGAGCATATATATATATATATATACACACACAAACACATTCGGTACGAATGTGTGTGTGTGTATATATATATATTACACACACACATTCGTACAGACACACGCAAACACTCGCGTACACACAGACACGCGTACACACACTCACCTCAAAAGTAATCCACATATACACTACTAACAAGAGTTATGAAAATATTTGCAAACATACACGCATCAACATAAAAGAGCAAGACGAAGTTAATTCCAAACTATATCTGCTGTCTGAATGTCTAAAAACTAAACTAAGGACAGACTGGACAATAAAATTCGAATTTCTGTGTCGTATCCACACAATATTTATCAAGGACAACCTTGTTAGTCAAAACAGAATATATGATTGTACAACCAGACAATGGAATTTGATAAACAGTGAATTAGTCGACATTCAAGACTAACTGGATAAACACGGAGTTGTTCTGGACAATAAGACAATGCTATTTTGAATAAACCATACGTAACACTATACATTCAGACGATTTATTTGGGTAAATATTCTGGACAATGTAATCTAGAAAATCAGTAAACAATACTGGACAATCAGACAATGTCATTCGGAGACATATTAAGCTGTCCTGGACAATCAATATCACTTTTGGTTAAGCAGAAAATAATATTGGACAAACAATGTAATTTGGAAAAAAAAAAAAAAAAACCCAACCATTACATTGTTTATCTGGACAATTTGAATTACTACACATACATACAATATTATTTGGAAAACAATATTTAGTACTGGACAATCATAATCATACGTTGTTCTGGACAACCATAGAATGTTACTTGGATAACCAGTAAGCTGACAATCAGAAAATGTTATTTGGATGAACAGTGGTACTTGACAATCAAAGAAAAAACTTCATACCCAAATCAACATTATATATCTTTTTTTTTTTTAAATTCTTCACGCCGATCACAGAAACAAGAATGACAAAATAACATGTCAGTTTTTGCTGTACACTTTTACCAACGACAATGTCAAGAAACAGGCATCAAGACCAAACATTCAAGCACAAAAGGAACAGACGGACACGAAGGATCACAATAATTATAACATCATAATTATTCCACGATATAAAAATGAGTCAATGATAACAATAGCTCCTACTGGTAAATGTTGGTACCAGCCCACCATACACACCCCTTCCATTGCAACAGACGCAGCACCAGCCAAACGGAGAGATGCCCACTATCTGTGATGGGAATGCCTGAAATCTAAACCCACCCGGCCAGCCTCGCTGTTATCGATCACCTTACACAAGATCGATAACAAACATCGATATTCCCGCAGACCTCTACCAAGGAACGTAGATTCTCTTTCTACTATCTCTGGTCCCTCCTTCGCTGCCATGGTCGTTACAAACCTGCTATGCTATCTGCTAAAACTTTACTGGCCGTTTTCTACAGGTCCGCACACTTCTAACTGTCGGTTTCTGTCCCAAGTTGTTCCCCGTGGAACGGTTTAGTCTGGCAGTACCATAGCTTTCCCCTTCCCTTGGGAAGTAATCTGGGTGTCTTCAAAACGCGAGCCGAGTTCACGATACCCTGGGGTTTAAGTCTTAACATGGAGCCAAGTTCTGCTGAAGGTGTTAATCAACCCGGACACACACACACAAACGGAAATATCGTCTAATGTGACTAATAGTGAGAAGCCGGTGCGCGTAGACACGCGCGCACACGGGAATATCATCTGATATCACTAATACTGAAAAGACGGCACGCTTAAAGAAACACACACACACACACACACACACAAACAAACAAACAAACAACAAACACGGGAATATTGTCTAAATCACTAATAGCACACGCACACACGGATATATCATCTGATATCACTAATTGTAGGTATAGGTCCGGCCAAATTTTCAAATTCATAGCAGAAGCCTCATATTTGCGAGCATGAAAGAGCGCAATAAAGTAAGATGCCACACCAAATTTCAAAGCAATATCTCAAATAGGTTTTGAGATACAAAAATTTGATTTTTCAAAAAATTAAGCGATTTTAGCCAACCTCACAAATGGCATTTTGGAACCCGTGTAGAATTGCCACTATTACATTCTAGGGGCAGTCTTGGAGAATATGGGATGGGGTCTGGTCAGCCTGGCCGCAATCACATAGGGATGTGGCTGTCACTCCAATCCTCTTCAGGTGTGCTCGGAGGCCGCAGTGTCCTGTGCGAAGGCGGTAGATGGTAGTCTGGTGTCTCTTCTCCAGTGTCCTGATGGGATCCTGGTATGCCTGGTAGCCTCCGTTCAGGGTGACCCAGCCTCTTCGGAATCTGCTGCGGAGGAGAGTTTTTGCTTCCTCATACGTGGCAGGAAAGGTTGGCTGTGTGAGCTGGCTTCCTTCCTTAGCAAGGTGGTCTGCACGCTCGTTGCCTGGGAGGCCTACATGTGCAGGCACCCACTGGAGGGTCGCTGGGGCTGTTTGGGTAAGGGTTGTGAGGGAGGCCTTAAGGGACTGGATCAGTGGACCAGGATCAGGGGAGTCAAGGGCCTGGAGTGTGGACATGGAGTCAGTGAGGATGGAGATGCTGCCAAGGGGCTTTCCACAGGAGGAGAGGAATTCTGCTGCTGTTTTAATGGCATTCTCAAAGTCAAAACTCTTCATATATGATCTATATAGTACGCAGAAGATCTCAGATTTTTTTTTAGTTGGCTGTTAATGTTATTGGATGAATGTCAGAATCGTAAATTCTGAGGAAAACGCTTATTTTCTGCATGTCCTGCAGTTTTGATGGTAGCGTTACTAAAATGATTGAAGCTCAAAAACTGTTGCATCTACATAAACATTTAAGATATTTTCAGGTTCAGGAAAGACTATAGACTTACAAGACAGCAAATGTTAATAATAAACCTTGATAAATGACTATGAAAAAAAAAGAAGCTTTATTCAAGACGATTGGGGAAAATGTGTTCCATTAAATGCTAAAAATGATTCTCCTATTGGATATTTTTCAGGATGGATGTGTGTGTGTGTGTGTGTGTGTGTGTGTGTGTGTGTGTGTGTGTGTGTGTGTGTTTCAAAATCAATATGTATGCTTCACTTTATGTAATTGTTTTCTTGTATACATCATTATTAACTATTAATCAGCACAGCTGATCGTATCAGTTCTAAATTACAGACATCCAGCTGAACTAATGCATGCTCCGTATCAGTGCTGGAGTATAGAAAGGTTGAAAGGAAACAACAGTCTTACAATACAGCATCAAATGTACCCCTGTTAGTGTTGATTGGGTTTTCTTCTTCTTCTTCCTCTCTCTCTCTCTGTGCGTGTGTGTGCATGTGCGTGCGTGTGTGTGTGTGTGTGTGTGTGTGTGTGTGTGTGTGTGTGTGTGTGTGTGTGTGTGTGTGTGTGCGTGCGTGCGTGCGTGCGAACCTCTCTCTCTCTCTCTTTGTAATACATACATACAGAGAGAGAGAGAGTTATCTCTCTGAAATAAAACAGAAGTTCGAAAATGAGTTAGTATGTTGTACAGTCACAAAGCTGAACAAGACTGAACTTCTCACTGAAAAATTCGTCTGCTATTTTGAAGGAGTTCTTGGCTGTCTTTCATTGTCGGAACGAAAATTGTTCACAACAAAAAAACGATGATATTAACTAAAATTATGAAACATATAATTCAAGTACTTACTAGAACTTTTAAGAAAAATATAATTTCCCACCGTATTTGAATCAAAACGTCAAATACGTTGAGCTCTGCGACAAGACTGCCACGAAGTCACAGGTCCGTCTGTTTGCCGACGACTGCCTCTTATACCGCGAAATAAACACCTTTCAAGACCACCTACAACTTCAAAACGACCTCTGCCTACTTGAAACCTGGGCCTCTGACTGGGGCATGAAATTCAACCCAAAGAAATGCTATATCCTCAGCATCCAACAGTCCTCTACAACTACAACTACTCCCTCTGTAATACCCCGCTCCAACATGTTTCCTCCAACCCATACCTCGGCATCATCTTTTCCAGTGACCTGAAGTGGGGCACCCACATTGCCAACATCTCGAAGAAAGCAAACAACACCCTAGGCTTTCTCCGCAGAAACTTGCACTTCTTTCCTCAACACTGCAAGAAAAACGCATATCTAGCCCTCATCCTCCCACTCTTAGAGTATGGATGCATCATCTGGTCCCCATACCTACAGCAAGATATAAACCAACTAGAAAAAATCCAACGCCTCTCAGCTAGGTTTATTACTGGTGATTACACCACAAGAACCCCCGGTGCCATCGCCAATGTGTTATCTACCCTGCAGCTGCCAACGCTACAGAAACGTAGAAGTGATCTACAACTAACTTTTCTGTACAAGGTGGTTGAGAGGTTAGTACCGGGCCATACCGCCTACTGGTTTCCTGACTCCACACAAAGAAGGACGTCGCATCAAACCTCGCGACTTTAGAGAATACGACGCAACAAAGTGCCATCTCCAATCACATCAGGAACAATTCAAGATCCTTTGTAGTAGGCAGATCTCAGACTGAGCAATTCAGAAACTCTTTCTTTATTAGCACTGTTCGTGACTGGAACCATCTGGACGAGGCAATGGTGACAGCAACATCTGTCGAGAGCTTCAAAGCACGGCTCTCAGGACACCACTAATGCTAGGCTGCGCACTCCCTCCCACCGTTGCGTTTATGTCATAAGTGGCTATGTATGGCCATGTCATGAGATCATCAGGGCTTGCCAAGACATTCCTGCAGGGCACAGTGCAAGGGGGGAGAAGGAGAGGCAGACAGAGGAAGAGATGGGAGGACAACATCCCAGAATGGACGGGCTTGAGGTTGAGCGATACAATCAGAAGGTCAGAAAACCGAGAGGATTGGAGGATGCTGGTTGCCAGATAACCTGTGGCGCCCCAACGGTCCACAAGACTACGGGATAGGTGAAGGTGAAGGTGAAGGCTATAGCAACGTATTCTACAGATACAGATACCTCAGATCTAAAAATAGATCTAGTCGATCAGTGGTAACGAGGTCTCCTTTTTCGTTAAACGGAGGCTGCTCCTTAACAGCTTTCGGATCTTTTTATAAAGCATTTTAAAGAAGAAAGAATGAACTTTTCTGTGATGGTTTGGCTAGAAGATTTAATTTGTCTGGAAGTGCAGGAGAGCGTCAAGAAAAATGGGTGAATTTTGAGCCACGTTTAAAAAAAATTTATTATTTTTTAATTTTTATTATTAAAAAAATCATTTAAAATAAATCAACTGGAAACTTAGCCCATGTAAAAGTAGAGAACGTGATCTTTTATTTGATGGGTCTCTTAGGTCGATTGGTTGTAAAGAGCAATCTCCGTAACCTATTTTTGTCAACAACCCTCTCAGACCAGAAGGAGACGTCGGTAAACTTGTTTCCCGCGCTGCGTTTTAACACTAAGAGGAACGAACAAAGGTGGTTTTACTTTCTGATCGATGTATGCAGTATTGCGCTTGCTATGGCGAAGTGAAAAGTGATAAAAATACGATCCGTCAGCCATAGCTACACAGCATTACATAGCGGCCGGATCTACCTTCTGATAGTGAAAAGACGGTACGCTTGAAGAAACACACACACACACGTTTCTTTACCCCCCTTCTTCGCGTTCTTGGGCTGCAGCTCCCACGTTCACTCATAATACATACGAGTGAGGTTTTACATGTTTGTTTTTACCTTGCTAGGTAGGCAACCATTCTCCGTTTACGGGGATGCTCTTGTCTCCACGACTCAAACGCCGACATGGATTTTATTATCTATAACGTGCGCATTTGATGTTCTGCATGGGTACACATGTACCAGATCAGCACGTATAAGATCAGCACTGTATGTTATAAGTGTATTCACAAATCTGCCCCTTCTTATCTTTGTGGCTGCCTTCACCTCTACATTCCATCTCGCTCTCTACGATCGGTTTCGGATCCACTCTGTTTACGGATACCCAGATTCAAACACTCCACTGTTGGACGCCGTTCTTTCTCTGTCTCTGGACCTTGTATTTGGAATGAACTTCCTCTTTCGCTTCGCCAGGTCTCCGCACTCAGCTCTTTCAAGTCTGGCCTTAAAACCCACCTCTTCCCAAAATAGCCTCCCTTGCCTGCCCTTCCTTATCTTCAGTTTTAGAGTTATGCATGTGTGTGAATGACTGGTGTGAAAGCACTTAGATTTGTCTCTGCACGAGATTCAGCGCTATATAAATACTATCGTTATTATTATTATTATTACACACACGAAGGAGGTTCGGGCACAAACAGGTCTGCACATCGGTTGACCCGGAAGATCGGAAAAATCTCCACCCTCAGCCCACCATGCGCTGAAACCGGGATTCGAACCGAGAGCCCTCAGATTTAAACTGAAGTCTAACGCTTCAACCACTCGGCTGTTGTGCCCGTCCAGATGGTATACACTGTTAAACCGATAACCCCGTTTTTCAACACACAAGAAATTACAGCTCGTTGTACTGAACACTAAGAAGTATTGCTGATTTACTAGTTAACTCACTCAGTACGGCCAGTCCTCTCTTCTCCTCTACACAGACCCCTCGGATGTCCAGTGGGTGTCTGAATGACCCAACCTTTAGCTTCCGTCGTCAGAACTGTGGTATTATTATCAACATTCACCTCTTCAGTATAAGAGCGTTCCGCTTGCAATATTTTGATGATGGTCATTGGGATGAAACGCTGTTAACGTCGTCTCTGTCGCCGTTCGTATGGAGAGAGTTAAGTCGATCCCCCAATACCCCCCACCCTAATCCCACCATTCCGCTTATCAATTTGTTTCAATGTGGCGTGATTTGGAAGTTGAGTCGTAAAATCCTCTGCATTTTCTTTTTCTTTCACCCCTGTTTCCTCAAATATCCGAGTCAAATCTAACGCTGGCTGTGATTCTTAACCCCCACCCATTAATTTTGTCTACTTTATAGGACTGCTGTGAGCATTAATATTTGTGAAAGAAAAAGAATACGCCGTACTTAAAAAGATGAGGTGTGTGTGTGTATGTGTGTGCGTGTGTGTGTGTGTGCGCGCGTGCGTGCGCGCACGATAATCATATCCCCTGGCAGAATAAATAAGGTTCCTAAGCAGTGAAGCGAGTCCCTGCGCGGGCTTTATGCAGAACGGGAGACGAGGCCCGGTAAGATAAAGTGCACGGTTCAGTGTGCAGTGCAGTGTGACTCGGACTGGGCGGCCCAATGATCAACATGATAAACAAGTCCCCCTGGGTGCACTCCCTTTATTTCTCACTCGTTCACTCCCTTTGTCCCTTCACGATGCATCATTTCATTGTCGCCACGGCTTCAGATGAAACCTTTGCTGCCGTGAATTTATCTGACGAACACTTCAATCAAACCGTGAATTTATCTAACGAACACTTCAATCAGTCTGGAAATATATTTTTTCCTGCCATGTTCATAAACAAAATAGTCAAACGATGCAAATTATGAATATGTGTATCATCGATTCACAAAATTAAGTTTGTGAACGTGTGAACAACCCTTGTCAGGAAGTCAGTCATACGCGACGGTGACAATTCAATGAACCAGCATCTTCTTTCGCATCATGTCTCAAGATTCGTAGCGAAAGCTTCATAAAAGAGGGTGTATCTTCTGAATAGTATGTACCATTCTTGAGTAGACAAGTGGGAAATGGTAACGAATAATTTTATGACTGGACAGGGAATATAGCAAATAAGAAACGGATTAATTTCACGATCAAGCAACTGTCTCACAAAGACATATTCGGCTAATTAAGCTCCCTGCCTTACCCTGGATCTGAAGAACAACTTGTACAAGAGTGCTCAGCTGGTGACGTGAATAAGGTGCCTCACATAGCCACCACACTCTCCCAGTTCTGGTGATACCAAAGAAACAGACTTGAGAGAAATTTTCGCTTGTGAGCGCTTATTCATGCCAATTGCACCACTAGTCTCTTCCTTGAGAATCTTTGTTGTTGAAAAATCAGGTTTGTGTTTGCAGATCGTTTACTGTGTGTGGATTTCACGTTCTAATGAGCTATGTTTAACTGAGCATTTAGTGTAATTCTGACACACCAAAGAATGGCTTCAAAACTCAACTGAAACAAGACAGAAGGCTGTGTCCATTAGGCGGCCCCAAACACTGACCCTGAACCTGAGAACAGCTTAATGGTCTGCCCAGAAACAAAGTGTGAGACAACGTGGACTACACTGACACAGACAACAAAAAATTCGTCAAGAGGCATAATTAACATACGATTATCTACCATGTTATCATTCTATTCATGTGACAATTCATTACGGATTTCTCTACCAAGTATAGAGAACATTGAAACAGCAGTCAAGGATAAAGGGAATCACCACTGTGAAAGTGACAATATTGGCCGACAATTCGCACGGCAAGTCAAAGAGCAGGACTTTTCCCCACCGTAAAAAACAAAAACAGGAAGATTTTTTTTAAACATATTTTTTTGTGCTGCAAACACGACGCTCGGTTAATAAAGCAGTTTTTCTTTGCTGTCTTCTGCACCCGGCAAAGCCTTCGTTTCTTTCTGTTGCTCCGGTATTTCTCTCACTATCCACTTCTTTGTCCATGACGGTCAGCACATGACAACGACTGGCACGTGAAGCAATGTGAACCGAGTCCATGTTGGTTGCCGTAGCAACAAGCCCGCTGTGATGTCTGTCAGGAACTTGGGTCACGCTTTGATCTGAGGCAGCTACTTGGCATCCGAGGTCACTTCACGGCCAGAGTGACAAGTACACCCACACTGTAGCTGCTATGCACTGGCAGTACGTTACCCTTTTCATACCGTGATGTCCATGTTGTCGTTGCCCATACTGTGTTCATTATGTTCTTCATTTTGCTTTGATTCCCCAATGGCTGGGGCGTCATTGAAACCGTGTGGCAAACACTTTGTGACACGTGCTAAAACTCACACATTCTGTGTTATAATGCGCGTGACAACAGGATCTCTGAACATCCATCACAAAGCTGTATGCCCTGCTCTCTGCTGTGCACAGAGTGGGAGGGTCTTGTTTATTGTTGTTTATTGTCCAGCCGACCGCACAGGGTCACACCAGGACTGTCAAACCAAAGCGGGACAGACTGTCACTCCCGTCACATCCAGCGCTGTCAGTCACACCACCCAGATTTCAACTCCTTAGTTTCCTGTGATTGACGGATGCCTATCTATGTATGCCGATTTTGTTTAGTCTGGAAGGGCGGGGCTGGGGGAGGGAGTGGGGGGGCGGGGCACTGTGCACCTCCCCCATGTTCCAAAGAACGACGTAAACGAGTCTTGAAATGTTCTTCAGTGTGTGTTGGACTCCTTTAAAAAAATAATGTTCCCAAGAATACTCTAGAGGCAGTGCCCTTGCCACAAGGGTACCATCTCGCGTGCCAGCCAGCGGAATCATAAGCTTCACAGAAACTAGAACACACTCTGTGTTTCCCTTTTTAATGAAGTCTTTTGTTTCGATTAAATATACAGAAATGGAATAGCTTTATACACTGTCCCTTTTAATGAAGTCTTGTTTCAATTAAATATTCAGAAATGGAATAGCTTTATACACTCTTTCACAGTAATGGTTTGTATTCTTATTGGCTTACAGCATAACATTCAATGAAACATCAAATAGTTTTGGTTTATCATTTTGTATCAATTCAATATAATACTTTACAACATTGTTTTTATTTGGAAACTTACGATGGTCCTTCACAATTTATTTCATTTCGTTTGAGTAAAAGTCCCACTGTTCGAGTTCCTTCCCAAAAGTCGCAAAATTGAGTAAACTTTTTCTCTTCCTAATCGTTATCAATGTCATTTCCTCCTTCATCACAAAATAATACAATGCAAGTAAGCAATATTAGAAAAATAAATAAAGTGTGTCCACCGAGCGCCCACCACCTAGGGAAATACAGCAGACTGATTTTAATGTATTCAGGGCGTTTTTGCCTCGTCTCCCATACACTGAAGCCACACGAGTTGGCGACTCAGAGTCAATTGTGACACTACTACTAAAGAGCCATTATGGCACCTAAAAGTGCAACAAGATCTAAACCCTGGTCCTGGAACTGCACAGATTTCAAGAATGTGTGATTTCTGTTTTGGTTTTTTTGTTTTGTAAAGTGCGCTCTTGTTTGTAGTAGATGGTAAATCAGTAGACAGTTTCAGGTGATTTCGCACACAAGTCTACAGAAGTGAACAAGGCGATGGTGTATGAAGATTGAAAAGATTGTGTTAAATGAAAGAAAGCACGAAAATATCTCACTGAAGCAGAAGGAGTTCTCCAGATATAGATTCATTTTGAGGACTGGACTGAAAATTGTGACTGAAAGAAGAAAAAGGACTAAGGACAACAGTTCCGGCTGGAGAAGCTTCAAAGTATAGCTAGACGGTGACTGCTGGAACCCGCAAACTCCCTGTATCACTGGATAATGTCTGTTTCCAAGGCCCTGAAGGCATAAATCCAGAGCATGTGTACCATCGGGATTGTTACAAGCGTTTTCACAAAGAACTTTTTACATTTAAGGACTTCCCCAGAAGGGAAGTTGTAAACATTTTCCATGCGATAAGGGCGAGGAGTAAGTAGTTTCAGCAGTTTCCGCCTGGCCATACTGCAGTTTAACCGCAACTGCGGCTCTTTGCAATCTGGAAGAAAGATAAACGACTCTTCAGTCGAATCTTCAAAATGTAAAATGCTTATCAGGGACGCAATTCTTCTATTTTCTTATAGCATCGCAAAGTTCACTTTTGTAGATTTATTAAAATGCAAATATAAAAACACGATACCTGAAAATGTCTACCAGTTGATCATTTACTGCCAAAGGGAGCGCAATCTTAAGTTATTGAAAGAAAAAGATCGCTTAACTGAAATCTAACCTGCTTGAGGACGGAGAGTTAGACGAGATCTTACTGCGCTAGAAGACACCGTCGGCATCCTCACAATTACCCCTAAGTCACCAAATTTTGTGACTTCATGTGGAAAACAGATTGTTACATCAGTTTAATCCGATCCAATCCAATCCAGTCCAATCTCTAAAAACCTTTCAATCCAGTCTAGTTTATGTCTGTGGGTAACAGGGGTGGAGTGGTGGGTGCTTTATGGGTAATTTTTTGTTGTTGAATGATATCGCCTGATTGCACAATACAAACAATGTATTTTCAACAGCAGTACTTCAAATCGGTCTTTATTCTATTCTGAAGCAGGTAAAAAAACATATAAAGACTAGCCACAGAAAACACATGCGACAGAGCAATTCGAGGCAAATTTGCAGTTTGGGGGTATGGGAAGTATCTCGAACACAGCGCCCGTTCCAAAGTCGAACATTTTCACTCGAATGTAATGAAATCATTTCTGGAAAACCCCTGTTATTATTTCGAAAACTGTGACAGTGATGCAGCAAAATCGGACAATGTAATAAAATCGGTCAACCTGACGTTAATTCACTTATCATACAGTGCCGATAAAAGCCAAATTGTGAAAAAACGGAGATATTTCATTTCGGAATATCAAATCGAACACAAGACTATTAAAAAGGAGAAAAGATACGTCCAGGTTTCTTTCAAATAAACATGATTTGTGAGGGTTCAAAGCGGAGCCTGTTTTGATTTTGTTGACCGGAACACAAGAAGGTACCCTCGTGTCATGTAACTCTAGTGCATCCCTATTTCCTTCTTGCGAATATGTAAAAATGAGTAGAACACACACTGAAGATGCCCATATATCATTCACGGGGTTTGGGTGGCGGCTTGAAGGACACGGTCACTGCCCCACCCCTGAGATCTATGTGAACATACTTCGAGCAGTCTCTGTATGGCAGAAAACCACTTTCCGCTAGCATATGAACACAAATCTTACGTCAGAAAGGCAACTAATATCCGTGTTTTGCGGTGCCCGTACCAACACGATAACTGAATATCTGTTGCATACAAAAAAGCTATACGACAAATCAAGTCAGACAGCTGCATACCATGTTTAATGATTCCGTTGTCAATAAGTGTCGCATGTCATAACGGTACATAACTGTCCTGCGTTACGTTGCTTTTGTCAATATATATTTTCAGCATCCCTTGCATCATTAGTTGAAATATGTTACTTTGTTACTTATAGCTCTGCCAGTCGCATAGAACCATTCTGTCGGAAAGCTACGTATCCCGTGTTACCTTTCCGGTGTGTTACGAAGTTTGCGTGAACGTGATTTTCGAACCCCTCACAGGGGGTCAGAAAACTACACATCCTGTTACGATGCTCACATGAACATGGTCTCTTACAACCCGTGACAGCAGAAAGTTACATGTTATGCGGTGTGCTCACGTGAGCGTGTTTTCTGAGATCCTGGCTCACGTCAGAGAGCGGCCACACATCCCGCGTCTTTGGGAAATCATCACTTGATTGTCAGAGAGAGTTGCACATTCCACATTTTTACAGCATTGCAACGCTTGCGCGAATCTGCTCTTGAGAACTCTCACTAAAACTGTCTCTTTTGAGTAGCTAACCACACGTCAGAAAACTACACATCTGCGTTCTGACGCTCACCCTCACTAAAACTTTCTCTTTTGAGTAGCTAACCACACGTCAGAAAACTACACATCTGCGTTCTGACGCTCACCCTCACTAAAACTGTCTCTTTTGAGTAGCTAACCACACGTCAGAAAACTACACATCTGCGTTCTGACGCTCACCAGAGCCTGCCCCCACACGTCAGAGAACACTACACTTCCTGGTCACGTGGGCACGCCCTCAGGGCGCGTGGAGCGGGCGCGCGGCCAGGCAGCATCAAGCGAGGAGGCCCCTGAACCTGGATTGCCGGGCCGGGAGAGCGGGGGTGGGGGCCCTGCCCGGGGCACTGGCGTCACTTGAGAGCCGACATCTCGTAGGTGTCGGTGGTGAGGAGGTGGGGGGAGCGGCTGTAGTTGGCAGAGTAGTCAGACCTGGTGCTGGCGGTGCTGTAGACGAAGTGGCGGCGGTTGGTCTCTGCCTGGGCTGGGCACAGCTTGAGGCCCCGCAGACACTGCGCGACAGGCACACACTGAGTTACTGCATGTACACTGCACGTGATGTCCGCTGAAAATGGGGACAACCACACTTCAATAACACGCTGACCGCCCTTGAAAATGGTTTTAGAAATGAACGAACGACACCACAACATTCTTGGTGCTCCTTGAAAAATATTCGAGAAATGAATGACGATTCGAGAAATGAGTGACTCATCGCATCGCTGGAAGTCCTTGAAAACCATTTGATAAATGAACGACACGCTGCAATCTTGGGAGTCCTTGTAAATTATATGAGAAATGAATACCAAACTGCTACATTCTTGGGAGCAGTTGAAAACGATTCGAGAAATAAGACACTGCTCTGCTGGCCTTCCTTGAAAATGATTCGAGAAATGACATGGTGAATTCTCCAGTCTTTGAAAATGATACGAGAAATGACATGGTGTATTCTCCGGAGTCCTTGAATTGAGAATGATGTGAGAAATGAATACCACACTGCCACATTTTTGGGAGTACTTGAAACTGATTCTTGTAATGACATGGTGTATTCTTGGGAGTCCCTGAAAAGTAGATTCTAGAAATGAATGACGTGCTACATTTATGGGAGTCCTTGAAGAATGATTCGAGAACAAAAACACACGTGTTGGAGTATAAACAATGAATATGAAATAACATTAACCCCTGTAAGAGTGATTGAAACAAGAGTCAATGTAAAATAGTAAATGTAAGAACATTTGTCCCTCCAAAACGGTGCATGTCACATAACAGTCCTCGTAAAACAGTGAATGTTACATCAGTTACTGTTAATAGTGAATGTTCATCATGTCAGTCAATGTCAAACTGTAAATGTAGCAAAACAATGTAAACAAGTGATTGTAACGTAACACTTTCTGTAAAACTGACTGTTACACAATACTAGTCCAAGGTGTAAACCAGTAATTCAAACATATTATTCCTGTAAAAAAATGTAACTTAACATTAGTCAATGTAAAACAGTAAATGTTACAATTACTGCAAAACAGTGAATGCTATTTAACACTAGTTAAATTAAAAATGTGATATACGTAAAACAATCACTGTTAAACAAGAAATGTTACATAAGATTAGTTTCTGTAAAGCAGTACGTAACATTAGTCGCTGCAAAACAGTTAACGTTATAAAACATTATTTAGCGTAAAGTGATGATTACTGTAAAAATGTGAATGTTGAGTGAGATTAGTCTCCGAAAAAACAACCACTGGAAAAAAAAGACGGATGTTACGTAACATTTGTAAAATGAGTGAATAGTTACCTGCAAAACGGAATATAAGTCATTGTTACAGAGTGATTGCAACATAAGTGTAAAACAGTAAGTGTTTGGTAACGCTGGTCTCTGCAAAACTGAATTTTAGACTACGAGTTTCTTTCTTGAGGGGGGGAATCTATGCACGCTACACCACATCTGCAAGGCGACTGACCAGCAGTATAACCCAACACGCTTAGTCAGGCCTTGAGTGCATGCATATGTATATTTGTGTACCTATGGCTTAAACAGTATTTTATTTGGAACATGTCACAATACAACACAGATATCGATGAACAGGACAACAAGAAAATCTGTACCTATCAGAGTGGGTTTCTTCTACATAATTTTGCCAGAGGACAACACACTCGTTGCCATGGGTTTTTTTTTCAGTGCGCCAAGTGCGTGCTGCACACGGGACCTCGATTTATCGTCTCACCCGAATGACTAGACGCTGTTTGATTTTCCAGTCCAATTTGGGAGAAAGGGCGAGAGCGGAATTCGAACCCCGATCCTCATGGATTCTGTGCTGGCAGATAAGCGTTTTAATCATTCTGCCACCTCCCTGCTATTAGACAACGAACGGAGAAAGCTTATAAAAAAAACAACAACAAAAAAACCCGTGGGTTGTAAAATAAGAATTTATTTTTAAATTTTATTTATCTTTTCTGTGTTTTTAACACAAGGGAATTTTGCACTCTAAACTGATTGGTGGTGAAAGGGGTATAACGTTTGTTAAGCCTGCAGCGACTCGCGGAACTTACGTCATTCGAGTTTCTTTTGGTAGTTATCTTCCTTGTTTGTTGTTAGGATTAAGAGTTCCTTCCCTTGTTGTTGTCTTGAGTAACGTTTTTGTTACTTCGTCGATCTTTTCTGAGATATATTAAATCTCACAATCTTATCAAGTCTGTGTCTACAAATTATTGTCTTCCTAAAAGCCTTCCTTCTACCACCAGTCATTTCCAGCAAACACAACAGCCTATCAGAAGATAGGCCTATGGTCTGAAACGTAAACAATGGCCTATCGCTTGAATCCTGTAAACACTGCACAAGAAAATTCGGTATTTGTAAACTAACGCGGCACAACGTATTTAGTCTGAAGCCTTACTCAGCACAGAAAAGCAGGGAAATTATGACTCGGAACCATTACTGCTCTCCTCCCACCCTCCGACGCGCGCATATGTACACTCAGTCTACCATCACTTTACCAATCTTTTGTTGCTGATCGCTAAGCAGACCACACAGGACTATAAAAGAGAAAGAAAGAAAAAATACTGAAAAGAAAATCTTCACTTGAAAAAGAACTGAAAAATACTGAAATGACGCTAACGTAATTACGTCATGGGGCAAACAGCGAAGCATTTTTTTTTTAGGACGTATATATACGTCATGAAGCACTGAAGAGATTAAACTTGAAAGACGTAAAACCGACCACTACTACGACATACATGCCAACGAAAGCGGACTTTTGATCTATATTCGCACTGCAAGTTTTGGGGTGGGGGATGTGGGGGGGTGGGGGTGGGGGGGATGCTCGAGTTTAGTAGGGAAACGTGACGTTTAAGAGTCAGTGACGTGTTGGCAGAAACGTGACGTAAAAGTGTTCATGACGTTTTGGCGCGTCTTGAAAACTGATGCTGTGTACGAGAGAGACACTTGACGCTTCAATGTCATTGGACATCAGGTCCTTATGACATGGGTGAATGCGTCAACATATTTTCTATATTTATACATAACAAAGACAGTTTGGAACCAACGCCTCGACCACACCAACCCTAACGGAAAAGACCACAGCCACGAACAATTTGACCTTGGATGCCAATGGGTGGTTAAACTCACCCATATGGAGTTTGGGATAAAGTTAGTGTTCATTTAGTATTCTCAGCGAGTTTCGTTGTGGGGCGGAGAAAAGTGGATCTGAACCATTACATACTTGCCATTACAGCGTTCAAACTTTCGTCATAAAACACACATTGCCTCTCACACGCGGGAATGTGAGCGGCTGTTGTCGTGTTCAGACGCTTTTAGTTTCCTCTGGCAAATATCACATTTGTGGCGGACAGAGGCAGAATTAGTTTCAAAGTTTTGGCAGAGCAGTTTGTGGATAGCCATGCCATCTGCTGCCGCCGACATTCAAGCTGTATGTGGCAGATTTTTGCCGGTTTACGTCGGCTTCATGTTGAAAAGGGCCAGGGACAAGGCAGCTTCAAAAATCGCCATTATGTAGATGTGTTGAAGAAACTGAACTTCACTTTGTGTTATGCTGCCCTGTTTTGGAAGACCTTAGATATCAGTTAATTCCACAAAAAATATTACACACGCCCAACTTCATTTGGACTTGTTTTGCTGATGTCATCGACAAGCGAAACCATTATAAAACAGTTTGCTGTTAACTTGTATAAAGCGTTTAATTTAAAGTACGCAATGCATAATGTAGTTAATTATTATTTGTTGTATCAGCTTGTAGTTGAACATTACTGAGGTGTATTGTTGGTAGTATGCCTTTATTGTTGTGAATTATTGTTCACTGTACCCCCTTCATAAGGGGCCATGGCCTTATTGAATAAATCATCCGTATCCGTAAATCATCCGTATCCGTATCACACGCGGCAACATAACCTCACCTGCATGTTGGCAGAGAAGAGAAGGAAGATATAAGGGTTGGCAGCCGAGTTGGCGGGAGCCACGCCTCCTAGCAGAGCGTACACTGCGGGGTTGAGCATGGTGAAGTCTCCGTATGACATGATCATCTCCGCCACGAAGTAGGGCAGCCCGAAGAGGATGAAGGCCGCCACGATCACCAGGGTCATCTTCAGAGTCTTGATCTTCGCCTTGGGTAGAGAGTTCGAACCTGTGCTGGTCAGGTGCACCTGTGTGTGTGTGTGGGTGCAAAAGAACCGTGAGAGTGTGGGCATAGGTGTGTGACCCTACCCTCTCCACCCACCAGCATGTGTTCACGTTGCTTTGTGCTGTGTGTTTGTTTGGTGTTTGTACGTTTTATAATTATTATCATATCATTATTATTCATTTATTATTATTATTATTATTGTTATCATTATTATCATCTTAATGTTGTGTTTAACGAATGGGGTGGGGAGCGGAGGGAAGAAGAAAAAAAACCGAGGATGTGTGCGTGCGTGTGCGCGCGCTTGTGTGCGTGTGCGTGCGTGCGTGTGCGTGTGCGTGTGTGTGTGTGTGCGTGCGTGTTTGTGACATTTTCGCAGTGTGGAGATAATCTTTCGTCATGAAGTCTATGCACTATGAAGCAATAATCCCTGTGAACTCTCTGTCTCATATCCATCTCAGGGGGAGAAACCAAATATCAGCAATGGGTCATTAAAACCTGGGTTTTTTTTTTATTTGTGTTTTTCTCCCCCCCACCCCCCCTTCATCCTGTACAGTTTTGGTTTGGTTCTCCAATTCGAAACAGTTTATTTCAGCGATAAACGATCATTTTCTGCCCTTTCCCTGCCATTGTGCGTGCTAAAGGCTTTTTGAGAAGCTATTAAAACAGAATACTAGTACAAAAAAGGTAATACACCTGTTGTTAAACGAATCAATATTCCAAGCTCGCATTGTATTGCATCATTTGTCTTTTGCAGTAACGTGGGATCAAGTTTAAATGCAAAGTTGGTTTTCGTTAAAAAAAAAAAAATATCCACAAAAAACTATCCACCCACGATTGCTTAAGGTAATGATAGTTTGATTTCATGGTAAAATACAAACACCGTTCCCATGCATGATACCCATTCATTCATATATATCCTTTGCTCCCTCGCTCACACACATATACACACAG
>NC_134897.1:10107424-10127424 GCF_041734735.1 Babylonia areolata | reverse complement strand
CCCCTCACCACCCGACCCAACAACACATACTGTACCCCTTACCACCCCTTACCACCCGACCCAACAACACATATACTGTACCCCTTACCACCCGACCCAACAACGCACACTGCACCCCATCCCTTACCACCCGACCCAACAACACACTGTACCCCTTACCACCCCTTACCACCCGACCCAACAACACATACTGTACCCCTTACCACCCCTTACCACCCGACCCAACAACACACTGTACCCCTTACCACCCTACCCAACAACACATACTGTACCCCACCCCTTACCACCCGACCCAACAACACATATTGTACCCCTTACCACCCCTTACCACCCGACCCAACAACGCACACTGCACCCCACCCCTCACCACCCGACCCAACAACACATACTGTGCCCCTTTACCACCCCTTACCACCCGACCCAACAACGCACTGTACCCTTTACCACCCCTTACCACCCGACCTAACAACACATACTGTACCCCACCCCTTACCACCCGACCCAACAACACATACTGTACCCCATCCCTCGCCACCCGACCTAACGACACAGTGTCTGTCATTGTTGATAATTTCCAGTCTGAACCCGTTAAAATTGAACATGGAGTCCCACAGGGATCTGTTTTAGGCCCTTCACACTGTACACTGCCTTTCTGGCTGAAATCATCAACCGCCATAATGTCAGTCATCATTCTTATGCTGGTGACACTCAACTCCAGAAGAGTGATACAACTGAAAAACTGTCGTCGCTCTTGCAAGAAACATCCAACTGCTTCATGGATATACAAAATTGGATGACTCTAAATAAGTTACAACTGAATGCGGGCAAAACTGAAGCAATGATCATAGGAACTAAACAAAAACTCTCTTCTATCACAACTGACACAATCAAACTTGGCAGTACATCAATCCCTCTTTCCAGTTCAGTCAGGAACCTCGGCGTTGTCCTTGACAACACACTGTCCACGCAAAAATTTATATGTCAGACATGTCAATCCTGCTACTGTCAACTGCGGCGCATCAGTTCCATCCGGAAATATCGGTCCATTGACGCAACATCTAAACTTGTCGTTTCTCTCATTCTCTCGCGCCTTGACTACTGTAACTCTCTATTGTCTGGTTTGCCTGCTTCATCCATTCAGTCCCTTCAGCGCATACAAAACTCTGCTGCCCGACTCGTCCTCAGAAAGAAAAGATCTGAGCACATCACTCCTCTTTTGCAACATCTCCACTGGTTCCCTGTCTCACACCGAATAAAGTACAAGATCAGCACTCCATGCTACAAATGTATTCACAAATCAGCCCCTTCCTATTTCTGTGGCTGCCTTCACCTCTACACTCCATCTGGCTCACTACGATCAGCTTCGGATCCAATCCATTTACGCATATCCAGATTCAAACTCTCGACTGTTGGCCGCCGTTTTTTCTGTCTCTGGACCTTGCAATTGGAATGAACTTCCTCTTTCGCTTCGTCAAGTCTCCACACTCAGCTCTTTCAAGTCTGGCCTTAAAACCCACCTCTTCCCAAAATAGCCTCACTTCCCTGCCTCTTCCTTGTCTTCAGTTTCTCCAGAATGACTGGTGCGAAAGCGCTTAGATTTGTCTATGCACAAGATTCAGCGTTATATAAATACCATTATTATTATTATTATACTGTACCCCACCCATCACCACCCGACCCAACAACACATACTGTATCCCAGACAGAAAGGAAGCCGAGGAGTCGCTGTGCGTACCCGTCCCACCCCTTACCACCCGACCCAACAACACACGCTGCACCCCACCCCCCAGAGTGAAAAGAAGCCGAGCAATGAGTGTGCCTACCCGTCCCCAACCGATTACCACCCGACCCAATAACACACACTGCACCCCAGAGAGAACAGAAAGCCCAGGAGAGAGAGTGCCCCACCCCTCACCACCCGACCCAACAACACACACTGCACCCCAGAGAGAAAATAAAGCCCAGGAGAGAGAGTGCCCCACCCCTCACCGCCCGACCCAACAACACACACTGCTCCCCAGACAGAAAATAAAGCCGAGGAGGGAGAGTGCCCCACCCCTTACCGCCCGACCCAACAACACACACTGCACCCCAGAGAGAACAGAACGCCGAGGAGGGAGAGTGCCCCACACGTTACCACCCGACCCAACAACACACGCTGCACCCCACTCCTTACCACCCGACCCAACAACACACACAGCACCCCACTCCTTACCACCCGACCCAACAACACACACTGCACCCCAGAGAGAACAGAAAGCCCAGGAGAGAGAGTGCCCCAGCCCTTACCACCCGACCCAATAACACACACTGCACCCCACCCCTTATCACCCGACCCAACAACACACACTGCACCCCAGAGAGAACATAAAGCCGAGGAAAGAGAGTGCCCTACCTCTTACCACCCGACCCAACAACACACACTGCACCCCAGAGAGAACAGAAAACCGAGGAGGAAGAGTGCCCCACCCATTACCACCCGACCCAACAACACACAATGCACCCTACCCCTTACCACCCGACCCAACAACACACACTGCACCCCAGAGAGAACAGAAAGCTGAGGAGGGAGAGTGCTCCACCCCTTACCACCCGACCCAACAACACACACTGCACCCCAGAGAGAACAGAAAACCGAGGAGGGAGAGTGCCCCACCCCTTACCACCCGACCCAACAACACACAATGCACCCTACCCCTTACCACCCGACCCAACAACACACACTGCACCCCAGACAGAAAATAAAGCCGAGGAGGGAGAGTGCCCCACCCCTTACCACCCGACCCAACAACACACACTGCACCCCAGACAGAAAATAAAGCCGAGGAGGGAGAGTGCCCCACCCCTTACCACCCGACCGAACAACGCACACTGCACCCCACCCCTTATCACCCGACCCAAAAACACACACTGCACCCCAGAGAGAACAGAAAACCGAGGAGGGAGAGTGCCCCACCCCTTACCACCCGACCCAACAACACACACTGCACCCCACCCCTTACCACCCGACCCAACAACACACACTGCACCCCAGAGAGAACAGAAAGCCGAGGAGGGAGAGTGCCCCACACGTTACCACCCGACCCAACAACACACACTGCACCCCACCCCTTACCACCCGACCCAACAACACGCACTGCACCCCAGAGAGAACAGAAAGCTGAGGAGGGAGAGTGCTCCACCCCTTACCACCCGACCCAACAGCACACACTGCACCCCAGAGAGAACAGAAAGCCGAGGAGGGAGAGTGCTCCACACGTTACCACCCGACCCAACAACACACGCCGCACCCCAGACAGAACAGAAAAAAAGAATCCCAGAAGAGAGAGTGCCTACGCATAAGTGATGAAGGCCTGTCGGTGGATGGGCGGCTTGTTGCGGAAGGTGTTCTGACACATCACCATCTGCCGCACAGGGTCGTAGCGGGTCTGGAAGACGAACAGCATGGGGGTGGAGCACAGGGCCGCTGCCAGCCACCCGGCACCCGTCATCATCCACACCTGGAACATACACACAGGTTAGACTTTGACATACACCTGTAGCATGCAGCATTCACATCTGTAGAATTCAGTATTCATACCAATAGCCGAGTGGTTAAAGCGTTGGACTGTCAATCTGAGGGTCCCGGGTTCGAATCACGGTGACGGCGCCTGGTGGGTAAAGGGTGGAGATTTTTACGATCTCCCAGGTCAACATATGTGCAGACCTGCTTAGTGCCTGAACCCCCTTCGTGTGTATATGTAAGCAGAAGATCAAATACGCACGTTAAAGATCCTGTAATCCATGTCAGCGTTCGGTGGGTTATGGAAACAAGAACATACCCAGCATGCACACCCCCGAAAACGGAGTATGGCTGCCTACATGGCGGGGTAAAAACGGTCATATACGTAAAAACCCACTCGTGTGCATACGAGTGAACGCAGAAGAAGAAGATACCTGTAACATCCATCATTTACATCGTAGCAAATGCCCATGACATGCACCAGTTACAATTTGAGATACACCTGCATCACTACCGGTTAATATATAACTGAAACATACAGTGGTCATACCTGTAGCATGCACCAGTTACATCTTAATTAACATATACTACCAGCCGTTGCATTCAACCAGGAATATACTATTCATACACGTAACACAGTTTTTAATAATTATTGTTTGAACGCCTGGACTTTGAAAAAGTTTGTCGTCACTCTGTTTATTGCATTCTGTTTGCCACAAATATTTCACTCCGATTTATCTTTATGTCTGAGACAGAAGCAAGCAACACAATGATATATTCGTGACATTTTTTGGCTTGCGCATGTCAAATAAAGCAAGTGTATTTCCCAAACCTGTTGGCTGTGTGCCCTGTTTCATGTGTAATAAGCACGTGCGCGTGACAAAAGACAAACCCTGACACGATACAGATGCTGTAACGTCTTCAGTCATTCCCATTGTAATGACTATGCATACCATCGGCGCCGATATTAAAGGCATGAGCTTACGAATCACAAAGAAACGCTTGAACATTTTTAACATAAACTATTGTATTTTGTATTTGTATTTCTTTTCATTACAACAGATTTCTCTTTGTGAAATTCGGGCTGCTCTCCCCAAGGGAGAGCGCGTCGCTAAACTACCCATTTTTTTGTTTGTTTGTTTTGTATTTTTTCCTGCGTGCAGTTTTATTTGTTTTTCCCATGGAAGTGGATTTTTCTACAGAATTTTGCCAGGGTCAACCCTTTTGTTGCCATGGGTTCTTTTATGTGCGCAAGGTGCATGCTGCACACGGAACCTCGGTTTATCGTGTCATCCGAATGACTAGCGTCCAGACCACCACTTAAGGTCTAGTGGAGGGGGAGAAAATATAGGAGGCTGAGCCGTGATTCGAACCAGCGCACTCAGATTCTCTCGCTACCTAAGCGGACGCGTTACCTCTAGGCCATCACTACGCATCTTTACTTGTTATTTCAGGGGAAATTTCTCCCGCAAACTCGTGTTTTGTAGTTTTTGCTTTCTACACAGGTACACCGTCTGAAATCCCAAACATCTGCCAACTTCTGGCTTTAGAAAAAACAGAAAGGGGGTGGAACTAACGGGAAAATGTTCGTGTAGAAACAGTCCACAGTAATGGCCATAGTGATCATGCTGTTGTGCCAGTTGTTTTAAATGTATATCAGTCTTCTCTCTCTCTCTCTCTCTCTCTCGTGTGTGTGTGTGTGTGTGTGTGTGTGTGTGTGTGTGTGTGTGAGTGTGGGTGACTGGCACTGTGAACACGCAAAGCAAGTGTGGATTTATTTACACGCCCTATACAAATAGGGTCTGTTCAGTCTTTTGAACCCCTGCTTCGAAACACTTCTCAAATCTCTAAATCTTGATAAACCTCTCTGGTCAATTCTGGTTCATGTGAGACAAAGACAGCTGAGAACTGTGGGTTTTTAATTCAGGATTCAAATGCCGCCGGCCGTTGACATTCAACCAGGAAATGGTTTCGGTTTGACATTATTTTTATTTATTGATTCATTTGCTTATATACCGTAGTCACAAAAGGCCTCGAGACAGCAAACTGTCTTCGGGAAAGTCTTTCATCATAACAAACGCCGGGCCAGAAATATTTCACTGTCCGTATCCAAGCGTTTCTCTTTCACATTGTGGCTTACGCAATCCCACCCACCACTGACCCCCCCCCCCCCCCCCCCCCCCCCCCCCCCCTCAACCCAACATGGCTCTCCAAACGAACAGGATGTCCAGCAGACACGGCATCAGAGGCCCTAAAAACGCCAGAAATGACCGCAGCAGTGTTTCATGACCCGTTTAACCCACCTCTCCGTCTTCCTTTGCACAGCCAACCGAGAGTTGGACGAGGGCCATTGGGGAGCCCAGGCCCGGGGAAAGTCCGGGCCATAGGAAACAGTTGGCCGTGATGCAGCACAGATACATGGCCTGACGGCCACATTCAGCTCCCATTTGTCCTCCGCCGCTGGCTGCAGCACGGGGGTCGACATGGCGGGTCGCAGGGTTACCACGCAGAGAAAGACACAGACCATGGGAAAGGATGAAATGATGAGTGGCCAGCCACACACGGGGAAAACGATCGCCCATTAGGCAGACAGCAGATTAAAGATAACGACTGCAGTGATCTAAGGGGACTTTCTGAGCAGAGAGGAGGAGGGTTGGTGGAGAGGATGGGCGTGTAGCGGACGGGTAGGGATGAAAAAGGATACAAACAAGGCCGTCAAGGCAGAAATGTAGAAAAGAATAGATGTATGGAAGAGATATGTGTCAGTTAAGCAGTACGTAGAAGATTCCCCACCACCACCACTAACTCCCTCACCCGGTTCACGTGCAGCTGCGGGGAGGCAAGAAAAAGAGAAAAAAATGACGAGAGACAGAGAGGGAGACAGAGAGAGGGAGACAAAGAGAGGGAGACAGAGAGAGAGAGAGAGAGAGAGAGAGAGAGAGCGCAATTCCTCCACTTATGACACACACTTCCCTCTGAATCTGTTTTCTTTTCCATTGCCCGTGCATCACTACCCAATATGGGTAAAACTTATAAAAAAAAAAAAAAAAAGAATAATAAGAAAGAAAGAAAGAAACCAGCACAGATCTAACAAAGTACCGGATTCATTTCATGATTCATGAAATAAGTCCTTCCGTTACTTTGGTGAAAAAAATATGGTGCAATAGTCCCTCCTGATCCTCAGGACCATGCTGTAAAATATTAGCCAATCAGAAACCTGGACACGTTACCCTGGAAGCCAATGGACACCATTTTCCGGGTTCTGTCCAGTCAGGCTGAATCTGGGTCAAGCCATAGCGCTGCAGACATCAGTATTCTGCGCAGGCCTCGCTCCTCGAAGCGTGCCCCGCGTCAGTGATTCCGCTTCTTCAGAGCAGTGGCCAGCACTAATCAACAAATGTGAGGCCAGGCAGAATGCTACAGACCAAGGTGCGTGCCTGGATGGCTCAATCGGTTAGGCGTTGGACATACATTCCAGGGTTGCGAGTTCGATACCTCCAAAGCGCAACGTCGAGAAACGACATTCCATCATGCTGCCTGTCTGGGCTGGGTTGCATGCGCGATCTTAACAGGGCTATGTTTGTTTTGCGTTTGTCTTTCCAAAGTCTGCGGAATTAGCAGAGACGTTTGAAAATTCTTAACTCACTCAGTACGGCCAGTCCTCTCTCTTCTCCTCTACTCAGACCCCTCGGATGTCCAGTGGGTGTCTGAATGACCCAACCTTTAGCTGCTGTCGTCAGAATTGTGGTATTCTTTGTCAACATTCACCTCTTCAGTATAAGAGCCTTCCGCTTGCAATATTTTGATGATGGTAACTGGGGTGAAACGCTGTTAACGTCGTACTCTTTCGCCGTTCGTATGGAGAGAGTTAACGCTAAGCGAACTTAGTGCTGCTGAGATCACTCAGGTAGCCCAGCTCTAGTGCTGACAGCTTTGTGTCAGACTGATTCTCTCCTCGGAGGCGATCTCCGGTGATCTCTGATGGCTGGATTAACAGGCGTGGATGTTGACGAAAAACATGAATATAAACAGGAGTCTTCTCAGAAGGCTTTCAAGCATACTTCTGGCCAAAACCTTGCTGGGTACAGATAGGTGAATCATACCTCGCCAGTCGTTGCAGGATAAGACTCCCATCTTTGGTAGTGTGGCGAGGTATGCTTTGTTCCATTCTTCGGGCTCTTTTACTTAAAAAGCCTTGGACGAAACTTTGAGAAAACAAACCGATATCCGGCAAGGCAAATCACGCACAGACAAAATCGCCACACTGCGCATCACTGAAAAATCAATTGATTTGTAGCCCCCCAAACCCCACCCCCCCTACACACACACACACACCGCTTCCCCCCCGAACCCCCCACCCTCCATACAATATTGTAAGACTTTGAAACAGTTTTGAAAATATGGGGAAAGAAGAACCTGAAGGCTAATGCTCCAGTACGGAATACCTGCAAAATTCATTGCCATCTTCCATCAGCTGTATGACAACTCATCTGTTAGGTCAATCATAACGGTAAGCCGAACAATCTATTTGGTAACGGCACAAAATACTAACAGGGGTATCATATGGACATTCAACCAACTAGTTGGGATAACCCTGATTTGGTCGACGATATAAGCCTTCTCTTACATAGATGCCAAGATTTACCAGACAAACTACTCTGTCTTTTCGAACTAATATGTCTTTGCGACGAAGAAGAAGAGAAAACATTCCCCTAAAACACCAAAAACACATTCCGGATCTGAGTCCGCTGGGTACGCGCTATTGCAGCCCTGTGCGCCACAAGGACCCCATAGGAATAAGTCAAATCATTCAGTCATCGCTCTGACATACTATACAGTTTCCTGTGTTTGAAGATATGTCATCAATCATGTGCCGGCCACTTCTCACCCCTGTATCCTCGCAGTGCAAACGTCTTGCAGTCACTTAACTGAACCTGTCCACCAAAAGCCAGCGGACGGGAGGACCGTTCATTCCAGACATAATGATGCTTACTTTCAACCCCTACCCTCTCTTTAAACCGCCCGGGTGCTGTATCTTCTTTTCCAGGAACTTTGCGGAGACGTTGATTTGATACTTCAAGGACCGTCGGGAGGTAAATTGTAGGGGAGAATGCCCCCCACACGCCAGCTAATTTGCGAGACCTACTGCGAGTACTCACTTTATTGATTCCATTCCGGCTTTTGTTTGTCTATCTCCCTCTGTCTGACGGTCTCTGGTACTGAGTGATAAGATCGTCTGCAACCCTATCAGGATTTGTTCCCCTTATCTCCAACCCATTTGTAAGTGTCTTCACCACCACCTTCACTCCCCCACCCTCTCCCCCTCCCCCCAGAGGCTCTGTGAATGGAATGATGAATGGAGAGCGGGGGAGGGACGGGTTGCGGAGGCGGTGTGATTTGTGGGCGTCATTCAGACAGGGTTAATTGCTGGACCCGATCAGCGTTGATCAGTGTACACACCGTAAATAACCCTCGTCTCAAACCCTCGGCGGGGTGGTAGAAGCAGTGTGAAAAAGCCCGGCCCGGACGCTTCATCCAAGCTTGTCATAGTTTTACGCTCGCGATGTTTCTGATACCTTTTGTCGTCGTCTTTACGGTCATCGTCTTCTTAAAGAACTGTTCCGAGATGTCGAAATTGAGGGAAGGTATGAACGAGGGAGGGAAGGAGGGGTAGAGAGAGAGAAATGGGGGCGGGGGGGTTGGGGTGGTGGAGGGGGGGTTGTAAGAGAAAAAGGGGGAGGGGTTGAATGGAGGGAGAGGGTTTAAGAAATCTGAAATCCCCCACCTTCATCTCAGAACGGGAATTTACCAGCTCAATTCAAATATGTAGGTCTCCACTGTCAGCCCAACATGCAGAAATATTTCCACTGGAAAATATATCTGACGGAACCGTCTGGAGGATCCGTGTCAAACTTTGGAAGATAAAACCAAACATCAATATGTCTAGGAATATGTCAAGATATGCACACAGTCTTCCTTCAAAATTTATCCATCCCACAATGTCTGTTCCAGAAGATAAAACCATACATCAGTATGTTTGGGCATGCGTCACTTATGGTGGTATATACACAGCCTTCCTTCAAATGTATTTATCCCACTGTGTATGTGTCTAGTGTCTTAGTGTCTACCCAATGCCGATCTACATATATGTGCATCGTGTACTGAATTTCTCGGCATTGAGGAAACGGTGTAGACGATAAACTGGACGGCATGCCAGTTAAAGGGAGGCCATTTATTTTGTTTCGTGAAAGCAGTGAAGTATCATCTCTATTGGTTGATAACAGAAACATGGGGCCCATGTTTTTTTTCTTAAAGGTTAGGAGGAGTTTTTTCTTTCAGCCTTCAGAATCAAGAACAGTACATGCGCGTGAAGGATTGGTCTGAAACCACTCTGATCTGTCTCAGCAAAGACTCACCATTACATAAACACTTTTTTTAAATGCAGAGACCAGCATGACACACTGTAAAACGAAATCTCAGCTTGGACAATGTTCTTCCTCCTATAGTGTATGAAAGAGAGGGACAGATGGGTGACTACCAGGTGAGTGTTCGTTCTTTAGTTTAACGTCTTTTCACTGTAAGTGATATTAGAACAGGTGAGTGTCAACGTTTGTTGAAGTGTAAGGCTGACCATTGTTCTGAAGCTCTGGCCGTAAGGTTTACCTACATTGCGACGTGTATTCCGACACACAACTGTAAACGAATTACATCGACAGAATGTAACGCGGTACGACTCAGTGCATACCATACCACGTCTCCCAACACAAAACAACCTATCTCTCACAATAAAATGTTCACGGAGCGAAGAACATGTAGTCCAATGCTCGTAGATATAGTACTTAAATCACCACAGATGACATCTGTACAACTTTACGCGGCACAACACGAGACCACAGCACGACACGAGAACACACATTCCTGGATAACCCGTCAACATTCACAGCAGACGGTCTGCGGAAGTGCAGACGCCCAATACCGTATGACGTCATTAGTAAGCCCGTACAGATTTTGAAGACACCGCCGGTGCAATGTAACACGGCATAACATAAAACACACCCCACACCCTGATCCGACACAATGCACCACTCATAGCAAAAAGCTCGTGAAAAAAGCGCAGATACCGCGTGATATATAATTAAGTCTATAAAAAAACGCACCAACTTACGCTTCTACAGTATAATTTAACACGGATTAACAAAATACACACCACCTCACACCACACAACCTAATTCGGCACAAAACAATGACAGGCGCAACAGCTGAGTTGACTTCAATGTGAGGGTCCTGGGTTCAAATATCGGCCACAGTGTCTGATGTGTTGAACGTGGATATTTCTTTTTTTTTTCCTCCCCAATCTCACACGTCAAAATATATACAGACCTACAAATGCCTAAACTCCCTTGAGTATACACAAGCAGAAGATCAAACGCATATGTTAACGATACAGTAATCCAAGTCAGCGTTCGGTGAGTTATGGAAATTAGAACATAACCAGCATGTACATCCCCGGAAACGGAGTATGGTCGCCTACATGGCCGGGTAAAAGCCCACTCGTACATAAGAGTGAACGCTGTGAGGTGTAACCCATGAATGCAGACGTTGAGGTGGAAGAAGAATAATCTTTATCTTCATCTTTGTGGCTTCAAGCCCAGACGACCACACACGGCTAGAAAACTTATTTATATCGGCTCCGTAGAACCTGAAAGAATACCCCCATCCACCCCCCAACAAACAAACAACAACAACAAATCTGCTAAAGAAAATTACACACAATCACAGTCCAGTTCATGCACATACAAACCTGGGACATGCCTCTGACGTTGACCATTCCGTCATCAGAGGATTTTAGAAAAATAAACTTACATCAAAAAGAAGAAGAAGTAGACGAAGACGAAGACGACGAAGAAGAAGAAGTGGAAGAAGAAGAAGAACAACAACAAAAAGACAAAAAGAACAAGAAGAAGCAGATGAATAAGATCGAGGAAAACAAGAAGAAGGAGGAGAAGATAGAAAAGAACACGAAAAAGAAGATCGAGAAAAAGAACGAAAAGAAGAACAAGAAGTCAAAAAGAACAAGAACAAGATCAAGAAGAACGCGAACAACAACAGCAACAACCCCCTCTACCCCCATCCCCACAAACCCAAACCACACTCACAGCGAAAGGCTCGCGCAGCGGAGAGCGGATGGCCTGGTGCCTGTCGAGGGCGATGACCACCAGCATGTTGGTGGAGGCGCAGTTGGCGAAGATCATGAGGAACTTGACGAGGCGGCACATCACGTCCCCGGCCAGCCACTCGCGGTCCAGGTACTCCCACACCAGCTGGGTGGTGCAGCCCAGCACCATCACCATCAGATCCGCCACGCACAGGTTCAGGATCAGGGCGTTCACCCGGGTCCGCAGCCGCCGCTTGGAGAACATCCACACCAGGACCAGCACCCCGCCCAGCATGCCCACCACGATCTGCACGTACAGCACGCTCACCCGCACCGTGAAGTCGTAGCGGATGTCGTGCACCGTGCCGCTGGGCGTCGTCACGTTGTAGCTGCGGCCGTCGTCGTCGTTGTCGTAGGTGGGGTCGGTGATGGTGATGGTGGTGTCTGGGGGGATGACGTCTGATGATGGCGATGTGACTTTCATGATGGCCGGTGTGTTGCGTTTCCGTGATGTGTCTCAAAACGATTCTTCAGCCTACGGGAATAAACGTCACTGGCAGGACAGCCTTCCTAATGCCTGGCCTCCTGGCAAGTCTGGAAAAGAGAAGATGACTGTATTAACATACTTACAAAGTAGAGCTTTAAAGTTTATGGCCCTACATGACAAGATAATTGTATCGGCATAACTACACAGCAGTGCTTCAATGCTCACGACCCGGCATGACAAACTCTAACGCTGACACCAGATTCCCTCTCCGTCTTTGATCCTTTGATGAAGTCAGGTCAATATCATGGTATCGATATGTTTATGGGAATTGTCGCTGTCTTCACGACGATGATGTAATTTCCTGATCATGCAAGTACTACAATCCTACGGCAGAATTTGCGTGTGGCGTTTTGCAGATCTGGTGGTAACTGTCGCCGTCTTCATAATGTTGTAACGGTCTGTACTTCATTGTGAACGTCGTTTTCTGATAATGCAGTTATGCCCCGAAGGAATATCAGCATGTGGTGTTCTGAATAATAATACTGAATCAGAACAGATATCATATGTAACTGATCACGATCAAAGTACTTCAGCAAGCAAGGTCTGCTCTGACGATTGGCTCTAAGGAGACATGACATTTTTAGCTCTTTGTGTAAGCTGACAACTGGCACTTATGTGTGTTGTGTACAGGAGGCATGAGTAAGGGGGGTGGGGGTGGGGGGATACACCGATATGGGAGCACAGAAACTAAGGGAGGTGTATTATCTCTGGATCGTAGGGGTTATAAAAACAAAATGAGACGATGAATTGAGCATGACTTCATCATTAATACATTTCCATTGTCGTTGTCTGGAAAATACATATTCAGACACGGCAAGTCAATAGTTTTAATTTCCGGAGTTTAAGCAGCAGTTCCGGAGGACATCAACTCGCTATGACTATCAATAGAAATCTGAAGAGAAAAGGCAAAACGAAGTTGGATGGGGGATCGACGGGGGAGGGGGGAGGTTAGGGAAGGAAGGAGGGAACGGAGAGAGAGGGAGGGGGGAGGTTAGGGGAGGAAGGAGGGAACAGAGAGAGGGAGGGAGGTTAGGGGAGGAAGTGGGGATCGGGGAGAGAGGGAGGGAGGTTAGGGGAGGAAGGGTCTTAACTGAATATTGACCGTTGGTACAAGCAGACGTAAGTGGAATCTCTCAGAAAACGTGCCCCATCCCCACCCTGGCTGTTAGTTACGTCGCCTGTCGTGCTTCTCCCGGCGTGTCTGGAGGAGTTCTCCTTACTTCGTGCTGTAAGTTCTTCAAAAAATAATCATACTTTATTTTTAGAGGTGCGGAAAGTTCTCCTTACTTCGTGCTGTAAGTTCTTCAAAAAATAATCATACTTTATTTTTAGAGGTGCGGAAAGTCAGCGTTGCCATATACACTAGTTTGTTATTATACAACACAGCACTGTCCAACAACAAAGTGAGAGATATATTATCAATGGTTTCTCCAGTGCAATGGGAAATCACTTACAGCTTAGTCTTTTGTGAAGGACCATGAATCTGAAACCAGAAGACAAAATTGCACTGGCTCTTAGTGCTGCAGCCTTGATGGATAGTTGGCCTTTGGGAACCATCCCAACGCTGACTGTCCTGTGGGGATGTAATTTGGGCAAGACACTCTCCACTAAAATCAAATTCTAGCCCACGTAGTCGGGACAGCAGTTACCTTCTAGGCTGTTCTGATGGTCATAGTCAAAAACGACTGTCAAATTGTGTAATTTATACGTCGATTGTGATCACTGTCACAAACTGAATAATTTTTGTCCTTTCGTCAGCTTTCCCCCACTCGAATTCATCTTCTTTGTTCATATTGGGTCAGTGTAGACAATCTGGTCCTAATACGATAATTCATATCTATCAGATCGTATATTTCATCAAATAAGGGTTTAAACAGCGCATACAAAACCGATCATGTGTCAGTCCCTTGACACAGCAGATTTTTGCTCACATTTTACGCCTGTTAACTCTAGTAAAAAATGATGGAAGTTGGCTAAGTTCACCGCTAAATTATCCAATTATCCGTCACTTATACCGACACCACTCAAGGTTTGTATGAAAGATGTTGCTTGTCGTTAAGAGATTTTCCTAACATGCAATTCCACACTGCCTCCATTATGTTGAACGGGCATCTGTATTTTTGTATTTGTATTTCTTTTTATCACAACAGATTTCACTGTGTGAAATTCGGGCTGCTCTCCCCAGGGAGAGCGCGTCGCTACACTACAGCGCCACCCATTTTTTTGTATTTTTTTTCTGCGCGCAGTTTTAGTTTTTCCTATCGAAGTGGATTTTCTACAGAATTTTGCCAGGAACAACCCTTTTGTTGCCGTGGGTTCTTTTACGTGCGCTAAGTGCATGCTGCACACGGGACCTCGGTTTATCGTCTCATCCGAATGACTAGCGTCCAGACCACCACCCAAGGTCTAGTGGAGGAGGGGGGGGGGAGAGAAATATCGGCGGCTGAGCCGTGATTCGAACCAGCGCGCTCAAATTCTCTAAGGCTGGGCCAAAAGACGCAAGATGTCATCCAGTCCAAATCAACAAGTCTGTTGTCACAGAGCAGCTGGAGAGATGCGCCGAAGGCTGTTGACAGCTGTGAGACATGTTATAAAGCCACGGGGTTGCACGTGCCCACGTTGTCTGAATACAATGACTGAACTCTGTGTAGCTGTCATCTTCAGGATTTTAGCGGTAGTTACATTACAAAGATCTGTTTCTGTTTGCACTGATGATCTGCTTTCTGCTCTCAACCGTATGCCCCCCTTTTGTTTTCTTTTCGTCAGTTGTATTTTTCTTACGTTTCTTTTGTTTATTCATAACTCAAGCTATAATTCAAATGTTTATATTGTCTACCTGCAGAGACATCCGTTACAAATTTTTGTTGTTGTTGTTGTTGTTGTTTGTTTGTGTGTGTGTGTGTGTGTGTGTGTGTGTGTGTGTGTGTGTGTGTGTGTGACAGTGAGAGTGAAAGTGAAAGTGTGAGTGTGTATGTATATGTGTGTGTGTGTGTGTGTGTGTGTGTGTGTGTGTGTGTGTGTGTGTGTGTGTGTGTGTTACGACAGGACTTAATTAATTCAAGACTTTCGTCGTCCTGTCGTATTAACAGAATTGTGACATTTAACATAAAATACTGTTTCAACCAAACGGAGTGAGGGCTCATATACATGCGATGGACGTGTACAATGGCCCTGAAGCTTCGAGATATTTAAAAATCCTCAACCCCCTGGAGCTTCGAGATATTTAAAAATCCTCAACCCCTTGAAGCTTCGAGATATTTAAAAATCCAAAAATCCTCAACCCCCTGAAGCTTCGAGATATTTAAAAATCCTCAACCCCGAAAGAAAATAAAAAGGATATTTGCCATCCACGGTGCGCTTGTACAGAGCATTTATGAATGATTCATGATTGTCCACTCATCACGATTCTCTTATAACGTCCCTGGAGCATCAGACTGACCTCTAATTTAATACGTTTTTGCTGTGAAATGGATTTGGTTTGCAAATTTGAACTTCGGCAAGAACGCCCTATTTCTTTTTTTAATTCAATTTTTAGTTATCTATTTTATTAATTGTTGTGTTCTCTCTTTTTTGTTGTCATTTTATTGAACAACGACTTTCGAAATAAAGAGAGACAACACATAGAAAAGAAAGATCAGTCTGAGTGTTTTGCACTGAAGAGGGATTGGAGGGTGGGGGGTGGGGGGTGAGTTTGAGCAATTATCTTCCCTTTCTTGGGGGGGTTGAGGGTCGAGTCCCCTGCTGCCTCTCTCGCTCTCTCAAACTGAAAGTTCCGAACCATACGTTGGGTCAGTCTATACAATCCTTGTGGGGGGAAACCACGCACTGGAACAGTCCATTCCTCTACAGTGGGGGTGGGAGAGTTGGGGGAGTGAGGGGGAGAAACCAAAGTCTAGACCTTTTTATCACTGTAGCGGGTGGGTTTGGGGGATGTATGCGTGTGGCTTATTTCTCCCAGGGTAACCAATCTGCAGTGAACGGGTGGTTGAAGCAGGCAAAAATGTTTCCATATCACGGGAGCAGAAACTCCCAGGGTTCTCCTTTGTATGCACCCGTCTGAAACCCCTTGGAGGCAGCCTCCACACACTGGTGCAGTGTAGATAGAGAGGCTGTGCTTTGCGGCTGGGGGAAAAGGAGAGGGGTGAAGAGGGCGTTCTCTTTCACACGGTAGACATTGTGGTGTGTGATCTGTGTCATTATCCCCCTTGTACACCATCTGTCAAACACACACACACACACACACACACACACTCACACCCCCCTCCCCCTAACAACCCCACTCCCCTACATAAACATACATGCAGACACTTGCACGCACACACACTCACTCAGTCTCACACACACACACACACACACACACATACTCTCTCTCTCAATAACATCAAAGTGTCAAAACGTCAAAACGTCTCTCTCTCTCCGTCTCTGTGTCGTTTATTCTATTGTTTTGTAATGATAAAGAAAATGACTAATGTTAACGCATTCACCCATATTATAAGGACCTAATGGCCAATGTGTCAAAGTGCCAACTCTGTCTCTCTCTCTGTCTCTCTCTCTCTCTCTCTGTCTCTCTCTCTCTCTCTCTCCTGACGTACGAGCACAGACACGCGCTGTGCGCACACGCACAGAAGCCCTCAATAAACCTCGTGCAATAATGGATGGAACCAGTCAACAGTATCAGCTGCTCTATCGGGGCAGTCCTTGTCTCACAGCTATGTACAGGTCCAGGGGGCCACATGATTTATGCGTGCTTGTCAACAGTGGCCGCAGAAAAAGAACAACAAAGCACAGGGGAAAAAAACACCCCAAAAACAAACAAACACAGGGAATGATTTAACGGGCCTGTCACGGACAATCCACTACTGGGGGTTGATCACTGACCCCAACACCGTCAGACCAGATGAATGGGATGGCCCTGCAGGATGGGCGTCACTTCAACCGCTTCGATGCTTCTTTTTTTTTTTATCCCCCTCCCGCCTCTCTCTCTCTCTCTCACACACACACACAAGTGAACGTAAGACGAGCTGCACTGGTGCATTGCACTTCTGGGCAATGGTCAATGCTGGTCAGTGAATAGTCAAACGAGGTCAAGACGACTTGATATCGCATGGACATGATAAAATACCGCCTTCTGAAAACTGTTAGGCAGTGGTCAGCAATAGCCAGCAGTAATCAGAAGTGGTTATTCAATGGGTCAAGTCCCGTCAAGAAATCATGATACTGCGTGACCTGTCACAAAATATTACAATCCGACCTGTTGCACTGTTTAGTAGTGGACAGCCATGATGCTGAGTTTTGCCACAACACGTCGTCCAAAATCACATTAAAAAAAATTACCTATGAAGAGAAGTGAAAGAAAAAGAACAACAGAAGACATTTCCCACTCATGCCATTGAAAGAGCAAAAGAGCGAGCGCGCGAACGAGAGAGAGAGCGAGAGAGAGAGGGAGAGAGATATATGATTTATTCACATAGGCCAAGGCCCCTTACTGAGGGGTATGTGAACAGAATACAATGAAAAACAAAGAAAAACAAAAACAAAACAACAAAAAACAACTCATATAATACAACATACGTAGAAAATTCGATATAACATAAGTTCCAAATGAAAACTAGCCTAGCTACGAATCAGTGTTTTCATAAGAAAGAGAGAGAGAGAGAGAGAGAGAGAGAGAGAGAGAGAGAGAGAGAGAGAGAGAGACAGACAGACAGACAGACAGAAAGACAGACAGAGACAGAGACAGAGAAACAGAACAGAAACAGAAACAGAGAAAAAGAGAGGACTGGTAGAGTAGAGGAGAGCTAAACAGACAGATAGAAAGAAAGAGAAACGGCAAATTAGAAAGTAAACGAGATGAAAAACTCAGGAAACGGGGAAGATCGTGCCACAGGTCCTGCACACCATTCAAAGCAACAGAAGCAAATGCCACCCTCAAAACTCCAAAACACATGCGCGTAAAACGACTGATCCTTTCAAACCTGAAGATGCAATAGAAAAGAAAATCAGGCATAAAATTTGAGTGGAATATCAATGCGCTGAAATCCAGGAGATGTTTCTGGTGTGAACCATTCCCTGATATTAGAAGAGTAAGTAAACAAACAAACAAACGAGAAAAAACAAAACAAAACAACAACAACAACAACGACAACAACAACAAAACAAGCAAGAAAGAACAACAACAGTGCATGAAAAGATGCTTAAAACAAGAGCGTAAAAACAGCCAAAAAATCGTCAAAGAGCAACTCGCCTTTTCGGGACTCTATAAACCCGGCCCTGTCATAAAGCTGAATTATCCAGACACGAAACATGTTACATTTAACAACAAAAACAACAACATCGAAAACAACGTCAAGATGAATGGATAAGCAAATCAATACAAGAAAAACAACAAACACGACTGAACAACAACAAAACGTACAGAAGTAAAGGAAACGACACACGAGAAAATCTGAAGCCAAAGGTTTCCAGAAGAGGCGAACATTATTCGTTAAAAAAAAGCCGCGCAGAAGTAAAGGGAGCAACATGAGAAGAAACCTTTAACACAAGGTTTCCAGAATGTGTTGATACTGGTTATAAATGAAAAACACACAAGAGGTGACGGATATCCCAATGCGGTGTAAAGAACAATACAGGCTGGCAAATATTGCTGCCCTATTCCCCAATTGGAAGACATTTCTGTGTACGATAGTCAATCGTTTTCGACTATGACCATCAGAACAGCAGAGGACACAACTGCTGTCCCGACTATCTGGGCTAGAATTTGATTATAGTGGAAAGCGTCTTGCCCAAGTTACATCCCCACTCTCTCGGCCAAGAGGGTTTTAGGACAGTCGGCGTTGGGATGGTTCCCAAAGGCCAGCTAGCCCCCAAGGCTGCAGCACTAAGAGCCAGTGCAACTGTGCCTGCTAGTTTGAGAGTCCCCCCCCCCCTTCCCCACTCAGTAAATGGCCATAACGATTATCACTTACGAGTGGTTACTGCAGTAAATTTACATGAGTTTGTTAAGCTTCTGACACTTTTGAAGATCCAGGCAAGACAGATATTTCGTTGTCAAGATATTTTGTTACACACGCTTGAAAGTATGTTCAGAGATTAAGCAGTTCTACGGGTGTGGCACAGAGACATACAGAAGTGATTCCGTTCAAAGCAACATTTCACTTCCGTGGGCTGGGTGTATACTGGAATATTTTTTTAAACGTATTTTTCATGTTTAACTTACATTTAAAAAAAAGCCAGAGGTGCACACATGTCTGAACGAAACGTTCTGTGAACCCATTAGTGCTAGCTGCCATTCATTTCAACGAGGAAACTCATGAACGCAAAGCAACTGACTTCAATAAAAACGGCGCATTAGGTGTAACTGCTTCAAAGGCACGTGCATAACGGTACACTGTGAAAAAGAAATGCTGTCATCTGCAGACATAGAAATGAATGGAGATAATGTGTGTGTGTGTGTGTGTGTGTGTGTGTGTGTGTGTGTGTGTGTGTGTGCGCGCGCATGTGTGCGCATGTGTGTGTGTGTGTGTGTGTGTGTGTGTGTGTGCAAACGAACACATGCGTGCTTGTATGCATGCATTGTATGCGATTGTGTGCATCAGCGTTTGCACACTTGCTAGGCACACACACACACACACACACACACACACACACACACCCCTCTCTCTGCCTCGTGTAATTCTGAATGAATCAGTCGACGGAATGAATTGCGACAGTGAAGCAGAACTGATTTCAACAATGTTCCGAGACCAGCGTTGTGTTGTGTTGTGTTTTTTTGTGTTGCGTTGTGTTATGTTGTGTTT
>NC_134897.1:10022424-10099924 GCF_041734735.1 Babylonia areolata | reverse complement strand
AAAAAAGGTCACCCTCAAACTATTGAACACACACACACACACACACACACACACACACACAAACCGCCAAAGACAAAACAAACAAAAATAACAGCCCTACAATCTTTGGAAATGAATGCGGCATTTGAAGATTTAAGTTTTGTCGCTGAACCTTTTAAAACGTTTAATAATAAAATCGGGAATACTAACGATAACCATAACACTACTGTTAATTATCATTATTATCATCATTATCATTCTTCTTATTATCACCATTGTTGGTTTTGTTGTTGCTATTAATAATATTGTTATTATTCTCATTATCTCTTTTCCATAATCTGTTATTATCATTATCTCTTTTCGATAATCTGAAACCAATATATTACAAATCTGATAAGGACTCCCAACAGACGCTCCAATTTCCATCTCGGAAGCATCACAATCACATAATTATCCTCTTGCGTTCATCTGAGGTGAGGTGAGGTGAGGTGAGGTTCATCTCATGCGTGAGATCCTCTCTTTAGAATTTCATTCTGCGGCTTGGGTTTACGAACAATCAGCTTTTTGCCCCGAAGATCGATTTTTTTTCCCCTGCTGCTTTTGTCGTCGGAGATGTGGTGTATCCTATGAAAATATACGAACTGTGCATTTGAGTCAGCAGATTTTCCTTCCATCCTACTCCCATGCAAAACTTAGCCTGCAATACTTATCGTTCCACCGAGTGAATAAGATTTATTTTATTACAATAAAAGTTATTTAAAAAAAAAACCCATTCAAAATGAAGTCTCCGTGTTTCTTTGCCTGTTGAATTCCAGCACTGCAGCGACTGGTTGCATGTTCATACACAGAGCAGACCCCAGACTCGGATGATTTATCCTTTCCCACCTCTACAAACTGAGACTGTCCCCTACTGATGAATGCCCATGCGGCACGGGTTCACAGGCACACAACACTTACCACAGTTTCTGCCCACCTTTCGGTGCACTGAGGAGGGACCCCTGGCCCTGTGCGGTGGAACTTCACGAGAAGCTCTGGGGACCACCTGCTGCACTGCAGAGGACGGCGGACTTCGTGCTGCAGACCGGACTGACCGTCTGACAGCATGACTAGGCGAACACAGATGGTGGAGGATGGTGTGTTTTACAGGCCATTCAAGGACCATTACACAAACACAAGTGGAGGAGGGAAATGGGATGTTTGCAAACATACCAGCGGATAGGAACGTTATCATGGTGTTTATGATATAGAAAATGTGCAAGCTGCTAATGTGTTGCCTTGATTCAACACACAAAAATCATATTGCTGAAGGAACATGCAACACTTTAACACTCTTACTAAACCTGGACTTGGGAATCAAAATAAAAAGCAGACGTCGCACAGAATGTTTCTTGAATGAAAAATATGTGCAAAACCAAGACCACTTCACAATTTATAGAATTTATTTATTTATTCATTTATTTATCTCTCTTTTTTTTTCTTCTCAAGGCCTGACTAAGCGCGTTGGGTTACGCTGCTGGTCAGGCATCTGCTTGGCAGATGTGGTGTAGCGTATATGGACTTGACCGAACGCAGTGACGCCTCCTTGAGCTACTGATACTGATAATGACTGACTGTATGTTGTATGACTGTGTCTGCATCAATACACAGACTTCACGCTATCTACCTAGAATGACCGGAGTACTGTTAGCACCCTCCTCGCTGCCAGCATGGCTGTTGAAACATCAAATGGTGAAGCAATTCCTTCCAGATATTTGAAACAGGCAGCGCTGCTGATAAAGTGAAAAATAAAGGTTCCTAAAGCTTTCTTACGTGCTGCATGCTCCTTTCAGCAATCTGATTTTTGTGTGTTGAATCAAGGCAACACATTAAAAGCAGTTGCACATTTTCTATGAAGACTACCGGTGTATAAGTTCACCCGTGAACCTTCAACACTTGAACACTCTTACTAAATCTGGACTTGGGAATCAAAATAAAAAGCAGACGTCGCACAAAATGTTTCTTGAATGAAGAATATGTGCAAAACCAAGACCTCTTCAGAAAGAAACCTTTCACCGTTTACGCATTTTAACAAACCCAACCTTTTCTGATCTTTGCCATAGCAAAGGATCAACGGGACAATGTAGGAGCGCACTGCACCGCACCTTTTTCATCATCACAAAGATCGCAAATAACACTATCAATGAGAATGCTGTGTTAGAATGACACATGGTTAAACCATTCAGTCTGTTGTTTTATTTGTTCGCCTTTGTTTTTTCGTGTTTATATCAACAAACATCCATTCATTTTATGTCATAGATTATATCAACAAATATCCATTCATTTCATGTCATAGATTATATAAACAAATATCCATTCATGTCATGTCATAGAGACTGAATGGTTTTAACCTTGTGTCATTCTTATGTTCTATATGGTTAAACCATTCAGTCTTTGTTATCTTATTTGTTCGTGTTTGTTTTTTTCGTGTGTTAATATAACAAATATCCGCTATTTCATGCTGAGTTTATTTTCCCAGTCAATGAAGGTTTTCCATACCCACTATCTCACTCTGTGTCAGGTGTGAATGTCAGGAAATCTTTACCCCCATAATCATCTTTGATACAAAATTTAACACCTTTCATTGCTACAGTGGGTTTTTGTTGTTGTTGTTTTTTTGTTTTTTCACAAACAAATTCTGTTCAAACACTTGAAACTGTTAGGTGCATTTGAAATAATCACCTAAACTTACGCTATTTTGTCGTCATTTCGGACGTCCACCTTACTCAACTTCTTTCACCGCCATAGGCGACTTTTGTCGACATCGAAGGGTCATGTTGATGACATTGTCACAAAACTGGACAGCTTCAGCCAGTTTCCCACCAAATGAACAACGACTAACCTTTGCCCATTGGCTGCGTTTGAAATGAACAAGTCCATTTTGTTGTAGTTTTGACATGAACCGAAGCCTGTAACTGAGAGCATCGTTTCTAAAATATCTGGAGCTGGGGAGTGTTTTTTCCACACAGACACTTGGCACTGAGCGAACTGAGGAGGGAAACCCCTTTCCCCGACCCTCCCCCCACCCCACCCCGAGCATCCCATTCCCTTTCCTAATAATAACATTTAAAGTTAATCCATAAAAAAACCCAAATGGTATTGATTTTGTGCATAATACTGAAGAAAACCCAAATGGTATTGATTTTGTGCATAATACTGAAGAAACAAAACCTGCTACAATCTCTTCGGAGCTGTCCAATTCAATATACCTTTTACTTCCAACACGATGTGTTAGGAGCTGTCGAACAATGAATTTCTGTTCCTGTGTATGGACGATAAACCAGTCTTGAGTTTTGGGTCTTGATTATGCTTTGTATTCCACAAGTATGATTTCGTGGAGCTGTCACGTTTTCAACTGCCCACTTCTGGATAAAATATGTGTCACCTTCTCACCGACTGTGGTTATTATGAATACATTTCTGATCCAAAACAAGTCCGCACGCTTGTGTAACAGCTTGACACTGTCAATATAATGGTGTGTGTGTGTGTGTGTGTGTGTGTGTGTGTGTGTGTGTGTGTGTGTGTGTGTGTGTGTGCTGTTTAGTGTCTTTTCACTATTGGTGATATTAGTGAGTGTGTGTGTGTGTGTGTGTGTGTGTGTGTGTGTGTGTGTGTGTGTGTGTGTGTGTGTGTGTAACGTTCCCCTGTCATTCCGAGGACACACACTGTATCAGCACTTGTCATCAACATCACACCCAGGAAGAAACAAAGGAATAACATAGAAAGAAAGACACAGTTATAGACAGTCAGAAGAAAAAAAACACACACAAAGAGACACACAGATACACACGCAAACAGGAAGACACACACACACACACAAGCACACACGCACACACATACAAGCACACACGCACACTCACACACACACACACACACACCCTACAAGAAACTAGCCCTCCCCAACTAAAAACAAAAACAAAACAAAAAAACAGGCAAACCCGTAGGGTGATTTAACGGGTTGTGAAAAAACAATACTACCATTTATGGCTTGTACAACAGATCGGTAAAACCCTTGACTGATGAAAAAAAGATAAAAATGGAGAAAGATAATAATAACACAGAAATAGGGTAGACCACAGATTGGCGGAACGTGTTTTTATGCTGTCGTTAATTCTTTTACAGACACGCGTTGAAAAAACAACAACAAAAAACCCAACATTCATTCGTTCACACTGTCAAACATTTGCCAACGATAATAGACAAGAGCGACTGAACTGAGATCCCCCTGATCCTCCTACATCGTTAACAGACAGACAGACAGGAGAGAGAGAGAGAGACAGAGACAGAGACAGATGGGTGGCGGGGGGGGGGGGGGGGGGGGGGGGGGGGGGAGAGAGTGAGCGAGGGAGGGATTATGACTGGAAGGAAGAGAGAGGGAGAGGGAGAGAGAGATAGGGAGTGAGAGAGAGAGAGAGAGAGAGAGAGAGAGAGAGAGAGAGCGATGAGGCAGGGAGAGAGGATGAGAGCGACAGATAGAGATAGATAGAGACAGGCATACATACAGACAGAATGAGAAAGAGAGAGAGAGAGAGAGAGAGAGAGAGACAGAGACAGAGACAGAGACAGACAGAGAGACAGAGAGAAACAGAAACAGAGACAAAGAAAGCTCGAATGTTTTATTGAAGGCAAAAGGATAAGCTGAAAGCTTCTTTTCACCATGCCCTCACAAAGATAACATGGATAACAAACCAAAAAGAAGTAGAGAGGAGAGGGAGGAGGAGTAGCAGAGTACGTAGAGGAGGTATAGAGGAGGAGGAGGAGTAAACAGAAGAGGAAGAAGAAGAAAGGAAGAAAAAACAGAAAGATGAAGAAGCAGAAAGATGAAGAAATAGAAAAAGAAGAAGAAGAAGTAGAGAAATTAGGAAGATGAAGAAGCAGAAAGAAAATGAACTGAGAGGAAGAAGTACAAAGTAGGAGTACAGGACGTAGAAGATAAAGGAGAGGAATGACAGAGAGAGGAGAGAGAGTGAGAGGGAGGCGGGTTGAGGGAGAGAGAGGGGGAATTGAGGGAGAGAGAGGAGGGGTTGAGGGAGAGAGGGAGAGAGAGGGAGGGTTGAGGGAGAGAGAGGGAGGGTTGAGGGAGAGAGGGAGAGAGAGGAAGGATTGAGGGAGAGAGGGAGAGAGAGGAGGGATTGATGGAGAGAGGGAGAGAGAGGGGGGATTGAGGGAGAGAGAGGGGGGATTGAGGGAGAGAGGGAGAGAGAGGGGGGATTGAGGGAGAGAGAGAGGGGGATTGAGGGAGAGATTGAGGGAGAGAAGGGGGATTGAGGGAGAGATTGAGGGAGAGAAGGGGGATTGAAGGAGAGAGAGGGAGGGATTGAGGGAGAGAGAGGGGGGATTGAGGGAGAGAGGATTGAGGAAGAGAGAGGGGGATTGAGGGAGAGGGATTGAGGAAGAGAGAGGGAGAGATTGAGGGAGAGAGGGGGGATTGAGGGAGAGAGGGGGGATTGAGGGAGAGAGAGGGAGGGATTGAGGGAGAGAGAGGGGGGATTGAGGGAGAGAGGGAGGGGATTGAGGAAGAGAGAGGGGGATTGAGGGAGAGGGATTGAGGAAGAGAGAGGGGGATTGAGGGAGAGGGATTGAGGAAGAGAGAGGTGGGATTGAGGGAGAGAGGGAGAAGGATTGAGGAAGAGAGAGGTGGGATTGAGGGAGACTGAGGGAGAGAGGGAGAATTGAAAGAGAGAGAGAGAGGGGGAGAGAGAGAGAGACAGACAGATAGACAGGGGAGAAAGAGATAAGGGAGAGAGAGAGAGAGAGAGAGAGAAGGGGGGAAGACACAGAGACAGAATGAAAGGGAAGAAAAAGATCCACACGATGAGCACAAACACACATCAGTCCCTTTTCGTTCAAATCAGCCAGCCTGGTATTCCCACCCAGAGCGCTCCTCATCTCTATAGCCCCGAGTCCCTATGCGCAGCTTGTGCAACCAGTTCGCTTTGACAGTTCCTGGCAAAATGTAAAGTGTTGACCTAATTGTATCCCTCCAGTAGTTTCAGGACCTATCATTATTAGCATTATCATTATCATTATTAATATTAATACTATTATTATTATTATGATTAACATCTTTTTCACAGTTTTCTTTGTTTCAACGACAGTTTTAATATCAAATTCTTTCCCCTCCTGGTTTGCACACTTCGTGTTAAAACAGCGATGGGTTGCATAAGCGATCTTAGGAAACCTAAGCTTGCATAGCGTTAATTAAGACTCTTCTACTTGGCGTTAGAAATTTTTCGAAGTGTGCGTCCCACATACCAAAGCTAAGCAAACTCATCTCTGCTAAGATCGCTTTCGATCGAGCAACCCAGTTCAGTTCCCACTATAGGTAAGCCTTTCTGACGATAACGCCAAGGAACTTTTTAGTCACTGAATCTTGTTCATAACTACTCTCGAACATAAAAAGACCGCCGTTCCTTGGGGAATATGTATATACAGCGAAAATCACTTAGGGGTGCGCCCTCATATACACACGCGCTACATTTCACACACCAGTAATTTTCAGTCAGAACCGACAAAAACTCAAGAGGATTCCTACCTAAAAAGCAAAGTTGTACATCTAATTTATATATACACACACACGCGCGCACACACACACATACGTACACGCACGCACGCACGCGCGCGCGCACACACACACACACACATACATATATAAATATATACGCGCGAGCGCAAGTGGGACAGTGCTCAAACAGTGCTGGTTTATTGGGCAATATCACAGGACAGAATCTTCCCGAGGCGGGGGATGTATGTGAATAATTCAGACACGTGCCGCTAGTCACAGAAGAGAGAGAGAGAGAGAGAGAGAGAGAGAGAGAGAGAGAGAGAGAGAGAGAGGGAGAGAGAGAGAGAGAGAGAGAGAGAGAGATTGACAGACAGAGAGGGAAATCAGACAGTTTAGCTGATGGCGCACGTTCTTTGGAATGAATGAATAAACAAACTAATGTGTGCGTGTGCGTGCGTGCGTGCGCGCGCGTGCGCGTGTGCATGCGTGCATGTGTGTGTGTGTGCGTGTGCACACATGTATCAAATATGTAATGCCAGTCCAAACGACGTTCTCACTGTAAAAGTATAGCCCGCTTACTGTGTCAAAAGTGTTTCCCGTTCAGCCTGCGTGTACTTCGGCAGCAAAGTTAGCTTTTAGTCCAGGCGTGAATTGGAGGAATTAGCGTTCATCAATCAGCCGATTACCCACTGCGCCATTGCGGATTCATGCCATAAGCTTGCACGCTCGACTAATCGCGAAATACATTTATCTGAGGTCAAGGTCGAACTCTGTGCCGAACCATTTCATTGGCCAATTCGTCACGTGCATCATAGCTTCGGTTGCTCTGATTCTCTTTCGAATCAACCTGTCAGTCGTGTCCGACAATGACCATCAGAACAGCAGAGGAGGCAAATGCTGTCCCAACTATCTGGGCTAGAATTTGATAACAGGGGAAAGTGTCTTGCCCAAGTTACATCCCCAGGGTTTGAGGACAGTCGGCATTGGGATGGTTCCCAAAGGCCAGCTAGCCCCCAAGGCTGCAGCACTAAGAGCCAGTGCAATTTTGCCTCCTAGTTTTGAGAGTAATAGTCCTTCACAAAAGACTAAGCTGTAGATGACTTCCAATTGCAATGCAGAAACCACTGATCATAACATCTCTCACTTTTCTGTTGGCCCTACTGTAAGCTTATGTCAGTCTGTGATGTAAGCTGAACGTTGGGCTCGAATCGCACACTTCTACGTTTTCCGCACTGCCTCATGTCTGTTGTGCATACGCTTCTCGGCAAAGCCGGGTTTACATATACTTAGGGTGTGTGTGTGTGTGTGTGTGTGTGTGTGTGTGTGTGTGTGTGTGTGTGTGTGTGTGTGTGTGTGTGTGTGTGTGTGTGTGTGTGTGTGTGAGAGAGAGAGAGAGAGAGAGAGAGTGGGGGAAAGAGAGACAAAGAGAGACAGACAGAGAATAACAGAGATAGAGATGATTTTGTATTTTGCCCTGGACCCGGCACAATGATAAATGAACCAATTTACTACCGCGTGTGATCAGCGACGCACGATCACTCATCTTGTCTTGCGAATGAATTGAGGAAACTACGGCGGGCAAAACACCGGGTGAAAAATAGGAACATTTTGACGGATTTCAAACATACCTAGCAATAAGGCTGGGAAAGGGAAATTCCATCAGGTTAGATTTCGTTTTATTTAGCTCGGGGCAAACGAGGCCAATTCTCTTGGAAGTACTCTCCTCGTGCAGGTTTGCAGAGCCGTTCGACTGAGACATTTATAGATGTGATGTCAGGTATCCATGTGGGAGATGACGAAGCTACACTTATCATCAGTTTTTCGCGGGGCTTTCCTTCTGAAAACTTCCTGGTGTCTCATTTCAAGCTGCATTCAATTAGGTAATTAACACAATGCTGTGGATTATTTCTTTCCCTGCGTTTTCTTTTCATGAGGAGATGAAATGATTCTTGACTGCAGTAGTTAAAGGGGTTGTTTCTTTGTATATTTCTATTCATCTTTTTATCATTTTATGATTGTAACTTTTTAAAGCTGTTCATTTTTGTTCTCTCCTCCTTATACACATATACACAGAGAGAGAGAGAGAGAGAGAGAGAGACAGAGAGAGAGAGAGAGAGAGAGAGAGAGCGCACACACACACACACTAAAGACGCTAAACTAAAGAACACACACACACGCGCGCGCGCGCAAACACACACACACACAACACACACACACACACACATCTGTTGTGAGCAGTTCAGCTTGCATCATTGTTTGTTTCACTTTCAGCAGTTACGTATCTTCTTGCCCAATTATTTCAAACAGAATAATAATTCTGCAGATGATTTTTGGAAAGCTATTTCTGACGAGGTTCTTATGGTCGAACTTTCACAGTCATTAGTTCATAGCTCTATTTCTACATTCCTTCAATGTACTTCAGAATTGTGTTAATGGTTTCTGATTACTATCATTGTTATTGTAGAATTGTTACTGTGAAATGTAATTGCATGTTAGTTATGCTTTTTTTTCTTTTCTTTTTTCAGTTTTCTAGTTTTCTACCTTTTCTGTTTTCCTCTTTCCTGCCCCGTCCCCTTAATTTTTTTTCTTTCAATCGTCTCGTAACACTGATTGTGAAAAGACGCTAAACTAACGAACGAACACACACAGAGATGTTCAATCACAGCTAGGACTGACAATTCCCAGCCGGCTTCACAGCATACAGATCCATCTACTGTACCACCTCATAACATAGCCAGCTGTCATTCCTCCATCCTACATCGGATCCTACCCATTGTGGGCAAGCACGACGCACGCGTCTTATGTCGTTCGCCAGATTTTAGTCATCTGGTTAAGACGTGTGAGAGGGCAAAGCTTTTGATCACACACACACACAAACACACACACGCACACACACACAACTACACACACACACGCGCGCGCGCGCACACACACACACCAACACATCATATATATAAGCGCACGCATGTATACTCACACAAGCATGCATGCACACACATAGAAACGCACACTCAAAATCGCACCTTCCCCCTTCCCTCTCGTTTCCCCCTGCTTCCCAACCTCTATCCGTCACCCTCCACTTTCCCCCCTCTAATTCCATTTAGAATGGAAAGACGTAAAATTGAAGACAACTACAATTACGCACGCACGCACAGAGGCCGAAGTCTTTACACTCTCCCACATAAAAAGAGAGAGAGAGAGAGTGAGTGTGTGTGTGTGTGTGTGTGTGTGTGTGTGTGTGTGTGTGTGTGTGAGAGAGAGAGAGAGAGAGAGAGAGAGAGAGAGAGTGTGAAAGTGTGAGTGTGTATGTATATATGTATGTGTGTGTGTGTGTGTGTGTGTGTGTGTGTGTGTGTGTGTGTGTGTGTGTGTGTGTGTGTGTGAGTGAGAGTGAAAGTGTGAGTGTGAGTGTGTATGTATATATATATATATATATATATATATATATATATATGTGTGTGTGTGTGTGTGTGTGTGTGTGTGTGTGTGTGTGTGCGTGTGTGTGTGTGTAAAGTCTACACAGACAGTCAAAACTCTGCCTTCAAGTGCACTTCCACAAGCAGAGGCAGTTTACTTACACACCGGCCTCTCCAGTCACACAGATGATGATGTATTGTGGACGTCAACAACAGGGCTGACGATTCATGACGGCCGAGGATTCGCTCAGCATTACTTACCCCGCACGTTTTACAGCGCCACAGTTACACCCCCCCCCCCCTTGCACATGCATTCCGTGCGTGATTACGCGAAGTCTGAAGCACTGTGCAAAGTCTGTCCAGGCAGCCGCCACTGGACTTTTCTCTGCTGTCTCTCTCTCTCTCTCTCTCTCTCTCTCTCCACGTCTGCACCAACACGTTTGTAATGAACCTGCGGTGCAGAACTCCCACTCCAGCTATCAGTATTTGAATAGGCACCATTCAGAACAGACGCGGATTGCTAAAAACTCCTAGAACTGACTTGAAACTCTGAAGTGGCCGCTCCAGGAGGAACACAGAGAACTATAATTACAGACGATGGTCAACAGTGTCTAGTAATCAGTGGACATAAACCTGCAAGAGATTTGGGGAACTGATGCGGAGGGGCACGGTTAAACTATACCGTAAAGTTCAGGAAAGTCTGTCGGAACGAAAGCTACAAAATTACAGTTCTGCTGTGTGCATGAAAACACTGCTAACCAGCGCGACTGAAGTTTGTTTCGAGGAGGTGTCTTATCGTATTGTATTGTATTGTATTGTATTGTATTGTATTGAATTGTATTCTGTGATACGGTACGGTGCGGTACGGTACGGTATGGTATTACTTTTTTGTCGTAACAAATTTCTCTGTGTGAAATTCAGGCTGTACTTCCGAGGAACACAGCAACCACCTATTTTTCCTTCTCTTTTTCTGTCTGCGTGTGTATCTGTTTTACCACTACAGAGGACTCTTCTTCTGGGGAGTGTGTGTGTGTGTGTGTGTGTGTGTGTGTGTGTGTGTGTGTGTGTGTGTGTGTGTGTGTGTGAGAGAGAGAGAGAGAGAGAGAGAGAGGACAAATGTTTTACTGGGGCTATAATGATTGGATAAACTGAAAGCTTCTTCACAACATGCGCAACCCCCCCCCCCAAATATATATATATATATATATATATATATATATATATAGAGAGAGAGAGAGAGAGAGAGAGAGAGAGTCAGAGAGAGAGAGACAGACAGAGAGAGATGACAATAACAAATGTTTTACTGGGGCTATAATGAATGGATAAACTGAAAGCTTCTTCACAACATGCGCACCCCCCCACACCCCCCCTCCCACATACAGATAGATAGATAGATAGATAGACAGACAGACAGATAGAGACAGAAAGAAAGACAGAGACATATGGGGTAAGAAGGAGGAGGGACAGGAACAGGGGAAAAGAGAGGGAGTAACCCCTAACCGAACTGTCAATTTCATTACAGATTTTTATGCTTCATAAACCACTTGGGGGTAAATCCTGATTGAACTGTCAAATTCAAAATACATTGTTATCAATTCATAAACCGCTTGACATATATATCAAATCAATAAAAACACAAACCTTATTTATTCACGAATACTGCTATCATTTCATTAACCATTTGACACACATAAAACGAATGTAAATACTTCTGCGTTCGTTGGCTGCAACTCCCACGTTCACTCGTTTGTACAGGAGTGGGCTTTTACGTGTATGACCGTTTTTACCCCGCCATGTAGTAGCAGCCATACTCCATTTTCGGGGGTGTGCATGCTGGGTATGTTCTTGTTTCCATAACCCACCGAACGCTTACATGGGTGACAGGATCTTTAACGTGCGTATTTGATCTTCTGCTTGCGTATACACTAGCAGGCACTAGCAGGTCTGCACGTACGTTGACCTGGGAGTTCGGAAAAATCTCCACCCTGTATCCCACCAGTCGCCGTTACCGAGATTCGAACCCTGGACCATCAGATTGAAAGTCCAACGCTTTGACCGCTCGGTTATTGCGCCCGTCTGAGTGCAAATACAAATCGTGTTTATTCTTCAACGACCTGCTCATTATCCTAGAATTAAAAAAAAAAAGACCTATGAGAAATCAAAACAAAAAATTTCATCCTATACGCAGTGAACCTTGGCTACGCTTCAGATGAGATTCCGTGCCAAATATATTACATTATACAAGGGGTGAGGAAGGTGGGATACATACAAACATATATACATACATACATATGTGTGTATAGATATAGATATACAATATATATATATATATATATATATAACAGACAAATCCATCTCTGATTTTGTGGATTGAAAAAAAAAAAAAAAAAATCCCGCCAAAGTATGTCAACATTTCATTTGTCAGACCACTGGGAGCAACAAACAGAACTTGTACCAGTCTTTACATCAACGCTGCCAAGTTCTTATTCAGCACAGTTCTTTTCGTCGATTTGAACAACGAAACAAACAAAACCAACCAATCAATCGTTCAAGCTGAAAAGCAAGACTGATTCTACTCCTAATATGTCAAGAAAGAAAGAAAGAAAGGAAGGAAGGAAGGAAGGAAGGGAGGAAGGAAGGAAGGAAGGAAAAAAAAGTAATAAAAGTACGTACAGAGATGGCTATTTCCCACACCCCCGCGGTGGTATTGGTGAAATGAAATGATTTGCTCGGAAGTCTACAGTCGGGAAACAGAACCGCCACTAGGCACATGACCAAATTACTTTCACTTTTTCCCACGAACCATTCCTGGTCTTGCGAAAAGGACTTTCGGATGAATGTGTGTGTGTGTGTGTGTGTGTGTGTGTGTGTGTGTGTGTGTCTTTGTGTGTGTGTGTGTGTGTGTGTGTGTCTCTCTCTCTCTCTGTGTGTGTGTGTGTGTGTGTGTGTGTGTCTTTGTGTGTGTGTGTGTGTGTGTGTGTGTGTGTGTGTGAAATAGAAATGCAATTGTTTATTTCATTATCACAATTTTCTTGTATATATATATTCATTTTGTTTGTTGTTGTTGCTTTTCTTTTGCTTGTTCTCTCTCTCTCTCTCTCTCTCTCTCTCTCTCTCTCTCTCTCTCTCCTGTTTTGTTTGTTTGTTTTTTGTTTTTGGTGGGATTTTTTTTTTCATTGATGGCATGGTGTAAAAAAGCAATTGTTGCTTATTCCATTTAACATCATGAAATAAAATCTTGACTTGACAAACACACACGCAGGTACGCACACACACACACACACACACACGCACGTACGCACACACACACACATATACACACGCAAGTATGCACACACACACACACACACACACACACACACACACAAAACACACTTTCCACGATCTCCAGGCGAAAATGCATGTTTGTGAGCGTGCGGGGACAGACAGAGAGAGAGGGAGGGAGAAACAGCGCTACAAAATACCAAGACACTGGAGACATCAAGGAGGCAGAAGCCTGGAACCTGGACGTCCAGCGCAACACAGCAACCCTTCGCTCACACCCCAGAGTGACATGAACGTACAAGTATCACCGCTGATGACACGAATTTGCACTCACACTTTCTTCTCTCATTCTCTGAAGTTTGCAAAGCAACACAATACGTGGTTCTAGCCTGACTGAAGCACGTCAGTGAAGAGCTGAGTTCTTTTCCCGGAACATGACAGGAAACTTTCTCTCTTTGAGTCTGGTTCGTACTGTAAAAATAAACATGTAATTCAAGGATAGGGTAGGGATGGATTGGGAAAGGTTGGGTAGGGACTGGTACGGTAGGGTCGGGTAGGGTAGGGTAGGGTATGGCAGTGTAGGAAATGGTAAGGTAGGGTAGGGTAAGGTAGGGTATGGCAGAGTAGGGTAAGGTGGGGGTATGGTATGGCAGGGTAGGGTAGGGTAGGGCAGTGTAGGGTATGTTAGTGTAGGGTAGGGTAGGGTAGGGCAGGGTATGGCAGAGTAGGGTAGGGTAGGGCAGGGTAGGGTATGTTAGGGGAGGGTAGGGTAGGGTATGGCAGAGTAGGGTAGGGAAGGACAGGGTAAAGTAGGGTATGGCAGAGTAGGGTAGGGTAGGGTATGGTAGGGTAAGGTAGAGTAGGGTATGGTAGGGTAGGGTAAGGTAGGGTAGGGTATGGCAGAGTAGGGTAGGGTAGGGTAGAGTAGCGTAGGGTAGGGACTGGTAGGGTAGGGTAGAGTAGGGTAGGGTAAGGTTGGGTATGGTATGGTAGAGTAGGGTAGGGTAGAGTAAGGCAGGGCAGGGTATGGTAGAGTAAAGCAGGGCAGGGTATGGTAGAGTAGGGTATGGTGGAGTCTTTTAGGATGGGGTAGGAAATGGTAGGGTTGGGTATGGAATGGTATGGTATGGTGGGACAGGGAATGGTAGGGTGGGGTGGGGTGGGGTGGGGTAGGGCTGCGCTGCACTGTCCTGTGTTGCCTTCTCTTCTTGTCACAACAAAATTCTATGCCTCAATTTCGCACTGCTCTCTACGAAAAGAGCGGGTTCCCACAGCACCGCCCCTCTTTTTTTTTTTTTTCCTTCCCAGTCATCTCATGTGTATTTATTGGGTTTATCGTATACAGACAGAACGAAACCAAGACAGACCCAACCAAAAGTGAGACAGAAACCAAAGCCCGAATGATAAACAACGTACCTCTCAAACGACATTTTGTTGTGCTTCTTTGGTGAATGGGTGACACACGAGACATGCTTCAGGAATGTGACCCACATCAATTCGCCTCCAGGTAAACATCAGAAGAAAATACTCCACGAAAATATTTGAAAGCAGAGCCAAACCACCACAAGCCAAAACAGAAACTGATTTTGACAGCTCCACGGTGTAAAAACATCACCGATTGAAATGAAGGGGAAGCTGTTCAACCTGAAATACGACAAACCGGCTGTCCAAGAAAAGCTATTACCCTTATTTGAATAATTCTATCTGAAACGACCTTCAGCCCCCTGACCCCACCCTACCACTCCCTGGAGGACACATCTGTTTCAAATCAGCCAATGAGCTCCGTGGTAATCAATCACGGGAAAGGACACCCCCCCCCCTCCCCAGACCCCCCTGTAGAATGGAGAAAAATCGCCATCGTGTGGTCTCTCTCCAGCGTACGCAACAAGATGCGCGTGTGCAAGCTCACACAAATATTCTCTTCCTCTGTCTCTATCTCTGTGTGTATGTCTCTAACAAGGACAGTCCATGATTAAAACAGAAGAGGCTGACACGCGCATTATGTCCGTGGCCCACTGAGAGAGCTCTGATTTCATTTCATGTCTCCGGAATGTCTCTTGGGTTTCTTCATGTTCCAAACAAATAAAAAGTAACGATGGGGTGGGGGGTGGGGGGGGATTGGTACATTTATTACATCTCTCCCTCTCTCATAAGTACAATTATTGAAATGACACTTGTTACAGGTGTTACATCTCTCCCTCTCTCACATGTATAGTCATTGAAATGACACTTGTTACATGTGTTACATCTCTCCCTCTCTCATAAGTACAATCATTGAAATGACAGTTGTTGCATGTTTTACATCTCTCCCTCTCTTATAAGTACAATCAGTGAAATGACACTTGTTACAGGTGTTACCTCTCTCCCTCTCTCACAAGTATAGTCATTGAAATGACACTTGTTACATGTGTTACATCTCCCCACCCCCCTCTCTCTCTCCGGGCGATCTCAGTTTGACACTGCATTATCCTTGTACATTATACATTTATTGAGTATAGCATCATTTATATGTGTATATATTTGTGTGTCTCTTAGAACTCATCAACACCATTTACCTACCAACGCTCACATACCAGTGCCAGACATGGTCCTTACCAAAAGCCCTCGAGAGAAAATTGGTCACCTGTGAAATGAAATGCTTGAGAAAAGCAGTGAACAAGACCATGAGAGACAAGATCAGGAATGAGGTGATACGAGACATGGTAGGAACAAAACCAGTACTACAACACATAGAACAACAGAGGATCAAGTGGTTTGGACACCTCACACGTATGCCTCTGAACCAACCAGCTCTTCGGGCATACAACATCAAATACTCTGGCTGGAGAGCCAGAGGAAGACCAAGACGGCGCTGGAGCGACTCAGTGGCAGACACCCTCAGAACCCACGAGATGTCCCTCCTCCAGGCCACTCGCCTTGCTGCAGACAGACGCCCACCGGTACAAGCGGAAGGAAAAAATAAAGTAAAGTAAGTCTTAGAACAACAGTCAGCCAATGTGCTGATATCTTCACCGTTGGAAAATAATGATTCTTTCATTCATTCATTCTCTCAAATTCTGTCACTGACGGAGACTACAGAGATGGGGAAACACGCATTGAGACCACACTGATATCATTCAACTTCCCTCAAATCCACAACATCCACTGTCGACCAGAACTCAACAGTCACGACAGGCAGATGTTGACCACGCCCTTCTGTTAAGTGACTGCTGTCCATTTATCTGAAGACCCCATCTGACCATTCCGAACCTTAACGAGGGCTCTCGGACGGTCTGGTCACACTTAAGCTTGTGGTCAGACAAGGAAAGCTTCCAGAATCACTATTCATGGTCCGTTAACCGGGTGAATAACCTTCACCCTGTGCTGTCTACTGGCTGTGGAGTGGAGAGATGTTATCTCTCCCTGGACGTTATCACCCCCCCCCCTCCACACACACACACACACACCCCACTCCCGCCCTCATCATCATCTTCCGGCTTTACGGACGTGTGCCGTCAGAACGCAGTTCCACTGGCCAGAAGGGGGCGGCAGGCTGGGTGAGAACTGAGGTGGAAGAGAGAAACCGGCAGGCTTTCTGCCATGGAGTCTTTTTCCGCCTTCACTGCACGCCGCGATTGCCTTCATTTGGATCATCACCTCATCGGCTCTTCACCGGAACAAAACACATAAACGAAGACGAAAATAAAGGAGGACGAGTAGAAGAAGAAGAAAAGAGTAGCTGAAAAGGATAAGAAGAAGAAGAAGAAGAAGAAGAAGAAGAAGAAATAAAATCAAACGAAACCAATTGCTAATAACCCAGACTACCAGCGAGGGCCATTTCAAGGCTGAAAACCTGTGAACAAATAAAACCTGTCAGAGAGAAGAGGAAGAAGAACAAGAAGAAAAAAAGAGAAGGAAGACAACGTACAGTTATGGACGGAACTGTCTTCTTCAGATTTCTGTTATGCCCACATGCCCCAACATAACTTTATGCCTCTACATTAGTCTGAATAGAAAACGTCAGTTGATTTGTCAAATTTCAAGGAAGGCTGTCACGTCCTTCCAATACAATTTAGGATTCTGTGCATCAACTTTTGTTGCACTAGTTCTCGAGTTTGTTGTATTAAAGGTGGATTATTTTTCAATAAATTATGAACATGTGCTCTGAGTTCTCTTGTGTCATGGCTTTACTACTCCATGCTGCACACTTTCTTGTTACACAGACGTCATCTCTGTTCATGGTCCGTACGACTGACCACCCTGTGGAGTGGTGAAATGTTGTCTCCCCCTGGACGTGTCACCTCCACCCCACCCCTCATCATCACCCTGCTTTACGGACGTGTGCCGTCAGAACGCAGTTCCACTGGCCAGAAGGGGGCGGCAGGCTGGGTGAGAACTGAGGTGGAAGAGAGAAACCGGCAGGCTTTCTGCCATGGAGTCTTTTTCCGTCTTCACTGCACGCCGCGATTGCCTTCATTTGGATCATCACCTCACCGGCTATTCACCGGAAAAAAACACATAAACGAAGACGAAAATAAAGGAGGACGAGTAGGAGAAGAAGAAAAGAGTAGCTGAAAACGATAAGGAGGAGGAGGAAGAAGAAGAAATGAAATCAATCAAAACCAAGTTGCTAATAGCCCAGACCACCAGCGAGGGCCATTTTGAGGGATGAAAACCTGTGAACAAATAAAACCTGTCAGAGAAGAGGAGCGAAAGAAGAAAAAGGAGAAAAAAGAAGGAAGGCGCTGAGCAGAATTATGGATGAAACGTTCCTCTTCAATTTCTTTTCATTTTTTATTGTCTGCATGGTTAAACACAACACTTCTACACTCGTCTGAACAGAACACTTCAACCGATTCGCCAAATTTCACGGAGGGATGAGATGTTTTTTCGATAAAATTCAGGATTTCCGCGTGTCTGCTTTTCTTGCACTGGATCTCGTTTGCTATGTTGAAGAATTAAATAAGGACTGTTAGACTCCATGAGTTGTTTTACAACTGCCTCCTTCGATTCTGAATAACGCTGAATGAGGTTTCTTCGCTCTTCTCTGTCGTGGGCTTACTTCCCTTTACTGTGTGCACTTTGGTTCTGCAGCTTTTTCTTCGAATACGTTTTCCATACAATTTTTTTTCTATTTTTTTAACTTTAAAAATAATATATGAACTTTGATTTTGTTTCTTATTGTTATATATCACATAGACAATGGCTCCTTTTCGTTTTCGCTAACAATGCCTTTAAAAAGTTATTTTTCGAAGTCATATATTTGTTTTTACGTCACACTTCAAATCCCCCTCCCCCATTCTACTTTCCCATGCAACCATGCATGTTTTACACACACACACACAAACACACACAATGCCGTTACTCTTATCTCTGAATATGGCCAGCGCTTCTGTAGCTTCCAGAAAGAAGTCTGAAGCCATAATTGTGTGACATACAGCAGATGTTGTGTGGCGTGTACGGATCATCCCGCACCCTCTCATGCCTCCTCGAAACTGAAACTTTTGAAAATGAAGGACAGAGTGTGTCCTGTTTATTTTCTCGCAGCGTGGCATGCAGGCCAACAATATTATGAATCATTCGCTGTATTGCGTTGTATTCATATCAAACGTCAAATAACATACAACGTCAGCGTTTGTTCTTAAAAAAAAAAAAAAAAAAAAAATCTTTTACATGTGTACCAGGTAACCCTGCAGTTTCAACCCTGATAGGGCCTCCCTGATAGGCTGGGCTGTAAACAACAATAAATAAACAAAATAAGCTAGCAATGTTTTTGACACCTTTCCTTTCTTGTGACAGTCTAATGCGAATGCGAATCATGTATTTATCACAAGGCAATTGCCCCTCATGAAGGGATGTACACTGACATACACACGGACACCGCAGCAATAACAAATATCATACATACATATCAACGGTCAGGTGAAACGAAATTGATATCTAAATCATACTGCTAAGATCTGGCTCCGTTATCTCTAAATCTATAATTTTTATTATGCACTTTACAAGAAAACGGACAAAAGATTACTCTCTTTATTGGACGATGCCAGCAAACTGAATTTAAAGGCACATAGATGGCGACACTTTGAAGGAATAAACTTTTGTCTGATAACATAAGAGCTGGACAATACAAGACAAAACGCAACTCATCTTCCTTGGATTCCTCACCAGTGTACAAATCAAATTACTGTCATCATATTCTCTGCATCTGTAAAGATGTACATTTAGATCAGACATACCAAATCTAAATCTGGTCATTATATATATATTTCAAGCATTTGTCCATAACAGCGAGTTAAAAAAACAACAACCCACCAACAAAAACATATATGCTAAACGAATGTTTATCTATGTAATGCGAATGATATATGTATATGTATGTATGTATATATATATATATATAGAGAGAGAGAGAGAGAGAGAGAGACAGGGGTGGTGGGGGTGGGGGCAGGGGCTGCGATCAGATTCATCTGGACTAACCCAGCATCTCACTTCTACCTCCAATAAATCAACCGGACAGCCTTTGATAATCGGGAAGACTGGCAGACACATGATCTAAAACAAGGGAAATAACATGGACCGAGACGGAAATAAAGACAGAAAGAAGAGTGGTGTTGAAAGAAGATGGCGGCGGAAACGGCGGAAGGAAGAAGAGATGAGGAGAAGGAAAACAAGACGAAATGCTGTTGGAAAGAATAACAGGAACAGAGAAAGGGAGGGTGCATGTCGGATAAAGAGGAAGAGGAGGCGTAGGGTTGGGGTGGGGGTGGGGGGCAACAGTGACGAATAAGAAGCGCAGAACGAAGAAGAGAATTATCGTCCTGAAGAAGAAAGGAGGAGAAGGAGGAGAAAAAGGAAAATAGAAGATCGGGATTAAAGAATTACGTCAATTACGAAGCAGAAAAATGACGTAATAAATTTGCTTCGAGAGCATCCTCATCATATGTGATTCACTTCAAGGCAGTTCATGCACCATTGTTATCTCCTGCATTTGTTGCCAATTCTGGACATCAAGACCAGTTGGCTTGTTTCCTAGAACTGGATAAGGCGGCAAATTAAATCGTGAAAAAAATCTGAAGTTAAAAAAATGAGCCTGACCTTTTGTCAAAGACAAGATTAATGTGTCTGCCCTAAATACCCAAAGCTTTTGTTCAAATTACAAAATAAGATCTCTGACGTGTGAAGGTTTAAACTGACCAATGCCGTAGATGATGAGTCGTTTTGGCACCGACCTTGTCAGTTTCAAACATTCGCCATACAAAATTCCTATCGATAAAACCTGGACAGAAAAGTGCATATTCATTCCGAAACAACGATTCTGAAACTTGGAATACAAAGATACAAATGTAGTCTTAAAAAAGCAAAACTTGGACATAGAGATAAAGGTCTAAAACGATGACTCCCACAGAAAGCATGGATCCTTGCATAACAGTTTCAGTTTCTCAAGGAGTCGTCAGTGCGTTTGGACAAATCCATATACGCTACATTACATCTGCCAGGCAGATGCCTGAGCAACATAAACCCAACGTGCTTAGTAAGGCCTTTAGTGTGTGTGTGTGTGTGTGTGTGTGTGTGTGTGTGTGTGTGTCCGAGTGGATTTATTCTACAAAATTATGCCAGAGGATAACACGTACTCTCGTTGCCATGGGTTCTTTTTCAGTGCGCCAAACGCGTGCTGCACACGGTACCTCGGTTTATAGTCTCATCCGAACGACTAGACGCTCAGCTCGATTTTCCGGTCAAACTTGGAGAGAAAGGGCGAGAGCGGGACACAAACCCACACCTTCACGGTCTCTGTATTGGCAGACGAGCGTCTTAACCATTCTGCCACCTTCCTCCTTGCATACAGTGACGCATCAGCAACCAACGCAGTGACCAGTGTGGTGGAGGGTCGGGTCGGGGCGGGGCGGGGCGTAGGCATCATGCCACCCCGGGTTCGTCCGTCGCAGTTCCAGCGTCGGCAGTCCACAGGGAGCCATCGATGTTAGGTCGCCAGGAGGCCACACAGAGGAGACCCTGCACTGCTGCTGAGTCACTTCGGTTGTGTTCAATGGTGCCTGTTCTGTTTTAAACGTACTTAGGACACCATCTACTAAGCCCCCTACTAACGACAATAATGGCTTAGTCGCGGAGCCAGACTGAGTGAGCGCCCCTCCCAGAGTGGAGACCGCCACCACGTCCCTCAAACAGCAGCCCCCCATGAATCTGCCGACACTGACGACATTGACAGGACTCACCCCAAGCACGGAAGTGGAGGGGTATCGAAACTGAGGTCACCATGAGAGCAGGGCATGAAAGGCCACAAACTTTGAGGACTATTTTGTTTATATTGATGACGATGAAGGAGGAGGAGGATGACGATGATGATGACGATGTTGCTATGGAGGTCCATTTTGGTTTGGGACCTGCGTGACAAGGCTGTACTCTACGCTTCCTGTCATAATGATATCCCGGCGATAAACTGTGTTTTGCTGAAGGAGAGACAGCTGCTGTCAGTGTTGCCACTGGCACACACTGCACCAGCTATCGTACAGATACTAAACACTCATGCAGGTCGCTTCCGTGATTCAGGACTGACAATGACTGCAGCCAAGTTGACTTTCTGACTGATGCTCTGCCAGTGCTGCAAGCCCTTCAGAACAACAAGCTCCCACCCCTGTCAGCAGCACTACAGAAAGTGGCAGTAAGTATACGGGTGGTCCTCCAGTAGAATCAGAATCAGAATCAGAATCAATTTTAATGTCAATTAAACCTGAACAAGGTTTATAAGACACGCATGCAAAGCTACACGAAACCACGCACAAAAAGCAAAACAAAATAGTTAAATATTGAACAAGATATTGAATCACTCTTGCACGCTATGGCGTTTTTGACAGCAGTTACTGACAAATTTCCCAAACAGTCCCACAAGTTTGTCTTCCAGTATTAGCTGGCTGGGTTTAATGATATTTGGAATGTAATTTTGAATTTTTTGTATGAGCTCTATTCTAATTTCTTTGTATAATTCGCAGTCATCTAAGAAATGAAATTCAGCCTCTATTGTTTGACATTGTAAACATAGTCTCCTTTCTTTTGGAATGTTGAAATATCGGCTTTTTTCTAATGCTAAATCATGACAGGATATTCTTAATTTGCACAATGATTGTTTTTGATTATAATTAAGATATCCTTCAAGCAAGTAAGGTTCGATTCTGTATTCACGAGTAATTTTATTATAGAATAGTAGTTTAGATTTATTTTCAGATTCGTTTCTCTTCCAGAATAAAACATATCCATATTCTAGTTTATTCACTGTAACTATGAATATTGAATGTTGACTGATTATTCCGAACATGTCTTAAACCAAGATTCTGTAGTATAATTTCAGTAGGTCCCAGCCCATTGTGGAGTCCCTGGGAATGAGCATGCTGATGGGCTGGCCAAGGAGGGCGCCTCAGGGGAGCAACCCAACAACAGCATCAGCTTCAGTGAGCTGAAGTCCATCATCAGGGCACTGACGGCACCCACAACAGTCAGGGACGACTACCACACGTTATCCAGAGAGCAGCAGTGTCCTGGTGAGATCTCACACAGGTCTCAACAGTGGAGTGATGGCCTAGAGGTAACGCGTCCGCCTCGGAAGCGAGAGAATCTGAGCGCGCTGGTTCGAATCACGGCTCAGCCGCCGATATTTTCTCCCCCTCCACCAGACCTTGAGTGGTGGTCTGGACGCTAGTCATTCGGATGAGACGATAAACCGAGGTCCCGTGTACAGCATGCACTTAGCGCACGTAAAAGAACCAACGGCAACAAAAGGGTTGTTCCTGGCAAAATTCTGTAGAAAAATCCACTTTGATAGGAAAAACAAAAAAGCAAAAAACAAAAAAAAACTGCATGCAGGAAAAAATACAAAAAAATGGGTGGCGCTGTACTGTAGCGACGCGCTCTCCCTGGGGAGAGCAGCCCGAATTTCACACAGAGAAATCTGTTGTGATAAAAAGAAATACAACAACAACCGAACAATCACATGTACCGAAAACTGAAGCTGGTGCTATCTCCCACCTGTCCCTGTGGACAGGAAAACCAGGAAGCGGAGTACATTCTCCAAAGCTGCCCCCTGTACAGACCAGACCAGACCAGGTGTGTGGCCTGTCGACACTCCACTCAACGACCAAACCATATGGCAGCCACGAAGATGCTGGAGAAAACCCCGTCATTCATCGCCAGAACCGGACTGATGGTGATGCTATGAACACCAAGAAGAAGGGACCCCCCCCCCCCGCTCCCCCCAACCCCCCGCCGCCCCCTCCCCCCCACCCCCACAAAAAACCCCAACAAACCCAATGACTTTTAAAGAAATAAATACAATGATATATCTTTCAAAGACAAATAAAACCAAAGGAAAAAAACTGCGGGTTATTTGACTCATGAAAAATTGGACGTGATGCGGATTAAAATAAAAAGAAGAAGATAGATGGGTAGAACTAATCACAAAACGACGCTTCCAAAATGATGTCGACCTTAAAAGGATTACCCCTTGTCACGATTTTATTCCTGTCTCAAATTTCCTCAAAAGGATGGTGACAGAAATGGACGCAAATCAAAACCAAACCAAAACTAAACAAAACGACACACACGCACGCACGCAAGCAAACACACACACACACACTGACTGACTGAAACCATTTGTTGTCAGATTAACTCTTTGTAGAACTGACATTTTCGCAACCATTTGAATAAATATTAACTGAGCAACGCAAAGAAAATGAAATTTGAAAAAAAACACACAAAAAAAACAAAAAACACCAACTCCCCCCCCACACACACACAAACCGTGCAACATTTCCAAGCGACCCAGGTCTTCGTTCAAACCAAGATGGTCGATATTCTACAATCCACTCAATCTGAAGTTTCAGTTTCAAGCAGGCGTAAAAGCGTGCGGACTGATCCATATACGCTACACCACATTTAGTTAAAGAAAGGAGTCGAGAAAAAAACCCAACGCGCAGGTCACGCCTTTGAGGAGAATGGTTACATGTCTTGGTTTATCAGAGTTATGTGTGTTCATAAAAAAAAAGAAAAAAAAAGAAAAGAAAAAGAGAAGTCCCTTGGGGAACGTCCACGCAAAACGTTTAAAACAGATGTACTGTCATTCAAAGTTATCCACCACCACATTCTTTTCTTCTTATTTTCTATCGGTTCCCTTTGCTGACAACAGCACGTATGTCAACTGTTAAGAGTTCAATTTTGTTTTTCCATTCATTCTCTTTTCTTCTTGACTTAAAAAAAAAAAATCCTCCATCGTTCCTTCCGACAAAAGCTCCATCTGACTGGCAAACGAACCTGATGCAATTTGTTTGCGATTTCGATTTCGCAATTAAGAATGGTTGTCGTTCCTCTCATCTCTAGACAGACAAAAAACGACAAGACAAGAAACACACGCGGTGATGAAGGTAGGGAGGGAGGGTGGGAGAGAATGTGAGATAGTGAGACAGGGACGGACGGACGGACGGACTGTCGGACGGACACACACACACACCACACACACACACACACACACACACACACAGAGAGAGAGAGAGAGAGAGAGAGAGAGAGAGAGAGAGAGTGTAAAGACGGGGAAGAAAACGATGGGGTGAGACACAAGGGACAATACACAAGGTAAGAAGGGAAATAGTGAGTGAATGTGTGTGTGTGTGTGTGTGTGTGTGTGTGTGTGTGTGTGTGTGTGTGAGACAGAGACAGACAGACAGAGACACAGAGAGAGCGTAAAGAGGGGGAATAGGAGGGTGGGGTGGGGGCACAAAGGACAGATACACGGTAAGGAAGAGGAACAGTGAGTGAATGAGAGAGATAGAGACAGACATATAGACCAACAGAAACACACACACACACACACACACACACACACACACACAGAGAGAGAGAGAGAGAGAGAGAGAGAGACAGACAGACAGACAGACAGACAGACAGACAGAAACAGTGACAGAGAGAAAGATGAGAGAGAGGTAGAGAAAGAGGAGACGGGCTGGACGAAACCAAAGTATATATACCATCTGTGTCTGATGTTTGTGTATCTATGCATCTACTCATCCATCTGGACACGCACCTGCGACTACCGTCCGCACACCCACCCACACAGAAAAATTGGAAATACAGCGAGAGAGATGGGAAAGAGAAAGAAAGAAAGAGAGAGAGAGAGAGATGGGAGAGAGATATGGGAGAGAGAGAGACAGACAGAAACAAAGAGAGAGACAGATGGGAAAGAGAGAGAGAGAGAGGTGGGGACAGACGTCAGACAGACGGACAGAGAGAGAGAGAGGGGTGGGGGACAGACATACGGATGGGAAGAGGGGTGTGTGTGACGGACATAAGGACAGAGAGAGAGAGAAAGTGGGGGAGGACAGACAGACAGGGAGATGGGTACAGACAGACGAGAGAGGGGTGGGCAGAGGCAGACGGGCACAGAGAGAGAGAGAGAGAAGAGAGAGAGAGAGAGAGAGAGAGAGAGAGAGAGAGAGAGAGACAGACAGACAGACAGACAGAGAGAGCGACAAAAAGAGACCCACAGACAGACAGACGAACATGATCCTCAAGCGTACGATCGAACAGTTGAACTGGGGTGCGTCTCGCATATCGGAAATCAATCCAAGATAGTTATGCCGTGAAAGCACCACACCATACACATCGGATATTATGTTTCCGTTTTCATCAGTCCACCAAAGCAGTCTCTCTCTCTCTCTGGTACACTGCATGCATGACTGATAATGACATTCATTGGCAATCCCACATCTCCAAGGATTTTACGTAACGCGAATGGAGCTAACCATTACGCCCCGTTAGTTAGGTTAACACCCGAGGCCGTCCTGCATGTATCTGCGCCTGTGGGACTGTGAGCATCGGTAGGCGAGAGAGTGAAGAAGGGACTGCACAGCTCCTCTTCACTAAAAAAAAGTCACATGTGCTGGTCAGGCAACCAGGCTAATGTCGGGGATGCTGTGCTCAAGTGGCACAAAGACGTTTGAAAACAAGAGAACGCAGGCTATTAAGGAGAAGCGTGAGCGAAGGAAGCATGGCTCAGCTTCAGGAGACGTTTTCCCTTGCAACACCTGTGGGAAGTGCTGTGCATCCAGAATCGGCCTCTTCTCCCATATGAGGACACACACCGACAGATAAGCCTGACTGCCTACTCATCCGTCGGTCCGACGGGAGACTCCATCATCATCATCATTTTTATTGTGAGTCAGACTGTCCACATTTCTCGGTCTTCACCCGAAACATTTCTGTATCGATAATCACTACAAATGTGCACTTTTGCCTTCCTTGGTCTATCTCCTCTGTTAGCTTATGCAATGTCATATTGTGAGCTTATTATATCACATGGGAGAGTCTAGGGTTGAGGGGAATGAAGAAAAACTGTTCAAAGACCGTGACCAGCAGTCATTTGAATCTTGTTCGAGGAAAAGAGCCATTTGTTGTGTCTGACAAGACCAGTTGATACTCTGTCCACATATTGTATTTCCCCCTTTCTTATTGTCTGTTATTATTTCCAGTTATTATCTGCGTCGTTTCTGGGTCGCAACCCCCAAGCCGTTCATCCCGAGTCCCCGCCTCCCCCCCCCCCACAAACACACACATCCCCCCTCCTACAACCCCCCCCCTCCCCTGCACACACACAAACACACAGTCATGCTACTTGTCAACTGTTCATGGTCCGTGCATTTGTTCTCCCACTCTCCGGGGGACCTGTCTGGTTGTCAATGGCGCTTTCAGAAGTGGGGGGAAATTGGAGGTTTCCAACGGGCTGCCCACGGGTATATTAGATGCGTATCTCTCCTTAATTACCGTCTCCCTCCTCCTGTCTGAAAGCTCCTTGTTTACTCACGTGCCGCTTAACCTTGTCATGGTCTTCGCTGACTAAAGAACTGGTGTACCGTTCTAGTTTTCATAGTCTACTACTCACTTGTCCAATGTGTTGTATCAGTTGTATCGTATTATTTTAATGCCGAACGCTTAAATGTAATAAAACCATACATTTCTGTTTCTCTTGAGGGGTGGGATGTGGGGATAGGGGAAGGAATCTATGTGTGGTGGGGGATGGGGATGGACCAAGGGGAGGGGGGTGCGACACGATAAATGTGTCATAAACAAGATGGCAATCTGTTATTATTGCACGTTTGTTTTTTTGTGGGTTTTTTTACATAATAACTCTGTATTGAATTCTGAAGTTGTCATCATCTACAAGCCCTATTTGAATAGGGGGGAGGGGGCGGGGGGGCAGGGGGAAGGGCGGGCAGGTGGGAGAGAGAGGGAGAGAGAGATAGAGACAATGACAATGACATGGTTTATTGAGCGTAGAATGGATAAGCTGAAAGCTTCTTTACACCATGCCCTCACACACGCATACACATACATACGCACAATATAATAAATGAAATAAGCGTGAACAAATTAATGACATAGAACAAATCAAATAGATAATAACAGATACACAGACAGAGAAAGGGGGGAACAGAGAGAGACTGAGAGAGAGAGAGAGACTGAGAGAGGGACAGAGATTGAGAGAGAGGGATAGAGGGAGAGGGGGGAGAGGTACGGACAGACAGAGTGACAGAGACAGAGAGAGACAGAAAGAGATGCGTGTATAGGCTACGTCAACACATACTCGAATAGCTGAATCGGAAATTAATCCCATGTAATCAGACAGAAGTGGACACACAGACAAAGAAAGACCGAGCTACGGAGCGACAGGGACAACAGGAAATGATGACCGTTTTGTACTATTTCCCCGTCTTCTTTCCATTTCTTTTTTCCCCTTCTGTTGTGCCTCGTGGCAGACACATGAAGGGACTGATCATCAATGTCGTTCTGTCTGTCATTGCCCACTGGTAATGACTCCATCACAAAGGGATGGCGCGCGCGTGCGCGCGTGTGTGTGTGTGTGTATGCGTGTGTGTGTGTGTGTGTGTGTGTGTGTGTGTGTGTGTGTGTGTGTGTGTGTGTGAGGGGGGTGGGATGGGCGGAAGGGGACGCCGGGGGAGATGGGGGGCGGAGTTGGGGGATGAATGCCCGCAGCAGCCCGGACCTTTCTATTCCCGGTGAAAACGATGCAGTAACAGGTTTCATTACCGTCAGCCCCCCCGCCCCTGCCCTCCGCCTGTGACCCAGTCCCACGGGCTGCCTTGGCAGTGCTCTTCCATTCTCCCTATCCCGCTCATTGACTTTCCTGGGAGTGTACTCTCTCTCTCTTCCTCTCTGTCTGTTTATCTCCCTGTCTCTCATATGGAAAGTTTTTTTCCGGCTTTCTACAACAGCAAAGTGGGAGCTCTATTATCAATGATTTCTCAGCTGTAAAGGGAAATCATTTACAGCTTTGTCTTTTGTGAACGTCTATGACTCTCAAACTAGGAGGCAAAACTGCACTGGCTCTTAGTGCTGTAACTTAGTGCTGTAGCCTTGTGGGCCACTCCCTACGCCGACTGTCCTAAAACCCTTTTGGCCGAGAGAGTGGGGATGTAACTAGGGGCAAGACACTTTCCACAAAAATCAAATTCCAGTCAAGATAGTCGGGACAGCAGTTGCCTGTTCTGATGGTCATAGTCGGACACGACTGACTATCATGCAATGATGCTGAGTTTGCTGTTAGACATTGATAAAGCACTGGGTGGAACAATAATTTATTTCGTTTTGGTTTTGATTAAAGCATAAAATGTTATTATTTGTGTAATATGTATTTCAAGTATGTGCAAATATGAACACTGAAAAGATAAAATGAAAAATGTTGTCTTTCGAAGGAGGTAACATTCTGAGCAAGGGAAAAAAAAATGTTTCAGGCGATTTTGGAGTGAGCTGGTTCCATTATCATTCGCTGAGTTTGGTCTCTGACCGAAGGGTTGCCCACTGCTACTACTACTACTACTCGACTACTTCTACCAACAACAACACGACTACTAATACTTCTACCAATAATAATAATGATAACGTTTGACACAAATGCCGAAAAGACCCGTAGAAAACGCGGTCACTCTTTTTGGGGTCAGTTTGTAGGGGGTGAAAAACTAGAACTATGGGGGGGCTGATGGACTAAAGCTGGACGCTGGCAAATCACTGCCTTGGAATGTTTGCTTTTACTTGCGGTTCGATGTGAGGCAAGTATAGGAATTATGTTCTCTATGGGAAATGGTTTTTGTACGTTATGCAGCCATTTCGGGGCTTCTCCCTCCATCCCTCCTGCACACGCGCGCACACACACACACACCACACACACACACACACACACACATACCACACACACACACACTTTCGACAACTGTCATGAAACTTCCCCTTTTTGTCAACGTTTTCATCGTCATCGCGGCACACATTGGCATCCCAAGGACATATTCTTCCTTCTTTCAACACTGTTTTTTTTCTTTACTCCTCTCTTTCTCTCTCTCTCCCTCCCCCTCTCTCTCTATCTCCCTCCCTCTCTCTCTCTCTCCCTTCCCCCCTCTCTCTCTCCCCCCTCTCTCTATTCCTCCCTTTCCCACTCCCATCCTCACCATAACGCGTTCAGCGATTTCTCCCCATGCTGGGCGACATTTGCACTGCGTTATGTGTTTTGGTTTTCTTGCCTTTAAGGTACGTGTTTGTTTTCCGAGATTGCACTTTTACACTCGTGCATCGCTGAACATTTCTTTGTTTACCCCCATCATTCGCTCAGATAGAAAAAAGAAATGTCCTCATCATCGACCTGTATTTGCAATTTCATACCGATTTTAAGATTCGCTAACGCCATCACCATTGTCATCATCGTCGTCCTCTTTCTCTCTACTTTTTTCCTCCATCGTTTTTATCTAACATCTGTATTAGGAAAAGACAAGAAACCAACCCCAGTGTCAATGGATATGTTCGTGATCAAAATAAGGGGGACTTCTCACGCTTTCTCATAAATTGCGAGAAAGCGTGGGAGTGTCTTGTCACCTGCCCTTTCTCGTTTCTTAAGCGCGTTGGGTTACGCTGCTGGTCAGGCATCTGCTTGGCAGATGTGGTGTAGCGTATATGGATTTGTCCGAACGCAGTGACACCTCCTTGAGCTACTGAAACTGAAACTGCCCTTTCTCGCAACAGACAGCTGGGGAGTTGTTCTGTGACCATCCTGGATCTCGCGCATCTAACGTTTACTCGAAATTCGAGCAATATCAAAGGCGATCGACATACCCAAAAGCAGTAAACTCGTGCTGTCCTCCATCCCCTCAGTGGATAGCCTCCATTGCTACAACTAAACTCTAGTCAATGAAGTACCATCGTATGCACACATACACACACACACACACACACAAAATCGAAAAAAAAAGAAGCATACTGTTTCACACGTTCTGCCTCTCTCGCCTTTGTAGCTCGAAATTTAGGAGAGCCAATCAACTTCAAGTGCACAGGTCATGTGACACGCCTCTATAAGTCATGTAAACCCGGAACTCTCCAGCGGTCTATTTAGAGACAGCGTGGCAGGGGAACGACCACGCTTTCTCGTAATCCCACACTTTCTCGTAAAGCGAGAGAAAGCGTGGGGGGCGCCCTCCACGCGCCCTCTCAATATGTGAGAAAGCGTGGGATTGCGAGAAATCGTTGGCTAACAACCCCCAGATCATATTACTGCGTGGGCTGGGCCAATTTCATCTAACCATTTTGAGCAGACAACAGCCATCCTTCTTCTTTCTTCGTCAATATATATTCACATGATAATTGTCTTTGCTGCTTTTGTTGTGTTGGCATGCCCGAATTTGGAACAAAAATTTTTTTTTTTTTTTTTTTTTTTTTGGGGGGGGGGGGGGGGTCAAGTTTGCTTTGCTTTTTGTCTTTGTCCTCTCTCTTTCTTTCTCTCTCTCTCCTCCATCTCCTTCTCACCCCCCACACCCCACTCTGTCTCTCTCAACCAACCAAAAATGCTGGCCGATGTTTAGTTTATGCCCTCTTTGCCTCTTTCTCTCCCTCTCTTCATCATTAACAGAAAGAATGTGGGCACGAAGGAAGAAGCGGGGTGCTGGCAATGAAACCAAACCAATCATTATCAATACGCTTCTGTTCTCGTTGGGCCCTCCCTGCTCTTGTCAAATGACAGTTTGTAACGCATTGTTGTCAGGCATGAATTGATTGCTTCCTGCTGTGGTGTTTGTCTAATCGTTTTATTTTTTTTTCTCTTTCTTTTGTTGATGCATCGCTTCGAAGATAATGCCGTCGACCCAAGCCTTCGTTCGGGGTCTTTAATTTCGTTGCCGATGAACGGAGTGCAACAAAGGGGTTCATTGTCCGCCTGTCCTCCTCCATCCTGTGGCCTCCCACAGTGCTGTCACGTCCCGGTGAGCTGTGTCAGTGCTGACACATCCTGGTGAGCTGTGTCAGTGCTGTCTGGTGAGCTGTGTCAGTGCTGTCTGGTGAGCTGTGTCAGTTGCTGACACGTCCTGGTGAGCGGTGTCAGTGCTGACACGTCCTGGTGAGTTGTGTCAGCGCTGTCTGGTGAGCTGTGTCAGTGCTGACACGTCCTGGTGAGCTGTGTCAGTGCTGTCTGGTGAGCTGTGTCAGTGCTGTCACGTCCTAGTGAGTTGTGTCAGTGCTGACACGTCCTGGAATGTTGTGTCAGTGCTGTCACGTCCTGGTGAGTTGTGACAGTGCTGTCACGTCCTAGTGAGCTGTGTCAGTGCTGTCTGGTAAGCTGTGTCAGTGCTGACTGATGAGCTGTGTCAGTACTGACACGTCCTGGTGAGTTGTGTCAGTACTGACACGTCCTGGTGAGTTGTGTCAGTGCTGTCCCGTCTTAGTAAGTTGTGTCAGTGCTGACACGTCCTGGTGAGTTGTGTCAGTGCTGTAACGTCCTGGTGAGCTGTGTCAGTGCTGTCTGGTGTGCTGTGTCAGTGCTGTCACGTCCTAGTGAGCTGTGTCAGTGCTGAGACGTCCTGGTGAGATGTGTCAGTACTGACACGTCCTAGTGAGTTGTGTCAGTGCTGTCACGTCCTAGTGAGCTGTGTCAGTGCTGACACGTCCTAGTGAGCTGTGTCAGTGCTGTCACGTCCTAGTGAGCTGTGTCAGTACTGACACGTCCTAGTGAGCTGTGTCAGTGCTGTCACGTCCTGGTGAGCTGTGTCACAGATTTTTTTTTGGGGGGGTTTACTGTTCATCGTTTTGGGTGGTCTGACCTGAAGCTTGATTCTGGTACTGTGCCGGACTTATCATCATCATCATGATCATTGTCGTGGTTGCTTAGTATCATTATCATCAGTCATTGTAGCAGTGGTAGTGGCGGTGGTAGCAGTAGCCGCAGCAGCAGTAGTAGTAGTAGCAATAGTAGTCATGGTCGTAGCAGCAGCTGAAGTAATTGTAGTAGTGATAGCAACAGCAGCAGTACTATAATGATTATTGTTGTTGCTGTTCGAAATAGAGAAAATCCAATCAAAATGATGTTTCGTTGAAAACACTCTGTAGAAATAATCTTGAAATGATTGATAACCTAACATCATCCAGATTAGAGAGCTTGTTTTCAGTCACATATCAAAAGACATCAACACTGTCTTCCATCTCAAGGCCTGACCAGCGCTTTGGGTTTATGTGAAGGCAATACATCACACCCCTCCCACCTCCTTTGTTTCAAACAGAACACGTGTGGTGTAGCGTATGATTATGGATCAACCCACACGCTGTGAAGCCTTTGTGAAACAGAAGCTGGCTTTGAAGCTTTCTCATTCCGCGTTGCCATCTCTCTGAAAAATAGTTATAGCAGAAATCCTATAACCCTGCGTTCAAGAAAAAGAGATTGCTGTGGCAGTAAAACAAAGATGGTTTCCTTTACGCTAACACAGCGTTCCGACATCTTGCCCTTTCCTGCCGATCTCTGCAGAAACAGAGACCTCTTACGCAATGTCGTATCCCCCTCCCCCCCCTTACCCCCTCTCCTTTTTTTTCCGCGATGTAATCCGATGCACGAATTGATTCCGGAATCAGCGCCATCCAGTTGTCCCCTGTTGTTAACGTGACAATTATTGCCATGGCGGATGTCTACGGTAATCCGGGCGATTCCTGTAATTATGTTTTTGTTGGAAACATTATTATGTTTCCGCTGGAAACAAGCCAATATTATGTTTCGTTGTTTGTTGTTGGCTTTCCGCAGAAGAGAGGGATTTGGCCGTCATGATGAGGTCAGCAATTTCCAGTCCGAAGCTTTGGGTCCTTGATGGTTGTTAAGCCGAAGGATACGTGTTTCTTTGGCATAATCGTATCATAGGGTATAACGCGTAACACGTAACTTAGAAGTAGTCATTGAACAAAACCCATTACTGACATTACTACCACCACCATCGCTGCAGCTGCAACCGCCTTCCCTGCTGCTTCAACTACTGATACCAGTGCCACCACAATAATTTTTTTTCAAAGATAAAAAACCCACCATCATAACATTTATACCATATACTGCTAAAACTGTTTCGATGACAATCTATTTTGAAAACAGTCGATCAATTTCAATACAGCCTTTTGTTGCAAAATTAATTAAACTAATCGACCGCCTCAGTAATGACCTAAAGTCAATCAAACAAAGAAAGCCAACACACAAACAAACAAGGAACCGGTTTTTTAAATTTTTTGTTTAAGTCATGAAGAAAGACAAAGGAAAGTAAACTTCTCCAAAAGCATCCTCAGACACTGGCAAGTAAAGCTTGACGAACAGGTTCATCTTTCACAGAAACACACACACACACACACACAGCGTGCGCATGTCTTTGACCTCTGTGTGTGTGTGTGTGTGTGTGTGTGCGTGCGTGCGTGCGCGCGCGCGCGTGTGTGTCTGCATCTGTGACTATGTGCGCGCGTGTTCGTGTGCGCACGTGCGCTTCTTCCCAAGCCACCCATCTCACTTGCACATTCATAAAATTCCGGCTCATTTTGTCACGGTACCAAAATCATCACTGCTCAGGGAGCTATCAGGTCGCCGTAATGCTTCCCAGAAGAGTCCTTTACACAACTGCCAAGTCACCTATGTACCACCTGCAGGAAATTAAATCACTGAAACCTGTACAGACGGCAACAGGAGTCACCGCAGAACCAGACACACTGAGCCGCTGTCCTCTCTGGGGTGAGGATCGCCAGTGATTAATCTTCTCACGACCCTCACCTTTGCCCTTTCAAGCCTCGTCCCTCCCTCCCCCACAGTGATTCTAAGCCCATGCCGAGGACATTGACATGCAACGCATCGTTGTCTTTCTCAAAGTTTCCTCACAAGGCAGCATGATTGCTGGTCATTTCTCTGCCACTTCGTTGGTTCAGAACTTCCTGTAAACTTCTTCTGCATTCGTGGGCTGCAACTCATACGTTCACTCGTATGTACGCGAGTGGGCTTTTACGTGTATGACCGTTTTTGACCCACCATATATGCAGCCATATTCCACTTTCGGGGGTGTACATGCTGCATATGTTCTTGTTTCCATAACCCATAGAACGCTGACATGGATTAGAGGATCTTTAACGTGCGTATTTAATCTTCTGCTTGCAGTATTCACACGAAGGGGGTTCAGGCACAAGCAGGTCCGCACATTATGTTGACCTGGGAGATCGGAAAAAAATCTCCACCCTTTACCTACCAGTCGCCGTTATCGAGATTCGATCCCGAGACCCTCATATTGAAAGCCCAAAGCTTTAACCACTCAGCTACTGCGCCCGTCCCTCCTGTAAACGAATCAGAAGGCGGTTCTGGGCAGGTATTTGCCCAGGCCGCACGCTTCATCGTAATCTAGTGGTGGCGACTCTCACGGGGCAGAACTGATCAAGGTGAACAAGGTGGAGTTGGGAAGACCACCACTGGTACAGGAGTAACATTCTGTATCGCAACAATTACCATGCGCTGATGCCAGACTTCAGTAAGATATTTCTCTTCCCAGTGGATAAGTGTTACATCGGTACCACAGGAAACTCGTAGTACCTATCCATCGCACTATTAGTAGTGTCTGTCCAACGCACTATTAATAGTACCTGTCCAACGCACTATTAGTGGTACCTGTCCAACACATAGTAGTATCTATCCAACAAACAGTAGTACCTGTCCAACACACTATGAGCAGTACCTGTCCAACACACAGTAGTACCTGTCCAACACACTATTAATAGTACCTGTTCAACAAACAGTAGTACCTGTCCAACAAACAGCAGTACCTGTCCAACACTATCAGTAGTACCTGTCCAACACAGTGGTACCTGTCCAACACTATCAGTAGTACCTGTCCAACAAACAGTAGTACCTGTCCAACACAGTATCAGTAGTACCTGTCCAACAAACAGTAGTACCTGTCCACCACTATTAGTAGTACCTGTCCAACACAGTATCAGTAGTACCTGTCCAACTCACTATTAGTAGTACCTGTCCAACACAGTATCAGTAGTACCTGTCCAACAAACAGTAGTACCTGTCCACCACTATTAGTAGTACCTGTCCAACACACTATTAGTAGTACCTGTCCAACACACAGTATTACCTGTCCACCACTATTAGTAGTACCTGTCCAACACAGTAGTACCTGTCCACCACTATTAGTAGTACCTGTCCACCACACTGTTAGTAGTACCTGTCCAACACACAGTAGTACCTGTCCGCCACACTATAAGTAGTACCTGTCTAACACTATTAATAGTACCTGTCCAACACACAGTAGTACCTGTCCAACACACAGTAGTACCTGTCCACCACACTATAAGTAGTACCTGTCCAACACAGTATTAGTAGTACCTGTCTAACACTATTAGTAGTACCTGCCCAACACACTATTAGTAGTACCTGTCCAACACACTATTAGTAGTACGTGCCCAACACTATTAGTAGTACCTGTCCAACACAGTATTAGTAGTACCTGTCTAACACTATTAGTAGTACCTGCCCAACACACTATTAGTAGTACCTGTCCAACACACTATTAGTAGTACGTGCCCAACACTATTAGTAGTACCTGTCCAACACACTATTAGTAGTACGTGCCCAACACTCCGGTTGAACAGCAAGACGTGTAACTAGACATATAGTATCGAAAATCCAACCTCGTAAAGCCAGTGCAGGAATGATGCCTCTCACCGCCATATTGAGACTCCTTTCTTCTTCACTCCGGTTTGCATTTCATTCCTCTTCTTTCTTGTTATTGCTCTTTCCCTTGGTTTATTTCTTGTCTTCTTTCTACGTTCGTTGTCTGTTTCTTTCGTTTTTCCTCTGTGGCTTTTATTGGTTCTTTTCTGTCTATTTTCCATTCTTTTCTTTTCATTACCTTGTTGCTGCTTTTTGTGCTGTTTGCTCGTTCATTTATTTATTTTATCTTTCGTTTTCCTTTCCCTCTTGCCTGTCTCTTCTATTAACCTGTCAATCTCTGTTGTTTTTATTCTTATTTATATTCCATTTGATTTTTTTCTCTAGTCTTCAAAACCTTTTTCTTTCTTTTTTTTTTGTATCTTTAACTTTTTTTCTCTCTCCCTCTTTGCTTATTTTATTTCTTTTTTTCTTTCTTTTCCGTCTTTTCTTTGCATCTATAATATTTTTTCTGCTTTTCACCCTCATTCTTACCGTTCTCCATTTGAGTTCTCATTGCAATATATTTTCTTACGTTCCTCGTTTATTTTATTAAAAAAAAGAAAAGTTTTTGCTATTTGCAGTTTGACTTTTATTTCCCTTTATTTGTTTTCGTCTTCTTTACAGCTTTCTTAATCTATGTCTGCGTTTCTTTGCATATTTCTTTACCCATTTGAGAATTACACAGACTCTTTTCACTTGATGGAATGGCTACGAGTGCCTTGCAAATTCTATGTCGTTGACATTCTGACGCACGCGCGCACGCACGCACGTGTGTGTGCGTGCGTGCGTGTGTGAACGCGGGCCAGTTTTATCCATTCTATTTGATCCGTTAATTTAATCTAACGACTGTCTGCTATGAACCTTTATATTTTTAATTTTGTTTTATTTGCTTGTTACTTATTTATTAATTTATTTATTTTCTATTCCACTTTATTTGAATATTGGATGTTTTTTTCCTGCAGCATTTTGGAAGGGTCTCCAGATCTCACTGTCGTGTTGGGTCTGTGTGTACGTCAATCATCTGCTGCCACCATTTTAATCTTTCACCAGATGTGCTGCAGCGTACATGGAACTGAAACTGATACAAACTATATTCTGTTGTTCTTGTCAGCTGACATGATACAAACTATATTCTGTTGTTCTTGTCAGCTGACATGACACAAACTATATTCTGTTGTTCTTGTCAGCTCACATGATACAAACTATATTCTGTTGTTCTTGTCAGCTGACATGATACAAACTATATTCTGTTGTTCTTGTCAGCTGACATGATACAAACTATATTCTGTTGTTCTTGTCAGCTGACATGACACAAACTATATTCTGTTGTTCTTGTCAGCTCACATGACACAAACTATATTGTTGTTCTTGTCAGCTCACATGATACAAACTATATTCTGTTGTTCTTGTCAGCTGACATGACACAAACTATATTCTGTTGTTCTTGTCAGCTGACATGATACAAACTATATTCTGTTGTTCTTGTCAGCTGACATGATACAAACTATATTCTGTTGCTCTTGTCGTCAGCTCATCTGAAACGACATCGTCCAATGTTACGAATTTTATGAAACTGACAATAACAGTTGTTAAAAGTTGATACATTGTTTCAAAGATTGCACTATGATTAATAATTCGTAATCATATTAAACTACTATCTAAATGGCCTCATACTTATTGGAGACTCTCATAATTTTTTTTTTCGACACAGTATCTGCTGCTGCAGTAATTCTGTATTTTCCCGTTGTCTTTAAAATTCATTCCAGACGGTGACATCGGTGACGGTCGCATACAGCTGGTCGTGGGGTCTTTTACCTTCGATTGTTTTCTTTTGTTGTGTTGTGTTGTGTTGTACTGTACCTTTATCAGGACAGATACATGAAATATCAGATGTCTGAAATCCGGGATGCTCTCACCATGGAGAGCGTGTCGCCCCAGTACAGCTCCACCTTTAAAAAATTCTTCTCTCTCTCTCTCTCTCTGTGCGTGAGTGCGTGCGTGCGTGCACGCGCGCACCTGTATTAGCTTTTTTAATCGTGGTTGCAGCTACAGTAAGACTTCAAAACGATGACAGAAAGATAAAGAACCAAAAAAACAACACTCCCTTAACAAGAGGTAGTTACCAGTACACTGGTGCTGGTGATTCACAAACTGCAGAAAGGGTTCAAAGGAACGCCCACGCATTCAACCCCGCAGTTACTAAATACGGTCCACCTAGTGACGTTGCACAGGGATTCACCACCACCCCCATTTCCCCTTATCAAAGAATTCAACTTAAAACCCTTCGGACAGACTAAAACTGACTGTCCATTTCGCATACCCACAGACTACTAAACCACCGGGAAGAAAAGAACGGACGAAACTTTTTGCAGCCTCAGACGTTTCCCAAAAACGTAACAAAGAAGAGGACAAAGGATTCACTACTTTTTGGAATACCCGCCACGCGTCCATCCGAAGACCATGTATGTGAAAAAGAAAAAAAAAAGCTGCCGAACAACTTTACAGCTGCTATAAGAAAAACTTCGAAGAGTCCCCCCTTTATACAGACTAACACCAGTTACTTCTGTGAGCAAAGGCGGGGATCCAAAGCAGCATCCGTCACCCACAAGGAAGCACAAAGCCGGACGAACAACGCTCAACATCTACAGAGGTTAAAAAAGCCACAAAGCTTTCCGACTGGACTGTGGATAACACGCTGCCCCGTGTTTACAGCGATGGCATCACGCACAGACAGACCTGCCAGACACACCAGGAAATCAGTCTATTACCACCTCCCAGGAATAGACAAGGACCTTCCCAAGGCAGATCGTGACTTTACACACTGAAGAGCACCTCCCGGGAATAGACAAGCGTCTAACACTCCCCCAAGGCAGATTGTGATTTTACAGATTTTACACACTGAAGAGCCCGCCAGACGGGCAACTATTTTTGCTGACCTGTCAAAGACCTGTCCTTCTAAGTTCAAGATACTGTGATAAATTGTCTGATGTACTGGTCAATCTTATCAAATCCCTCTTTAGGGCGAGTGCTGGATGTAAAGAATGTTCCTTGTTTATCTATTACCCTCGTTGATAAAAATGTCGTGTCTTGTCTTACACTGAACCCCACAGTTACCACGATCAATTCACACCAACCGCTTGCACAGAATAAACCCGCTAATAGCCAGGGTCGTCCATGGTGCAGTTCGATAGGTAATCAAGGCTTTCTTGCACAAAACGTGTCCATCCAGATTTCAAAAGCTAATTAGTTCTTGACAGTTTCAGTTTCAAGGACGCGTCAAATAGCGCCATCTGATCTATATACCTTACACAGCGTATGTTTCACACACACACGCGCGCGCGCGAGCGCACACACACACACACACACACACACATTGCAACTCGAGTATTGGTCAATACTTCAAAAAGATTTATGATGAAAGCTTTCCCCCGAATTCCTTCAAGTTCAAGTAAGAAAAAAATGTATATCAATACTTCTATTTTTTAAACTCGAGATACTACAATATCGGTGAAAGGAAACTGACAGCAGAGATATACTAGTCTATCTCTCGTTAGAACACCTTTGAATTAGAAATATTCACTACAGGAAGGACAGAAATAAAACACACTGATGAATTAAAGGACGAGCAAGACCTTCGCATCGATTTTCTCAACACTTTAATTGTTTTGTGTTTAACCACACAGGCTGAGAGCCGCTCAAACCTGCCTCAGCGAAAACGCTTTCAACTTGGTTCAGTTCCAGCACGTACATTTCTCTTCATCCTTTCAACACCACCACACAAAGCCGTTTACTTTCTGCAACATTCTATAGGGCGTCCTCTGTCGGCGATGTCGATCGCTCCTGCCCTTCTTCAACAAACAATAAAGGAATATAACTCGTGTTAGGTTTGAACAAATTGCCTCCCTTCGTAACAAAACTCTTCACACGCCATGACGTCGATATTTCCATGGCTGCTGGTGTTTGGGGAGAACACCAAGTTAATTCCTGACACACTGCAGTCAGAACGTTCTCTAAGTCTCCGCCCTCAGTTATATATACATTTCAGGTCCTGGTGCCAGTTGTGTTGCTTGGTTCTAACTTTCTGACAGTTACACGTGACTAAATGCCTACGTTGACCGAACTGCGCCATTGGTCAGTTCCATACTACACACAGTTAGTAGCGGGTTACGACCATACTAGGCTCTTCCGTCCGAGCAATGCAACTGGCTCCTGGATAACACTCGTCCTCAGAATTTCAACAGACGCACGCTCGTCATTGGACTCCAGATGATGAAAAACAACACGAAGAAGACCATGGGATACATGGCACAGAACGGTTGAAAAAGAAAGGAAGGAGAACGGATGTACTTGGGGAAAGCCCGCAACGACATCTGACTATAATAATAATAATAATGGTATTTATATAGCGCTGAATCTTGTGCAGAGACAAATCAAAGCGCTTTCGCACCAGTCATTCACACGCATGCAAAACTCTAAAACTGGAGAAACTAAAGACAATGTTTGGTTGGTCACTAATTTCAAAGACATCTGTATGGTTTACATTCTTTTGGAAAACAAGATATAACCCCCCTGAGTAACAGATTATCAGACCACTTTCAAAGCCTTCATTTGTTGAAACTCATGCTACGTGTGTACTTACTGTGGGTGAGTCTGTGTAAAATATGTGTGCACATGTGTGTGTGTGTGTGTGTGTGTGTGTGTGTGTGTGTGTGTGTGTGTGTTCAGAATGGGTATACATAATACTGTGAATATTTCTTAACTGATGACCACCCTGATAATGTTTATTTCCTTTCGAAGAATTCTACATACTTTTCACACAGCTAAACAGTATGCATCTCATATCATTTTGGGGTTCTGGAGAGAGAGAGGGGGGAAGAGAAAGAGGAGAGAGGGGGAGAGAGAGAGAGAGGAGAGAGAGAGAGGGAAAGAGAGAGAGGGAAAGAGAGAGGGGGAAAGAGAGAGAAAGGGGGTAAGGGAGGAAGAGATCTAGACAGGGTTGGAGAAATTTCGAAGAGAACTGAGAGGAGAGACGGAGGGTGTGTGGGGAGTGAGGGGGGGGGGGGACAGAGACAAAGAAAGACAGAAAGAGGAAGAGAGAAACAAACAGCAATCAGACAGACAAAGTGTTCTCCTCATACACATGACTTCACGAACTATCAATCAATTCCTGCACAACAAACCAACAACGGGTGGACGGACGAACACAGACTCACCACTCACCAATCAAAACACACACATCACTCACCAATCAAAACACAGACTCAGCACACCACTCATCAATCAAAACACAGACTCAGCACACCACTCATCAATCAATACACAGACTCACCACACCACTCATCAATCAATACACAGACTCACCACACACACACCATTCATCAATCAATACACAGACTCACCACACACACCACTCATCAATCAATACACAGACTCACCACACCACTCATCAATCAGAACACAGACTCACCACACACACCACTCATCAATCAATACACAGACTCACCACACACACCACTCATCAATCAATACACAGACTCACCACACACACCGCTCATCAATCAGAACACAGACTCACCACACCACTCATCAATCAATACACAGACTCACCACACACACCACTCACCAATCAATACACAGACTCACCACACCACTCGTCAATCAGAACACAGACTCACCACACACACCACTCACCAATCAATACACTCACCACAAACACCACTCATCAGTCAATACACAGACTCACCACACACGCCACTCATCAATCAATACACAGACTCACTACACACACCACTCATCAATCAATACACAGACTCACCACACCACTCATCAATCAATACACAGACTCACCACACTCAACACTCATCAATCAGAACACAGACTCACCACACACACCACTCATCAATCAGAACACAGACTCACCACACACAACACTCATCAATCAGAACACAGACTCACCACACACACCACTCATCAATCAATACACAGACTCACCACACCACTCATCAATCAATACACACTCACCACACACACCGCTCATCAATCAATACACAGACTCACCACACACACCACTCATCAATCAATACACAGACTCACCACACCACTCATCAATCAATACACAGACTCACCACACACACCACTCATCAATCAAAACACAGACTCACCACACACACCACTCATCAATCAATACACAGACTCACCACACACACCACTCATCAATCAAAACACAGACTCACCACACACACCACTCATCAATCAATACACAGACTCACCACACACACCACTCATCAATCAATACACAGACTCACCACACACACCACTCATCAATCAATACACAGACTCACCACACACACCACTCATCAATCAATACACAGACTCACCACACCACTCATCAATCAATACACAGACTCACCACACACACCACTCATCAATCAAAACACAGACTCACCACACACACCACTCATCAATCAATACACAGACTCACCACACACACCACTCATCAATCAATACACAGACTCACCACACACACCGCTCATCAATCAATACACAGACTCACCACACACACCACTCATCAATCAATACACAGACTCACCACACACACCGCTCATCAATCAGAACACAACTCACCACACACACCGCTCATCAATCAAAACACAGACTCACCACACCACTTGTCAATCAATACACAGACTCACCACACACGCCACTCATCAATCAGAACACAGACTCACCACACAACACATCAATCAAAACACAGACTCACCAGAAATGAAACGTCACCAGCTGCATTCGGGCGGAACTCTGACCAGCACACTGTCGACCATCACAATTGGTGGATTTTTTTCCAGAATGCCCGAACTTTGGTGACAGTCTGTAACAAAGAAACAAAAGTCGTGAGGAGGACACATATGATATCGTGTGGCTAGCATTATTACACAATGTGTTTCGTCCCATGCAGAAAGGGAACAATGTGAGCAGAACCAAACGGAATCAGATGAAGAGTCGGAAAGAGGGGAGGGGGATGGGGGTGGTGGTGGGGGCGGGGTGGGGGTGTGTGAGAGATGAGGGTAACATGAGTGGAGTGGATGAGTGGAGGGTGGGAAGGAGGGAGGAGAAGAGACGGTGGGAATGAGACAGAGAGACAGAGAGAGGGAGGGAGGGAAACAGAGAGACACATACAGGAAGTGACAGGTAGAGAGAGAGGCAAGGAGACAGAGACAGACAGGGACACAGAGAGAGAGAGAGAAGGAGAGAGAGAGGGGGACGGAGAGAGAGAGAGAGAGAGAGAGAGAGAGAGAGAGAGAGAGAGAGAGAGAGAGAGGGAGGGAGAGAAAGAAGACAGAGGGAAAGAGACAGAGAGACAGACAGAGACAAACAGACAGAGAGGATGGAAGAAAAAGTAACAATGTTGTTGTCAATTTGGCTTTTTTTTCAGCTTAGTTTAGAACCTTTCCCATGCCTGTATTTCAGATTTCTTCTTGTCTTTATTAAAATAAACACTTTCCAACAGTTTTAAAGTTTATATCATATCAAAAGTAATAACTGTAATACTTCATGGAGCTGCGCCGTGCAGCCAAACTGTTTTTCGTTGAATTTCTTCACACTGATCATATTGGACGCTCACACGCATACACAACGAATAAAAGTCATACAAGAGCAATACACAAGGCGAAAGATGTTCTCGTTTTTTTGAAGAGAAACCAGAGTAATACACAACATTAAGACCCAGTTTATACACAAAGGGATCTGTTTTTTCATCTCTCTCTCTCCATATCAGAGAGAGACGGTGTGTGAAAATGTGCACGAGTGTGTTGGTGTGTTAGTGCGTGCGTGCGTGCGTGCGTGCGTGCGTGTGTGTGTGTGTGCGTGAGTGTGCCGTGAGAGAGAGAGAGAGAGAGAGAGAGAGAGAGAGAGAGAGAGAGTTCCGCCTCAGAAGAAACAAAGAAACGAAAAAGAATGGACACTTGAGGTTTGAGGACTGTGGTAAATAACACCACTACCCACAACTACCATCATCATCATCATGACGGAACAGAGGAAGCAGAAGAAAGGAAAACAGGAAGAAGAGAAAGGAAAGACCAAAAAGAACAGAGGAAGCAGAAGAAAGGAAAACAGGAAGAAGAGAAAGAACGGAAAGACCAAAAAGAACAGAGGAAGCAGAAGAAAGGAAAACAGGAAGAAGAGAAAGAACGGAAAGACCAAAAAGAACAGAGGAGGCAGAAGACGTGATAAACTAAAGATGGAAATGGAAAGAAAAGAAAAGAAGAATTATAGATAATGAACATGCCGAAAGCCCATAAAAATAATATAAAAAACGAAATAATCTAAATGCAGTTCATATTCCTTGTCATTTATCCTTAACGACTGGCTTGTCCGTTGTCATCCGCGAAAATATGCAGTAATCAAGATGAAGACAAGTTAAACTCCTTTTTTCGAGATTTTTTTGTTGTTGTTCTTGAATGCATGGGTATCAAACAGGAATGTCAAACATGTAGCATTCATGCCGTTATTGAATTCACAACAACCACAAAAAACTACAAAGAAATCAGCTGCTTCCGCGCTAAGAACGTAACAGCTCAATGCATAAATCTGCCTCACTGCATATAAATGTGACCATTAAAAAAAAAAATTCTAATAAATCGTTGCCGATTCAAGTTTTAACCGAACATAAAGAAAACATCTGTATTGAAATCAGATGTCATTTTTGTCGCATAACAAAATCAGTTTGTTTTTCTGTTTCTTTCTCTACAATTCATACACACACAATTCACACACACTATCGTATTACACGTCAGTTAAAAAGCACACGTGTCTGGAAATGGTAACACCTGTTCTGCTGTCATTTGGGTGTGAAATACGGGGATATGAGAATCTTGCTGCGTTATAAAAACTGCAAATAAATTTTCAGAAAACACTTTTCCATTTGCACCGAAACACAATTTCAAATATGTTGCTTTGAGAAACACGAATATCTCCTATTTCAGTTCTTGTTTAGTGTAGAGTGGTACATTTTTGATCAGGATTAATTGACGATGCAACTGATAAACTATCATGTAAAGCATATTCTGTTTTATGCAAATTATTTTTACATTCAGATTCCCCTTCAAAGTGGCTGAACTTAATGAAGAATATTGTGATTAACAGCGGTTATGATTGTGTTTGGTTTTCACAAACATTCATTAGTAAGGATTTCTTTTGCGCAAAGTCTGAAAGATAATTTTTATGTACATTCAGTCGTGGAGAAAATCGCTCGAAGATAGCACTAAATGTCTGTTCTAATGGAGCATCAAACGTAACTTTCGTCAAAATAATATATCTCACAACTTCCAGTTATATACATATATATATATATATATATATAGATATATATATATATATATACACTTTCGTTTCTGTAATCAGAAACTGCAGATCGAATTAGGAAGAAGAGGAGGCGAAAACAGAGAAAACAGGATTTGAACGCAGTGTAAAATGGGAACTGTTGGGGACGAATTTCATTTTGTTTTAATACTGTAACCTGAAATAAATTATACGTAAATGTAAAACAGCATTTGTGAATGTTCGGTTTAAGGAATTTATTTAATTCTGGGAAGAAAACACAACTTAATTTAAGCAAGTTTATAAAACTTGGAGAGGGTGTGTAACTTTCAGTTACACCTGGAAAATACTTGTCGATATGCTTTTCTAAATCATAATCATCATGTGTGCGTGTGTGTGTGTGTGTGTGTGTGTGTGTAAATAAAAACCCAACGCAGATGTAACCACACATTAGATGTGATGCAAAGAATTTGCACATGTGTCTTGAAAACAGACAGACATATATGTATCTGTCTTTCTCCTTTTTCTTTCCCGGTTGCAACTGAGGCAAACAAACAAACAAAACAAAACAAAAAAAAAAAAAAAAAAAACCCAACCAAAAAAACAAACAAAAAAACAAAACAAAAAAACACCACCACACATACACACACACAAACCCCCCAAAACAACAACAACAACAAAAAACACACACACAAAAAACACAACATTTTTTTTTTACACTAAATATTAAACATATTTACGTTTCCGATCGTGATAAATACATCACAGCATAAGACTAAATGAATGAATATATGTACGTACGTATGTATGTTTGTATGTATGCATACACGTGTGCATGCGTGCGTGCGTGCGTGTATGTATGTATGCATGTACGTATGTATGTATGTATGAATATAAGAATAAAAGGCTAATTCTCATGAATCTTGCATCACATGGCTCAAATTACAGCCAAAATAAATGTCAACAAGATATAGAGAATTCTATATTCGGCGTCTAAGTTTACACCACCTTATAAATAAGAATCAAATTACATCCAAAATTAGAAATGTTAGCGCCCCCTACCGCCTCACGCCCCCTCATCCACATACACACACACACACACGGACACACACACACACATAGACGCACACACACGCACACATGCACACGAGGATACGTGTCTCAAATCAGTATGATTTACTCATGCTCTCAGAGGACGCTTCATGAAAAAAGCAGTTGTAATAACTACTGTAGTAAAAGCAACAAAAGCAACAGCGACAGCAGCAGCAACAACAACAATAATGATAATGATGATGCTAATGATAACAATGATAATCATAATAATAATAATGATAAGAAGAAGAAGATTGATTGATTGATTGAATCTTTAATGGGTAAAGAATTAGGCACAGTAAAGGCCTTTTCACAACTCTGCCCATTTAACGACACAAAACATATAAATAAAGAACGACACAAAACATAAAAATAAAGAAATAAAATAAAATAATAAGAACGACGAATAAGAACAGTAACTGGAATAGTCGAAGAAGAAGAAGTTGTACACACATAAACATACCACCATCACTGCGGCAAGTACACCACGCACAAACAACTGTGTGCACACACAAACACACCCACCCACACACACACACGCATAAAAAAAATTCACAAAACAAACAATGAAGCGAAAATATTACCATGAAACTGTCCAATCTCAGTAGCAGAAACTGGCAAGTCCACGTGAAAACTAAAGCAACACCATGTTAAATAACCTTTCTTTTATGAAAACTAAAACACCACCATGTCAAATAACCTTTCTTTTACATTGTTTCCCCCCGAAAAAAACAACGACTGGATAAATACTTTCTCACAAAATACATTTCCTTTAAAAAAAACAACACACCCTTAAATGTTATTTTGTTCTCTTTTTTTTTTTCAAAACCACTTTCCAACATCAAAGAATGAAATCTGCCGGCTTCACAAGGCGAAATGAGGCCTGCGCGATCTTGACGCGCTATGTGCCGACTCGTCTGCTCGGAATCATCATTGCGCATGCTCACGATCTGTATGCTGAACGCACGTGGATGCCGAGACTAAAGCGCGCGTGCGGCGTACGCCGTCTGCATGTCAGTCACCCAGCCACCACCACGTCAATGATTCTTTTTTTTTTCTTCTTTTTTTTTTCTCCATCTCTTACAAACATTTTTTTTTACGACACTTAGTCTTAAATTTGTATAGATTTTATTGTGAAGCGCGGTCAGCCCATCTGGGATGGGGGTACTGCGCTATATAAGCCTATTTTTATTATTATTGTTATTTTTTAAAATTATTATTGTTATATTATTATTATTATTATTATTATTATTATCATTATCATTAAACATTCCGTGTGTGGTTAGGACCACCAGTTATCGAGACTGTAATACTGTTTGTAGTCCAGCCGACCACACAGGGTCATATGAGGACTTAACTATAAAAAAAAAAAAACTTTAAAAAAATCAACGACAAAAAAAAAAAGATTAAAAAAAAAATCAACTGCACAAAACCCCTGTCATATTTGAACTAAAATAAAATAAAATAAAACAACACACCTCGTGACATATTATCTTAACAAGGCACTTCTCTTCTATGTTATGTTAAGAGCCTTTGGTTCTCTAACCAATGCGCAGACTGTCTGAAGCTGTTTTGTATTGTATTACCATTCATCACAATAATAATGGACACTTGTTGAGCGCTTTCCTCTCTGAAAGGGAGCACGTTTCTCTGTGTGAACTCCGGGCCGTTTTCCCCTGGGACAATGGAGAGTGTGAACTCCGGGCTGTTTTCCCCTGGGACAATGGAGAACTCGTCGTTACCTTACTGTGTAAACTCCGGGCTGTTTTCCCCTGGGACAATGGAGAACTCGTCGTTACCTTACTGTGTGAACTCCGGGCTGTTTTCCTCTGGGACAATGTTGAACTCGTCGTTACATCACTGTGTGAACTCCGGGCTGTTTTCCCCTGGGACAATGGAGAACTCGTCGTTACCTTACTGTGTAAACTCCGGCTGTTTTCCCCCGGGACAATGGAGATCCCGTCGTTACCTTACTGTGTGAACTCCGGGCTGTTTTCCCCTGGGACAATGGAGAGCGCGTCGTTACATCACTGTGTGAACTCCGGGCTGTTTTCCTCTGGGACAATGGAGAACTCGTCGTTACATCACTGTGTGAACTCCGGGCTGTTTTCCCCTGGGACAATGGAGATCTCGTCGTTACATCACTGTGTGAACTCCGGGCTGTTTTCCCCTGAGGCAATGGAGAACTCGTCGTTACCTTACTGTGTGTTTGTATTATATTGTACTGTGTTGCTTTTCGTCACAACAGGTTTTCTCTGTTAAATTCGAGCGCATCGTCACACTAGTCTTTGTACTATATTGTACCGTTTTGCTTTTTGTCACAACGGTGTTCTCCGTTAAACCCGAGGGAAGGAGGGAGGGGGTGAGGTGGTGGGACACCACAGCACAGCGCCACCCACAATTTTTTGTTGTTTTCATTAGTCTTTGTTTTACTATCAATGTGAATTTTTCTACATATATATATATATATATATTTTTTTTTTAACCAAGGACAACCCTTTTGTTGCCGTTGATGCTTTTATGCACAGAACCTCAAGTTATCATCTCATCCGAATGGCAATTATCCAGACCTCCACACTCAAGTTCTAATGGAGTTTGGAGGTTGGGAGCAAAAGAGTATTTAAAAAAAAAAAAAAAAAAAAAAAAAAAAAAAAAAATCCGGTCCGTACACCAGACTCGAACCCCTGGACTCTCGCTTCCAAGTCTGGCGCTGTACCACTAGGCCACCGGTCCCCCTGTCCTGGCCTGGCTGTTACGTAAACAAAGCTGTATAGACATCGGGAATCTCCAGACGGCCTTCGGGTTGTCAATGCGAATCAATGCGGGGGGGGAGGGAGAGAGGAGGATGAAGGAGGATCAAAACAAAACAATTATTTTTGGTTCCACGCTGGCACGCACACACACACACACACACACACACACACACACACACATAGAGGGCGCGTGGGCTTGGAGGCTCGGGGAAAGCATGCATGTTGGTTTTAACTGAAACTGGACGAGATAAGCTACATTATTTTTTGTGAAAATAGAAAGAAAGGATGAGAAAAAAAACCCAAACAAATCCACAATTACAAAAGTGTTATTTCTGACAAAAAGAAAAGAAAAGGAAAGAAAAAAAGAAAGAAAGAAAGAAAGAAAGAAGAAAGAAGAAGAAAAAGACACACACACACACACAAAAAAAGGATGCACTCGAAAAAAATAGTGGATCTGCACTGCGACACTTCTTGGTTAAATTTACCCGGACATCATAATGATGAAGGTTTCAACAAAGTAGATAAATAAACATATGAATAAATGAATGTGTGGTTTTTTTTTAATCGTTTAGTAAAGCCGATGTTACAAGGATGTTTTGAAAACGTATTTCAGGCGTAAAAAGCAAGCTTAAAAAAAATAAATTTTTTTTTAATTTTATATATATATATATATATATATATATATATATAGACATTCTAGATTTCTTCAGACGGGTGCGGTGGTTAAATGGTTACAGCGCTGGGTTTTCGTGATTCTCGCCCGAGTTTCCCTAAGTTCGTTTCCGTCGCACCTGGTGCGTTAAGAGTGGATATTTTTCCGATCTTCGGGTCAACAGATGTGTAGACCTGCAAGTGCCTGAACCCCCTTCGTGTGTGTATGCACGCAGAAGATCAATATGCACATTAAAGATCCTGTAATTCATGTAAGCGCTCGGTGGGTTATGGAAACAAGAACATACCCGGCATGCTCAGTCGCCGAAAACGGAGTATGGCTGCCAACGGGGCTGGGGAAAATAAACAAACAAAAACGGATGGTCATACACGTAAAAAGTCACGTGTGTGTGTGTGTGTGTGTGTGTGTGTGTGTGTGTGTGTGTGTGTGTGTGTGTGTGTGTGTGTGTTTTATACACACACACACACACATACATATATATATATATATATATCTGTGTGTGTGTGTGTGTGTGTGTGTGTGTGTGTGTGTGTGTGTGTGTGTGTGTGCGCGCGTGTGTGTGTCTTTCCACAGCATAACGATAAAGCAGAAAAAACCAACAAATTGAAAGACAAATGCAATCACCGAATTACAAAGTCATCTAAACAACAGCAGCGCTCCTTTCTGACACATCTCCACTCTGCGCATGCAGGGCAACAACGAAGAACCGCCACTTTTCTGTTACCGGCTCCGTCTCTGAATGGTACCCAAGGTGTGCTTCAGGGTTTTGAGTTCTCCTTCGACTGTTGTGTGCCACGTGTTCTTTGGCCTTCTCTGGGGGCCTTATTCACCGGGATTCCCCATCGGAACGCCAGACGGACCTGACACCCGGACAGACATCCAGGATCCCCACCCACCCACCCCGCCCCCCCTCAACGGACAACGCAACCTTCACGGAACCAAGACCTGAACAACCTGATCTCAAGGGCGTTAGCCAGTAGAACGTTCAGCTGTGCTTCACGTGCCCTGCCCAACGTTATGACAGCATCACTGCTGACACCAGCCTACATAGAGAAACGCTGTCTCCAAGGACCAACTCCGAACATTTCGTTTCTCAAAATTCGTTTCTTCAATACCGTAGAGTGTAGTGAACATTTTTTTTAAATACTTATTTTCTGCCGATTCTTCACTTTTATAGCCAGCTCAGCGACAGTACCACACAAATGAGTTTGAAGCTGATGGTTGAAGAAACAAAGTAAACGTGTTTTTTTTGTTTTTGTTTTTAAACGCCTTCATAGTTGACTCTCCACCCAGCGCATTCGTAAATAGCATGCAAATACAACAGAAGAGAACGGCGAAGGGATGGGTTAACTCAGTACGGCCAGCCCTCTCTTCTCCTCTAGACAGACCCCTCGGATGTCCAGTGGGTGTCTGAATGACCCAACCTTTAGCTTCCGTCGTCAGAATTGTGGTATTCTTTGTCTTCAGTATAAGAGCCTTCCGCTTGCAATATTTTGATGATGGTAATTGGGGTGAAACGCTGTTAACGTCGTCTCTTTCGCCGTTCGTATGGAAAGAGTTAATGTTCCCAGCCACAACGAGCCCAAAAAACACTGATGCTGTTGATAAGAATGCGGAGTTTATCGCTCACCCAGAAGGCCAAAATCAGATTGAGCTAACTTTAGAACTTTCTTAATAAAATGCGTGGGTGGACTGTCTCGCATTCGATTAACTGTTCAAAGGATTGGAATCGCTGGCTAAAGAAAATGCCTGGACAAAAGATAAGTTTCCCGGTAAGGTCGACCACAGATTTTCGCGTCGTCGGACAAAAAGAGAAAATTTACAGCGCATCGCAGGTTTACCTCCTCTTTGCTTTTCCGCTGTGTTTTTCATCGATTTGTAATGTGGATATGCTGCACATCGTGAATTGTGTATAAAGAAAATTGCATGCAAAAGGGACTGGAGACAAGAGAGGACCTCAACTCCTTGCTGACTTCATCAAGGTGCCCAATGGCGTCCAAAGAGTGGTATTCAAATTCTGAATAAGAGAAAGAGGGGGAGAGCGAGAGCAAGAGCGACAGAAACACACACACACAAAAATCCCCACACACATACACACACAGAGAGACAGAGACAGAGACACTCACACACACACAACACACAGACAAGGACAGAGAGACAGAGACTGAGAGTGACACACAGACACTGAGACAGACAGACAAGACAAGACAAGACAAGGCAAGACAAAATAAGACAAAAAGAAAGGGAAAGTGGTGAGGCGATGGACACAACAGTTCGCAGTTTGGTCCCTGAAGACCTGGCCAACAAATGGTATTGTGTGAGTCGATATCCATCAGTCCCCTTGTTTATGACTGCCTGGGTGACCCTAAACTGTCAGTCAGACCACCTTTTGTCTGGCCCATCGGAAAAGATATTCTGGGCTTTTAAGACAGCACGAGACGTCCACTTTTGACTAAAATCCGTTGAAGTGGTCTGTTCCATTTTTTGATATTGACACACAGGCACACATATCACACACAGACACACAAGTTCGCTCGCAAACACACACACACACACGCACACATACGCAAACACATACACGCGCGTGCGCGCGCACACACACACACATGCCAATGCACACGTACAGTTACGGTCTTTGGGGATGTACCATTACACACACACGCACTCACACACCCTCCAACACACACACACGGTACACGTCGAAGACAAATTCCAGCTTATAACTCTCTGTTCACTGAAAGAACCTCCCACCCCTTCAACCCCTGCCCCTCCCGAGCAGAGTGACAGTGGAGTGATGGCCTAGAGGTAACGCGTCCGCCTAGGAAGCGAGAGAATCTGAGCGCGCTGGTTCGAATCACGGCTCAGCCGCCGATATTTTCTCCCCCTCCACTAGACCTTGAGTGGTGGTCTGGACGCTAGTCATTCGGATGAGACGATAAACCGAAGTCCCGTGTGCAGCATGCACTTAGCGCACGTAAAAGAACCCACGGCAACAAAAGGGTTGTTCGTGGCAAAATTCTGTAGAAAAATCCACTTCGATAGGAAAAACCAAATAAAACTGCACGCAGGAAAAAAAATAAATAAAAAAAGGGTGGCGCTGTAGTGTAGTGACGCGCTCTCCCTGGGGACAGCAGCCCGAATTTCACACAGACACTGGGATGAAGGAGGGGAGAAAACTCTGTCAATGACAGGACTGCATCATCCACCCAATTGCTCTGAACGCCTTGCACTCCTCAATGACCCACACACAGCCTGACTCCTAACTCTTTTCAGAATCAATCAATTAAAAGGGTGAGAGAGAGAGAGAGAGAGAGAGAGAGAGAGAGAGAGAGAGAGAGAGAGAGAGAGAGACAGAGAGACAGACAGACAGACCGACAGAGACAGAAACAGAGACAGAGAAACAGACAGGAGCGGGCGAGAAATACAGAAAGAGAGAGCGAGAGTGGACGATAAAAAAGAGAGAGATAGGGAAAGAGAGAGAGAGAATGGGGAGACAAAGATAGAGAGACAGACAGAGTTACATAGCGACAGAGGCAGATAGACAGCGGGCGAAAAATACAGAAATAGAGAGATTGGACGACAGAAGAGAGAGAGAGAGAGAGAGAGAGAGAGAGAGAGAGAGAGAGAGAATCATTTCAGATGGTAAGATTAGATTCAAAATGCGTGGAAAATGGATATTTTTTATTGTGCTATTTTGAGCGAACTCATACCAGATCAAATCGGATGAGGTGTAATAACCAACATTATTCAGACAGTAAGTATGTGTCAATACAATATTAAAAAATGCTTTTATATGAGAACATTATGTTTATTACTCTTGTTTAATCAAGTAATCCGCGTGAGTGGGTGGGTGCGGGTGTGTACTGATTATCTGGTTGCGGTTTTCCGCAATTTATCTTTATTCTTATCTGTCTATTATAATCAATGTGCAGTATAGTAGGCTATGTTTATAATTATATTCAAATAATGTTTCTTAATTCTTTCTGTTTTTACATTAAGAATACTCGTTATTACCTGCAGTGTGTGGATGTATGTATGAAAGGGTATATGTGATATTTTTTACATTTGTATCTTCGTAATATTCGTAAAAGCTGTTGTTGACTTTTACAGTTATGGTCCCCATGTTGTTTATTTGTCTATGTTGTGATAATGCACCTGACCAAATTTCTCCAGTTGGAGATAATAAAGTTATTCTTATCTTATCTTAAAACAAGAGAGGCAAGGCCTTCAAGACTCACTTGTGATACACTTTAAAAAAAATCCAAGCTTTTTACGTATTGAGTATAATTTCAAAATGTAATGTTTAAGATGAGAAAGATCAGTTTAAAGCAAATTAACTCCCCTAGCATTAATTACAGAGTAATTTCCCTTTTTCACTATCTGCACCAAAACGTTTGCAAAATAAATAAAACTTCCATGGTTGGCAAAAGAAGTTCCTGTTTGAACAAAAAATGATAATAATGACTGCTCTTGTTGTTGGGTCAGAATATCAGATCAAAGTGCCAAGTTTAGAGAATACAAAAAATCTAAATATAACAGTAAATGCAGTTTGCATATAATTAGGCTTCATTTTTTTTTTTTTTGTGTGTCCATCCCAGAGGTGCAATATTGTTTTAAACAAGATGACTGGAAAGAACTGAATTTTTCCTATTTTTATGCCTACTGAATTTGGTGTCAACTGACAAAGTATTTGCAGAGAAAATGTCAATGTTAAAGTTTACCACGGACACACACACACACACACACACACACACACACACACACACACTCACACTCTCACACACACAGACAACCGAACACCGGGTTAAAACATACTCACTTTGTTTACACAAGTGAGTCAACAAAAGGCGTAAGAGTGATTATACGTAGACACATACATACAAAGACAAGTAAAGGGAAAGTGGCACCGATGATGAATTCTGCAATTCTAAAACCTTCCCTGCATATGGCAACTAACAGGAGCAAGCCGTGATATTCTTCCCACGATGGACTGACAGACCGACAGACAGACAGACACCCACACAAGACCAGCAAAACACCGCCACACACCCACACAGAGATTTGTAACCTAACAATCTGTCCATCTATATGTAGTGGCATGCATCCTTCCGCATGGACGAAGATCAAACATCCATCCATACTTAAGAATACATGCGTACATTAATCCATATGTATAGCTATCATCTATCAATCTATCTATCTGTCTGTCTGTCTGTCTGTCTATATCCATCCATCCATCCATACATACATACAAATTTTATGAAAGGAATACTCTGGAAAATAACCAAGAAAAATGAACGAAAAAACAAACAAACAAACAACAAGAACAAAGCATATTCATACAAATCTGCTTACGATAAATAAATAACTCTACATAATCCCTTTGAACATTTGCGGTGCCTTTCTCCAAACGGGCAGCACCAGTAGTAAACCATATCCTCCTCCCCCCCACCCCCAAACCGAAATCAATAAGGCTTGCCTTGGCGGCCACACATACCACATGTCCGTTCTGGGGGGGATCAAGGATCAGGCATCCAGTAAATCATTCTTCGGTGAACACTGGAAGCTTTCTATTCTCTCCCTCCAACCATCCCCTGCTGGGCTCTATCTTAAACCCCAAGCCTTTAGGTTCTATCTTTAACCGAAAGCCTTCAGGTTCTATCTTGAATCCCAAGCCTTTAGGTTCTATCTTAAACCCCAAGCCTTTAGGTTCTATCTTAAACCCCAAGCCGTCAGGTTCTGTCTTAAACCCAAAGCCTTCAGGTTCTGTCTTAAACCCCATGCCTTTAGGTTCTGTATTAAACCCCATGCCTTTATGTTCTAACTTTAACCGAAAGCCTTCAGGTTCTATCTTAAACCCCATGCCTTTAGGTTATGTCTTAAACCCCAAGCCTTTAGGTTATATCTTAATCCCAAGCCTTTAGGTTCTGTCTTAAACCTCAAGCCTTTAGGTTCTGTCTTAAATCCCAAGCCTTTAGGTTATATCTTAAACCCCAAGCCTTTATGTTGTATCTTAAACCCCAAGCCTTTAACTCACTCAGTACGGCCAGTCCTCTCTTCTCCTCTACACAGACCCCTCGGATGTCCAGTGGGTGTCTGAATGACCCAACCTTTAGCTTCCGTCGTCAGAACTGTGGTATTCTTTGTCAACATTCACCTCTTCAGTATAAGAGCCTTCCGCTTGCGATATTTTGATGATGGTAACTGGGGTGAAACGCTGTTAACGTCGTCTCTTTCGCCGTTCGTATGGAGAGAGTTAAGTTCTATCTTAAACGCCAAGCCTTTATGCTCTATCTTAAACCCCAAGCCTTTATGTTCTATCTTAAACCCCAAGCCTTTATGTTCTATCTTAAACCCCAAGCCTTTAAGTTCTATCTTAAACCCCAAGCCTTTAGTTTCTATCTTAAACCCCAAGCCTTTAAGTTCTATCTTAAACCCCAAGCCTTTAAGTTCTATCTTAAACGCCAAGCCTTTATGCTCTATCTTAAACCCCAAGCCTTTATGTTCTATCTTAAACCCCAAGCCTTTAAGTTCTATCTTAGCCCTCATATTTGTTGAGTTCCACCTTGAACTCTATACCACCAGTCAGGCAACACGTTTCCCATCAATTGTTTGAGAGTTAAACAAGTCAGTGTCTTGTATTGTGTTGTACTGTATTACATTGCACTGTGTTGTATTGTACTGTACTATAATGCATTGCATTGTACTGACTGAATAGTACTGTGTGTGTTGCATTGTACTGTGTTCTATCATTATTTTTTTTCAAATCGGATATCTCGGGCTGATCTCCCCAGGTAGAGAGTACCGCTACAACACAGAGCCGCCCACATTTTTTTTTTTGCTGTTGTTTTTACAATCTGCTCACCAGATTATTACTATAATTTACATCTCACATATAAATTTTGATGCTTAAAAGTGGACTATTCAATCAAGGAGTTGGGGGAGGTGGTCTTGTAAAAAAATCTTGTTCTGTATTTCTTTCTTTTTTTTCATCACAGTTGGTGATTTGGACATACATAGCCAAACAAGGGTTGGGATGGGGGGACTGTGCACTCGATACCAGCTGGGTGAATTGTTATCAGAAGGCAGTCTTCCGTCAGCGCGTTGTCTTATAAGTCCTAGTTCTCTCTCCCTCTCTTGTTTCAAGCATTGCATATTATTCTTTTTCAGATTAACAGAGCCATATATCATGGCCTTTGCCGTTGACAGGGCTATAACCTGCGTCTAGTATTTCACATGAAAAGAAAACAACATTTGTAGACATATATTCCTAGCACAGCTATATACACTATATTTCTCTACGAATCACCAGGTTTATTCTCCTGTAACTTTATGTCAACACAGCTTTGAGCAGCACATTCGCTCTGTTGAATGTTCCCGCACATCTGTGTTTTTTTTTCTCAATAGCGCAGCTATACCCCAATCCTCTGAACTGTCCTGGGATCATTTTCATTTTAAATATTCCACCATTACCAAACTGTATTGAATATTTTTTTTCCCCTTTTGACCACTGCACATATCTTAGTCAGTTCCGCACATACAATATTCTGCCATCTAAACCTCTGTTGGTGCAGCCACCACTCATGTAAACGTGCGAGTGATGTTTTATTTTCATAATATTTTCAAGACGGTTGAAGGATCGAAACACTGTAACCAACGTCCTGTTTCGAACAGAAAGAAGCAAATAGATTGTTCGGGAACGACCTCCTCATATTCCCAACCTTTCCTGCACGAACCTCCCTCCATAAAATATTAAGGCTGGTATGGTGCGAATATCCCTAACTCTTAGTTCTCCCGACAGTCGAAACAGTTCTCGATGTTTGCCACAAGCCCTTTGAGTTTGACATAAATAGTTGAGGGAAAGAAGTTCACGTGACAAGGAACTGACAATGGGATGAGCAGAGAGAGGTAAAGGGAAGGAGGGAGGGAGGGAGAGAGAGGGAGAGAGAGAGAGAGAGAGAGAGAGAGAGGTGGAGGGAAGGAGGGAGGGAGGAAGAGAGAGAGAGAGATGGAGGGGAGTGAAGGGGAGAGAGAAAGACTGGGGAAATAAAGTGTCTGAGGAGGAGAAAGAGGGGGTGGGCGGGCGGGAGAGAAGCAAGCACACACACACACACACACACACACACACACACACAGAGTTATGAACTATTTCCTAAAACCATCTTGCAGAGTTACACTGTGTGTATACTCATACACTTCCGGCAGAAATCATGCGAACAGAATAATAGATTGATATGGTAGATATATATAATTCTTACTCAAGTGATGCGTGTATTCAAAATCCGTCCCAGTAAGAGCAAGCCTTAAGAATTTAGAACAGTAAATGCGTTCAAGTCTTTACAAACTAATGCCACTTACCACGTGATCAGCAGCAAAAAGGCGGCTGCGTTGAACAAGTTGGCCTTCGTGTCAGCGCATGTTCCACGATGTAAAGTGTTTTCTCAATCGTTGTTAAGCCGTGCACTTCAATTCCAGGCGTAGGCTGCACGCCACATTTCAATTCTTCCATGCTTGCACTGAAAAAACGAAAGAGCGAGCGAGCGTGAGAGCGAGAGCGAGAGAGAGAGAGACAGACAGACAGAGAAGAAGAAGAAGAGAGAAGAAGAGGAGGAGGAGGAGGAAGTAAAAAAAAAAGGGAACAAAACGAAATGTTATTTCAAGAGGAAAAGGACTATGCACTATAAGCCTTTTTACACCCAACCCTCTCGGCAAGATTTGAAAGAAAGAAAAATACACACACAAAAGCAAATGAAAACAAATCATTTACGACGGCAAAATATCAAAAACTAAAAACAAACACACACAAACATAATTATATATAAACCAAGGGTGTGGAGGAGAGATCTGGAGAAAGTTGTCATGAAAGAGAGGACAGAACACTATAGGGTGGAGACAGAGATAAGGGAGAAAATGAGACCGAGAGAGAGACAGAGACAATGACAAATGTTTTATTGAGGATACAATGGATAAGCTGGAAGCTTCTTTACACCATGCCCTCACACACGCATATACACACACACATACACACAATATGATAAAAGAAATAAGTGTGAATAAATAAATGACAGAGAACAAACCAAATAGATAATAATAGATACATAAACGGATGAATCAAAGACTACAATTACGGAAACATCGTGAAAATCTTCAAACACACACAAATGTGTACACACACAGGCATCACACACATGTACTCGAACACACAAGCATACACATACTTACACTCGCCTTTTTCCTTGCTTAGACACCATTGGAGAACAATTAATCAAATAATGTTGGCTTACTAGGTTCTCATCATATGCTTTGAGATAGAAAGAGAGAGAGAGAGAGAGAGAGAGAGAGAGAGAGCAATAAACATGTGGAACCTGCCTGCATAACTTTAAAATTGCACACCAGCTACAAAAGAGCGTTCACAATGTTTCGTCCAACAACCGAAGTAAGAACATCGCAATTTTCTGGACAGGGAAACTGAATCCTTAAACTGTATGAATTTGCCTTTGGTGGAAAAAAAAAGGGTAGATTGGGGGCGGATTCACTGATGGTAATGGAACCTTGTATCTAATTGGATTTATTAACCTGTCTATTTATTTATTTATCTATCTGTTTATTTGTTTATTCATTTAACTCACCGTCCATTTATCACTTGTTTGTCTTCGTTGCGTCCAACCCAGCCGCCTACACAGTGTCGAACCAGGTCTGAAAGACTGTAAACATCGATCCGACATGACCTGAAAAAGGCACAAGTACAGTCCCATACATACACATAAACCTTGGACTTGCCTCTGAAGTTGACCATTCCGTCACTTTTTAGCCAGTGAACCGAAAAAGAACAACTAACCTGAACATTAGCATAATTGTACGCAAAGTTGTATCCATTAACTCGAAATTTACAACATACAACTCAAACGTCTTTGGCGCACATACGCACTCAATCATATTCAGACACAGATATTTTCATACACACAAACACACACGCACCAAACAATAAAAACAGTATTAAGTTTGACTGACTAAATAGTGAGAAACAAAGAATGATGTAAAAAAAAACAAACATAAGGTGACATTCCTAACACTCAGTCCACATATCAACGAACAACAATAATAATGTAGGTATTTAGGTACCTGTATGGCAACAAAAACAACACATACATGTGCACGCAGGCACATGTATGCTCCAAGCAAACTGCACCGAAGGGCAAAGAAAGACTGCTCAAGTCCAGTTCAACAATAACACAGCTCACACAGGGCGTTTAAAAACTGCACCATTGGTGAGTAGCGTGTTACACATACCTCTGATCTATAGTCTTCTCTATCATACTCAACAACACGAAACGTGGTGTGTAGCGAGTTACACATACCTCTGCTCTGTAGTCTTCTCTATCATACTCGACAACAACAAGAAACGACCGTTGAACAAATCAAGTTCTATTTTCAAACCCCGACAAAAGTTGAGTAAAATTTCTCCACCACACAACACGAAAACCTGTTTTTGACAGATGGCCCGAACCGTCGCTGCAATCAAATGCACGAGTTGCACGTGAGATTTTCCACAAGAAAGCCACGTTCACCTCGCGTGTTGGGACATATTCAGCCAGCAAGGTAAGGAGTCACAAGTGGGAGGATTGGGGGAGGTGGGTGAGTAGGAGGGGGAAGGGAACAAATTTTGCAGTAGCTGCTCAGCACACGTCTCTCACCCACCCACCCAAACGCATGCTGTCACAACCAGAACGAAGGCGCAAAATGTTGGCGACAGCTTCGTTTACAAGTTGAAACAAAATCTGTGCGAACATAAAAAAAGGACCGGACTTGAAAGGACAAGCCTGTTATGTCCTGAGGAAATGCACATTTTTAGTGAATGAATCCTTCCAGGTAGGTTCCCCCCCCCCTCCCCCAGCTCTTGATTAAGTGTCAATGCGATGCATCGCTGTTGTTTGTTTTTGATCAGGCGCCGCCATTTTTGCTGTACCACCGCTGACAACTTCTCGTTTTTGTTCACCTAATTGTTTCCGTTTCTTGTTTATGTTGGCAGAGTGCGCAGCAGCAAGACAGATTTGGGTCACGAACTCGTCAACGCTCAACTTTCAATTGTGCAGGAAACATGTGTACAAAGACACACTTGAATTCAGAGGAAGCAATGGAAGGTAAAATTTCTAAGGATGTTATTTTGTAATCTCATTTTTTTACACAAAATTTCACCAATTATAAGTTATCTAACACACACACACACACACACACACACACACAGCGTGAACAGTTACTTTAACCTCACCAATAGCCGTCTTTTTCCTCAGTGTTATCAAATAACACTTATGGTTAAAAGACGCGAAACTGAAGAATAATACGACAACAGTAGCAACAACAACAACAACCACACACACACACACACACACACACAACACACACACACGGAGTATCGACGCGGGGGAGTATTGACACGGGGGAGTATCGACACGCTCCTGTCTCTACACACTTAACAGCCTCCATACAAAGTCCATAAAACAATCAGCAGTGACTGCCAAGTCCGTCAGAAAGCCTCTCGTTGAATTTTTGGCCCAAAACTTTAAACAAGAAACATGTTGGACTGTGTCGACATGTGTTGGCTTTTGCGTGTCGCGTGTCGTTTTGACACCCTTTTCTTCTTTTCCCTGACTCCATGAAACAGTCATTCTCACGCTACACATGACTGTTCATCAGAACTCCCCCAGGTCTGTCGTTTTGTGTCAAAGACCGAGTCTCTGCAAATGGTTTTCATGTCCATTTTGCAATGTTTACACTTGGTTATATGGTTGAATTATGCGGTGCATATCATTTCCCTACGTTACTGGATAGTAGAACGCACTAAAATTGTTTGAACAGGTCCCAGGATTTGGGGTACTAAAATAGGGGCAATATCCACATTTCTTCACCCCCACTTCTATGTGACTGACGGAGTGAATATTGTAACATTTGTAGGAACTGAATATTTCCATATTTCTTAAGAGCAGAAATTCATTTGGAGAGCAGCTAAATCTGTCAGATCGAATTATTGTTTTGGATAGGATTCGGTTCATATTTGGGTTTGTCAATAGTTCGGAAATATCGTTTGCTTTTCATTAAATCCAACATTCAAGTGAATATCCCAGGAATCGTCTGCGTCCACTCTTCTTGGTTTTAGCATTTCCATGCACGAATCTGGCTGCGACAGCCATTGGCTGAACGGATCACGTGGCAACAGTTCTGGAGATATCGTCTGCTTCTGCTGATTTGTGTAAAATTTTCTCATAGATTGTTCCTTCTTATTCGGATGTTTTTAAACACGATGATTAAGTGCTTGGTTCGTATGTGAGCAAATAGTGTGTGTAGATCGACTCCGTCGTTAAAACATTCCATTTGTCTTGCATAAGTCTTTGATTATTGTACCCTCGGCCTCTGTTCTCAGTTTTTCTCACCATGTTTTCCTTATTGATTGTTAGCGCTTTGGACCCATCTGCCAAGGGTATATGTCGCATTATGAAAATCCATTTTTTAATTATCAAACTAAATAGGGATGAAATGATCTCATTTGTCAGTGTGAAGTTTTGTTTCGTTTTCTACATACCCCCACCTCTCTCCGCATTCAAGGGACTTGAGCTGCAAACAGCCGTGACTGTCGTGTTTTGCTGGCCAGTTTGTGGTAGCCTATTTTGTCATGCTGAATTTTTAAAACAATCTTGTATGTACATTCATTAGTTTATTAATTTACTGAACGACTACCACCCCCCCAACAAAACACACACACACACACGCGCGCGCGCGCACACACACACACACACACAAAAGCCTGCAAATACACATGTACACACACACATTGTACACCCACAACACACACATACACGCACACATGCACGCGTACGCACGTACGCACGCACGCACACACACACACACACACACACACACAGAAGAATCCGTTCAGCAAATGGCGCCATATTCACGAATTTTTCATGTTTGCACGTTCACAACGAATACTTGAAAACTATAAAACATCAAAGATTCCTTGGCAGTGCATTCATGATGACAGACATGCAGTGATTTGTTAATGGGAAACTGCACAAAGCTATGTGCGGTTTGTTTAACCAACAAACGATAGGAATGATAAAGTAATATTTTTTTCTTTCTGTAAATTGAAAGAGAAAAAAAAAGACCTCGCCTTTCCAGTATTCAGTTCACAAAGTCAGTTGTCGTAATTGACATTTATCGACGCAATTTATATGCGCAATGGCGTGGGCGTACATGAAAATGAAACGGAACAATAAAACTTAAAACTAAAACAAATAAGTGAGGGTGTAGAAGAGGGCGAGGGGGGGAGGGGGGGCTCAGTCAGTTTTCACACCTTCATCCAGACCAGTCCAACTATTGCAGGGGTCCTTAGGGACTTCATCGATCTTACTTTGACGGTTGTTTTTGTACAAGGGTGATGGGGGAGGGGGGGGGGGTTAAATTTTTTATGTGTTTGTTTTCCTGGAATGTGAAAACTTCAGGAAACCTGCAGATGTTATTCAAAAGGATAAGTGATCATGTATGCTTGAGACACTAACGAAAACAAAATATTTCAATGGAAATGATATTAATAATAATAATAATATGTAAAAATAATGATGATGGCGATAATAATAATGAAATAATGGTTATGATGATAACAATAATATTAATGATGATACAGAAAATCGATTTGAAGTACCCGGTTTTATTGAAGCTTTCTTGGGGGGAAAAAAACGAATCGAACAAAACAAAGTTGAAAAGTTGATGCCGAGATACTTTCATGATTTTCATTCCCTGTTAATCAGTTAAAGCTATGGAAATTTAACAGTGCTTACTTAACCGGATTTTTATGTTGTTGTTTTTTAATTAGTAGTTCGAGAAGGTTAGCTTTACGTTTAGCTCGTGAAAATAGTTAAAGATGTGTGCATGAGGGGAGTGCGGGGATGGGGGGTAGGTTGGTGTCTGTACTGTGTGCACATCACTCTTTGTCAGTCTGAGGAATCGTCTGTGTGCGTGTGCATGTCAGGCACGCGACCGCGTGTGTAGGCTATGTGCGTGTGTACAGCTTGCGTGCGCGTGAGAGAGAGACAGACGGACGGACGTACAGACAGACAGGCAGGCAGGCTGACTGACTGACTGACTGACTGAGACATGCAACATTAATTCAAGTTTGTGTGTGGTGTATGCACAATGATTATGCTGTTTGTTAGAGTGCAGACAGACAGACTGAATGACTGACTGAGACATGAAACATTAATTCAAGTTGGTGTGTGGTGTATGCACAATGATTATGCTGTTTGTTAGAGTGCAGACAGACAGACTGAATGACTGACTGAGACATGAAACATTAATTCAAGTTGGTGTGTGGTGTATGCACAATGATTATGCTGTTTGTTAGAGTGCAGACAGACAGACAGACTGAATGACTGACTGACTGACTGAGACATGCAACATTAATTCAAGTTTGTGTGTGGTGTATGCACAATGATTATGCTGTTTGTTAGAGTGCAGACAGACAGACAGACTGAATGACTGACTGACTGACTGAGACATGCAACATTAATTCAAGTTTGTGTGTGGTGTACGGACAATGATTATGCCGTATGTTAGAGTCGCGGTTACTGTATTGTTTCAGACTTGTTTCGACATGGATCAGAAGGAGGGGCAGACAAATCTTCGGCGTTGAGCAACAAAGTTGAAACATTTTCCAATCTACGCTTCAGGTCAGCCCGTCTGTTCAGTGACAACTTGTCCCTGTTGTTTTCTCACTGTTTATTTTCGTCCCTGTTGTTTCATCTCTGATTCTGTCACAGTTTGAGCACCGGCACGTCTGTAATCGTCGTCAGTTTATTGCTCCAGACACGCATAGTAATACCGACTTATGGCCAGCATCGATGGAACGAATGGGTATCTGCCAGACATGCATTGAAGAAGAGATAAAAATCAGCAGATCATTCTGTACACTGCCGTGTTAATTCCAACAGCACAGCCTTCGTTATTTCAGCGCTGTGAAAACAGTTTGCGCGCTTGTTTAGAGTTAACGTACATGTATAAAACCAGTTTATGCGCATGTTTGTTCGAAAACATTCCGTGCATATATTTCTTCATATGTCATAGACAATTTCTATACATGTGTAAAAACAACAGCAGCAACAACAGGTTATGCATGTGTTTACACTTTCTGCACACGCTTAGAACCAGTCTGTGTTATTGTTTAAGACAGAAAACGCACATGTTTACCGTTTGTGTTGGTGTATTAAACAATCCCTGCATATGTTTACAATTCGAAACGGTGAATGCACATGTTTACAATCTGTGCTCATGTTTAAAACAGGTAGACACGTTTCTGCACTTTGCGTTCACGTATAAAATACATGTTTTAAGTTTGTAATCATGTTTAAAACAGATTTGTACACATGTTTGCAGGATGTGTAATGTTTAAAAGGACTTGAGCAAATGTTTAAAAAAAAGTTTATGCACAAATGCTCTTCAGTGATTATTGACACACCCTTTTTGTGTGTGCAAATCTTCACGAGGTGACTGATAAGACTTAGTGCGGCAGAGACCTTGCTCACAAAGAACGAACTCTTTGCTAACTCACAATGGAGAGATGTTGCTCACAATAGATGAAGACCTGGCTTACAGATAGATCGAGACCTTGCTCACAATAGATGGAGACCTTGCTTACAGATAGCTGGAGACGTTGCTCACAATAGATGGAGACCTTGCTTACAGACAGCTGGAGACCTTGCTCACAATAGATGGAGACCTTGCTTACAGATAGCTGGAGACGTTACTCACAGTGTTTGGAGACCTTGCTCACAGTGTATTGAAGGCATCATCAGCACAGAAGTCAGTGACCTCGGACCCATTGTGTGCGAGAGGTTGGTGGTGGTTTAAAGGTGTTGGTCCATGTCCTCCCACCAGCTGCCCCCCCCCCCACCCCACCCCACCCACACTCCACCACGTGGAGTGATGGCCTAGAGGTAACGCGTCCGCCTAGGAAGCGAGAGAGAATCTGAGCGCGCTGGTTCGAATCACGGCTCAGCCGCCGATATTTTCTCCCCCTCCACTAGACCTTGAGTGGTGGTCTGGACGCTAGTCATTCGGATGAGACGATAAACCGAGGTCCCGTGTGCAACATGCACTTAGCACACGTAAAAGAACCCACGGCAACAAAAAGGTTGTTCCTGGCAAAATTCTGTAGAAAAATCCACTTCGATAGGAAAAACAAATAAAACTGCATGCAGGGAAAAAAAAAAAAAAAGGGTGGCGCTGTAGTGTAGCGACGCGCTTTCCCTGGGGAGAGCAACCCGAATTTCACACAGAGAAATCTGTTGTGATAAAAAGAAATACAGATACAGATTGTGTATTGTGTTGTCATGAATCTCACGCCTGGCGTGGTGCACTTTCAACAACGATCAGTGTTCTCGTTAACGAAAATGTTGTCATGAGGTGTCCTCTCTTTTTAGGCCTGTCTTTATGTGTTTATTTTTCTTTCTGTCGTCTTTTCCTTTCACATTTTATGCCTTGCTCATCGGTGGGTTTTCCAGAATACCCAATGCATTTCAGTCCCGATGTTTAGATTGATAACTGGGCACTTTTATTTGACGGTACTGGTTTTGCGTTTGAGTTACCCATTGACCTTTTTTTTTTTTATATTGTGTAAAACTATACCATTTGATGCATTTAACAATAGACAATGTACAGTTGTAGTTGAATTGAAGCCTTTTAGTGTTCCTGTGTTTAAAAAAAAAAATCACGGAATGGTCCAAGCCCGAGGCATATCTTGGCCTAGTTGCTCTGATGTGATTGCAGTTGTGCATCGTTTCCTTTCTCTTTTACTTTTTTAAAATGATGTTGTTTTTGTTTTGTTATGTCATTTCTTCGAGAAGCATTTTTTTTTTATAGTCCCGATGTGGCCGGCCCTATTATATTCGACTGGGCTGTTGCCTGCCAAGAACGAGAATATTGTAAAGTACAGTGCTGTATTGTATTGTGATGCATTGTGTTACACTGCATTGCACTTTTTTTTTTTTTTTTTTGCTGCTGCTGCCCCATTATCTGCACCGTTTCAGTGGCATTACTCCCACGCCGCTCATTTGGATTCCCCCATACCCGGCCACACCCGGGTTCGTCAGTCGCAGTTCCAGCGTCGGCAGTCCACAGGGAACCATCGATGTTAGGTCGCCAGGAGGCCACACACCAGTGGAGACCCTGCACTGCTGCTGAGTCACTTCGGTGGTGTTCAGTGGTGCCTGTTCTGTTTTAACGTACTTAGGACACCACCTACTAAGCCCCCTGCTAACGACAATAATGGCTTAGTCGCGGAGCCAGACTGAGTGAGCGTCCCCTCCCAGAGTGGAGACCGCCACCACGTCCCTCAAACAACAGCCACCCATGAATCTGCCGACACTGACGACATTGACAGGACTCACCCCAAGCACGGAAGTGGAGGGGTATCGAAACTGAGGTGACCATGACAGCAGGGCATGAAAGGCCACAGACTTTGAGACTATTTTGTTTTTTTGCATTGCACTTCATTTTGTCTGATCGCACTGTGTTGATTTTACACCGTGACGTGTTTTACCAGCGCTATATCACAGACACTTTTTTGTCTGTGAAGAAGTCAAGTAGGTCAGCGCTGAACAACATGACCAGCATGACGCAAACCTGTAAGTGGTAAATTAAACCGGAAAGTGGTAGGTTAAACCTGTAAGTGGTAAATTAAACATGTAAGTGGTAAATCAGACCTGTAAGTGGTAAATTAGACCTGTAAGTGGTAAGTTAAACCTGAAAGTGGTAAATCAGACCTGTAAGTGGTAAATCAGACCTGTAAGTGGTAAATCAAACCTGTAAGTGGTAAATTAAACCTGAAAGTGGTAAATCCAACCTGTAAGTGGTAAATTAAACCTGTAAATGGTAAATCAAACTTAACTGTACCCGTCCCTTCTTCATCCTCAGATTATGACCTGGGTCATCTGACTGTGATGTTGGTGAGGTGATGAGCACCTTGTGGAGATGAATCGTCGTGTGGAGACGAATCGTCCCGTAGAGATGAATCGTCACGTGGAGATGAATCATCCTGTGGAGATGTCGTCCCGTAGAAATGACTCATCGCCCTGTGGAGATGACTCGGCGTCGTCCCGTGGAGATGAATTGTCCTGTGGAGATGACTCGTCCTCCCGTGGAGATGACTCGTCGTCCCGTGGAGATGAATCGTCGTCCTGTGGAGATGACTCGGCGTCCTGTGGAGATGACTCGGCGTCCTGTGGAGATGACTCGTCTCGTGGAGACAGCCCGTCTGTTGGGGTCAGCTTCTTCGCGGGCCGGGGGCAATGACAGTGGAGCTTGAGGTCAGTCACAGTGTGGAAGGCGTCCTGTGTGTCTGTGTGATTGTTGGTGTGGTTTGGAAGTGTGGGTCTTGGCACTTCATCTGTATCTTTTATATTTTTTACTGTTCTCTGTCTCTCTGTCTGTCTTTCTCTCTCTCTCTTTCTCTCTCTCTTTCTCTCTTTTTGTGTGTGTGTGTCTCTCTCTTCTCTCTCTCTCTCTCTCTCTGTGTCTCTGCTTATGTGTCTGTCTATTTTTCTGGAATTACTCTTTTCTCTATTCTTTTCTCCCCTCTCCCTCTCTCCTTCTCTCTATTTCTCTCTCTCTCTCTCTCTCTCTCTCTCTCTCTCTCTCTCTCTCTCTCTCTCTCTTTCTTTCTCTTCCCCAAATATTATTTCTTAACCTCCGCTCCCTCTTCTCTATGTTCTAAACATTCTGTCTCTCCCCCCCCCCCCCCTCCGTCTCTCATTTTCTTCCGCTCTCTCTCTCTCTCTCTCTCTCTCTCTCTCTCTCTCCCCCCCCTCTCTCTCCCTTTACCAATCAATTCCCCACTCCCAGTCTCCCAGTCTCCCAACCCCCCCTCTCTCTCTCTCTCTCTGTCCCCCTCACAAACACACTATCTCTTTCCACCCCCACCCTCCTCGCGTTGTGTCTCCCTCTTGCTGTTTCTTGCCCAGTTTCTCTCTGTCTCTTTTTCTTTCTTTCTTTTCCCCTTTTCTCTCTCTGTCCCCCCCCCCCTTTCGTTCTCTGAGGGGGGTAGAGGAGGTGCCGGGTAATGTGTGTGTGTGTGTGTGTGTTGGGGCTCATGTACGTTTATGTGTATTTGACTGTGCTTTCATATCTGTGAAACTGCATGTTTGGTGCTTATCTGTTATGCATGTGTGGGTGTATGTGTGAATGTGTCTTCATGTTTTACATTTATTTGCTTATTTATCATCATTGTTGTCTTATTTATTTATTTATTATTATTATTATTATTACCTTTTTATATTATAATTATTATTTATTTATTTATTTATTTTTATGTATTTATTTACTTATTTATGTACGCTTATCTATTATTTATTCACCTTTTTTTTCTCAAGGCCTGACTAAGCGCGTTGGGCTACGCTGCTGGTCAGGCATCTGCTTGGCAGATGTGGTGTAGCGTATATGGATTTGTCCGAACGCAGTGACGCCTCCTTGAGCTACTGAAACTGAAAACTGAAACTGTCTCAACCACCGTCTCCTTCCCACTGTCCATCTCTTTCTGTCTGTTCCTCTCTCCCTCTTCCTTTTCCCGGGTCTGTCTCTGTGTCTCTGTTCCGGTCTCTGTCTGTGTGTCTTTCTTTCTCCACAAGGTTGATCCTTCTGTCTGTCACTGTGTGTGTGTGTTGTGTGTGTGTGTGTTGTGTGTGTGTTGTCTTGTGTGTGTGTGTGTGTGTGTGTGTGTGTGTGTTGTGTGTGTGTGTGTGTGTGTGTGTGTGTGTGTGTGTGTGTGTGTGTGTTGTGTGTGTGTGTTGTGTTGTGTTGTGTTGTGTTGTGTTGTGTGTGTGTTGTGTGTGTGTGTGTTGTGTGTGTGTGTGTGTGTGTGTGTGTGTGTATTTGTGCGTATTTGTGTGTGTGTGTGTGTGTATTTGTGCGCATTTGTGTGTGTGAGTGTGTGTGGTGTGTGTGTACTTATGAATGAGCAAGCGAGAGAGAAAGAGAGACAAAGACAGAGAGATAGTGTGTTTGTGTGTGTGTGTATGTGTGTGTGTGTGTGTGTGTGTGTGTGTGTGTGTGTGTGTGTGTGTGTGTGTGAATGTACATCTATAAATGTGGAGGTTTTTTGTGCACAGTTGAGGGAGATAGGACTGTGTTTAATTGTTGATTTATTCAGAGGCGTATATTTAATAAATGTTGAATTTTCAGCTTCCGACAAACAAGCCGTTTTGTTGGCTTTTAAACAGGAATGCCGGCGGTAAGATGTGAGTCCAGTTGCCATTGATTTTATCTGGTCAGCAGCATAAATGGATGCGTCATTTTTTTTTTTTTTAACCTTCCAGTTTCGTGGATTGAATTCCGATTTTTCCCCTGTAGTTTTTCCATTCGAGTTGATTGCAGAATGCCTCGTGTCAAGAGTAATACGAAGTATCGAATTTGCACAGGTTTCACATGGGATATACATGTTAATGTGCTTTGTATATCTGTGTTTGAAAATGGTGGTTGGGACTGTGAAGTTGAAGAAGGGTGTACAGGCGTGTATGTGCAAGTTCACTACACGTGGCCCATTATTATATTGTGTTTTCTTGATGATATGAAACACACAGGATGAATATGAAGAAAGACAATTTGTTACGCTGGGAGGCTTGTGGAACTTGCATGTTGGTGGAGAGGCAACACAGAGGCAGTGGTCGTGACAAAACTATTCAGCTTCAAGCGTGATTACAAATCAGTCGTGATACTCTGTATTTCTTGGTCTTGCACGGTAAAAACTGTGTCAGCTTCTAGAATTTTCCAACTTTTTTTTGGACACCTCAGTATTTTTTTTAGCACTCCCGTACACACGTGCCAGTTTGTTTGTCTGTTGTTGATTTTGATTATGGTATTTAAATGTTTAAAATAAATAAATAGATAAATAAGTTCTTTTTTTTTTACAACGAGAATCTGAAACAGTCAAGTAACAGTAACACTCTAACAAACCATAAATGTTCTGCATACACCACACACAAATTTGAGTTAATGTTGCAGGTGTCATTCTGTTAAAAAAAAGAAAAGAAAAAAAAAAGTCTCAGTATGTGAAAATAAATACTGTAGATGCCTTACATTCACCAGTACATGTGGCGAGGCATGAACTGATTAAGCACAGTGCTTTCCAAGATGTTGCTTTTAACAGGCTCCTCGCTTTGTAATCCCCTCGAGTGTCTGCTGTCAGACATGTGGAGACCTACCCACGTTTTATTTGTGTTCACTTTCACTCGGACCCTCTTTTCTCAGATCGACTCTTTCACGCTTCATGCTGGAGGGGGCTGACTGACTGTGTCAGTGCCGTGTGTCTCAAGTCTGTCGCTCTCGCTCTCTCTCTCTCCGCGTCAGTGTGTGGGAGGGGGACAGTCGTTCTGTGTCTGTTGTTCGGTCAGTCATCAGTCTCTTTCTGTTTCTTAGACTTTGTCTCTTTCTCTGCCTGTCTGTCTCTGTCTCTCTGACCCTGTCTCTTTTTTTTGTCTGTCTTTCTCTGTCTCTGTCTCTCTGACTCTGTCTCTTTTTTTGTCTGTCTCTCTGTCTCTGTTTCTATCTCTATCTCTCAGACTCTTTCTCTGTCCGTCACTCAGACTTTGTCTCTTTCTCTCACTGTCTCTGACTCTGACACTGTCTCTCTGTCTCTCTCTGTCTGCCTGTCTGTCTGTGTCTCTGAAAGTCTTTCTCTGTCACTGTCTCTCTCTGTCTCACAGACTCAGTCTCTGTCTCTCTCTCCGTCTGTCTCTGTCTCTCTGATACTGTCTCTCTGTACCTGTTTCTGTCTCTGTCTGTCTGTCTCTCTCTCTCTCTCCGAACTCCGAGCTCAGACACAAGTGCCTTAGACAACTGACAAGTTTTCAAGCACGACAACAAAAATATTTTGTATAGTCTATTACATAACACCGATATCTTTAGAGTCAACGAAAATTGCAATCTCTGTCTCCGTCTCCCTCTTTCTTTCTCTGTCTCTCTCTCTCCCTCTCTCTCTCTCTCTCTGTCTCTCTCTCTTTCGCTCTTTACCTCTCGGTGTTCAAGGGCCGGTGACTTCACAATTGATCTTTTGTCAGTGTCAGTATTTCTCTCATAGCGTCGATGTTTTCATTTTCTCTGTGTGTGTGTGTGTGTGTGTGTGTGTGTGTGTCTGTCTGTCTGTCTGTCTTTGACTGTCTGACTCTATCTAGCTCTCCGTGTCTGTATCTGTCTCTCTCTCTTTCTCTCTGTTTCTCCCCCCCCTCCCCGCTCCCCCCCTCCCCCTCTCTCTCTCTCTGTCAAGGACAGATTGGAAGAATAGGCCATGCCTAAAATCTTAATCCTTGAAAAACGTTTTTGAGTTCTGAGTTCCGTCTGTCTCTGTCTCTCTGTCTTTGTCTCTGTCTTTGTCTCTGTCTGTCTCTGTTTGTCTCTCTGTCTTTGTCTCTGTATCTGTCTGTCTGTCTCTCTGTCTTTGTCTCTGTCTGTCTCTGTCTCTCTGTCTGTCTGTCTGTCTGTCTCTCTGTCTTTGTCTCTGTCTGTCTGTCTTTCTGTCTCTCTGTCTTTGTCTCTGTCTCTCTGTCTCTCTTTGTCTCTGTCTGTCTCTGTCTGTCTGTCTGTCTGTCTGTTTCCCTCTCCCTCTCAAAGTGCAAAGTGTTCACGGGCCGGTAGCCCCACAATTGATGTTTTTGTCAGTGTCAGTGTGTGTTTCTGTCACAGTGTTCAATACTTTTCCTTCTTTCGTTTTCTTTGCCTGTCGCCTCGCTCCCCCTTCCCCCTCCCCCCTTCCTTCTCTCTTGCTCCACTGGTCAGATTCGTTCATTTGGTTTTTCATCCCCAGTCGATTGGCACTTCACCCCCCTGCTTTGAGAGCGTACAGGATCAATGGTCTTTGTGATAATGATCATCGTGAACAAGGTTATAATCCTGGCTGCTTTACAGTCATTGGAGAAGACGGTATATCGTTTAAACCATTTCTGTCTCTCACTGTCTGTGTCTATATATCTGCTCTCTCTCTCTGTCTCTGTCTCTGTCTCTCTCTCTCTCTCACTCTCTCTCTCTCTCTCTCTCGGTATTCTTATATAAGGCATTCAAATTAAGAGAAATTGTTACTTCGTAAAACAGTTATAATGTATTTTTTGTTGTCTATATATTTACACGGATACAATGCACGGTTTGTTGTCTATATTAATGCTTATTTGTTTATGTGTTTTCGCTGAGTTGTATTATGTTTACGTATACCCCCTTCACTAGGGGCTGTGGCCTGATTGTGAATAAACCATTCCAAATTCTCTCTCTCTCTCTCTCTCTCTCTCTCTCTCTCTCTCTCTCTCACTTTTCTCCTTCTCTCCCTATGTATTTGGAATCAGTTGTGAGGATAGTTTCATTGTCACATGGCACTTGAATCATTGTGTTTCAGTCGCTCCGAATCTCTCTTCGTTCGCTTGAACTGCGGTGTCTGTCTGTCCCTCTCTCTCTCTCTTTCTCTCTCTCTTTCTCTCTCTGTCTCTGTCTCTGTACCAGTAAATGTTCGTCATGGTATGCCGGGTGCGGACAGACATGCCTGTGTGTTTGTGTGGTGGAAGAGGGGTGTCGGGTGGTTTTGAGTGTGGAGGTAGGTGTGCGCATGCTGACAAGTTTTTTGTGTGTATGTATCATCCATTAAAACACCCTGTGATGGAGACAGATTCCCGTGCACACGCACACACACACACACATTTGCACACATGTGCACACACGCGCAGGCAGGCAGACAGACACACACACATACGCACACACACGCACGCACACACACACACACACACACACACACACACACACACACACACACACACACACACACACACACACACGTGCACACAAGCAGACACACACAGATACGCAGACGCACACAGAGAAACAGACTCTCTCTCTCTCTCTCTCTCTCTCTCTCTCACACACACACACACACACACACACACACACACACACACACAGAGATATCAGACTGAACACCAAACTCTATTATGAAGAGTCAATCACCGATAACCTGACGTGCTGATGACAGTTAAAACCATCACGAAAACCCACAAGATCAATACTTGAAGTGATCGATAGGACATCCGACAGTCAGATCAGTCACCGACCTAGGGAGTCAATACCTCATTATAGTCCGTCCATCTCTGGGCTCTGATCGGGTCAGAAATGTCGCAGGAGAATCCGGGATGGAAAGATTAGAAGGCAGGGGTCGATACTGCCCAAATCGGTACACTGACTTGGGCACGTTGATTGGAGTGGCTGCCTCCAGTGCTCTCAAGTGCTCACCCGAACAAGCTGGAAACCTCAGCTTTCAGATTCCAATCACGCACAAACTCAGACTTTTTCCTTTTTTTCTCAAGAACCTCGACTGGTGGTCTGGGTGCTTGCCTTTCGGAGGAGACGATTAAAGCGAGGTGTCGAGTGCGTGCTGCAGTTAGCTGGCGTTAATGAACCCACGGCAGGCAACAAAAGAGCTGTTTAGCGGAAGTGGGTAAACAGTCACTGTGTGCAGAGGAGGAGGAGGGGGGGGGGGGGTAGCTCGAATTTCACACGGAGAACTTTGTTGTGTGGAGACTGTGATTCAGTCCAGTACATCACAGTACGGTACGGTACAGCACGTACATCACACAACAGTACAGCACAGATTCTTCTTTTTCGTTCGTGGGCTGCAACTCCCACGTTCACTCGTATGTACACGAGTGGGCTTTTACGTGTATGACGGTTTTTACCCCGCTTTGCAGGCAGCCATACTCCGTTTCCGTGGGTGTGCATGCTGGGTGTGTTCTTGTTTCCATAACCAACCGAACTCTGACATGGATTAGAGGATCTTTAACGTGCGTATTTGATCATCTGCTCGCGTATACACACAATGGGGGTTCAGGCACAAGCAGGTCTGCACATGTGTTGACCTGGGAGATCGGAAAAAAATATCAACCCTTCACCCACCAGGCGCCGTTACCGAGATTCGAACCCGGGACCCTCAGATTGAAAGTTCAACGCTTTAACCACTCAACTATTGCGCCCGTCAAGCACAGTACAGTAATGCATAGAACAATACATTACACAACATTCCAGTGTCATGCAGTCACAATGCAGTACAGTGCATAAAAATGCATTAATTAAAGTATTACACATTACCTTTTGATAAGAAAACCAGTTGATTAACTCACTCAGTACGGCCAGTCCTCTCTTCTCCTCTACACAGACCCCTCGGATGTCCAGTGGGTGTCTCAATGACCCAACCTTTAGCTTCTGTCGCCAGAATTGTGGTATTCTTTGTCAACATTCACCTCTTCAGAATAAGAGCCTTCCGCTTGCAATATTTTGATGATGGTAATTGGGGTGAAACGCAGTTAACATCGTCTCTTTCGCCGTTCGTATGGAGAGAGTTTTAATGGAGTTGTCACATTGACAGTACAATGCGAACCAACGTTACAGATTAACAAATAGTAAAGAGTGGTAACTCTCTCCATTCACAAGGTACACAACTTCAAGTGAGTGCTGCTTACGCTACCGATTCAGCTAGCACACAGGTAAATAAAAGGTACATTGGAACAAACCCAGACACTTCCTCCATTTGACATGTGCACACAGCAGCAAAGACAGAAGAAGTGTGCAAACACAAATTAGCTTTTATTCAAGACTGGCATAGCCTCTTAAATCATGAACAAGCCACACAGAACACATGGACAGTACAGAACAAACGCATGGTTGCCTCGGTGGTTTTTCAACTGGAAATTAACAAATAATGACGCCAGGAGATGAAATGATTAACGTTAACTCTCTACATACGAACGGCGAAAGAGACGACGTTAACAGCGTTTCACCTCCATCAAAATATTGCAAGCGGAAGGCTCTTATACTGAAGAGGTGAATGTTGACAAAGAATTCCACAATTCTGACGACGGAAGCTAAAGGTTGGGTCATTCAGACACCCACTGGACATCCGAGGGGTCTGTGTAGTGGAGAAGAGAGGACTGGCCGTACTGAGTGAGTTAATTTCCAACATTACAGATTATTTTATCTTCTTTATCTTCTCCCTTAATTAACTCTGTCAAGTCACTGGGGCGCCGCACAGAACAGTTCTCCAGAGTCCTCCAGGTCTCTTGGTTGTGTCAAAGCCTGGGTCTCTGCAAATGGTTTTACAGTCCATTCCGTAATTTGTCCGTCCATCGTTAAAAAAAAGTAGATTATTCTTTTCAAATATTGACAGAGGCTTGAGTCTCCCCCCCCACCCCCCGCCAGCCCCCACGCCCCCCCCCCCCCCAAACACCCCCCACTTTAGCACAACGAGCTGTGGTCAGTGTTGTGAAACTGAGAGAACCTGAGAGGATGATTTTGTTTCCGGTTGTTGATCTGATCTGCCCAGCCGATCGCATCGGCCATATGAACCGTGAATTGATCATTTGATCAATGGGTGAGGTCAGTGAGTGGGTATGATGGGAGGTGATCAGGTTTATGTGTGTCGATCAGTGCAGTCTTCAACATCGTGTTCACTCCACTCATCACAGTTTCCTTCCTCCTTTAAAAAAAAAAAGTTTTTCAGCGTCTTTATTTTATTTATTTATTTATTTATTTATTTATTTTTGTGTGTGTGTGTGTTTTCCCGGACTTTCTTGGGTCGACCACCGTTTTATTTTGTATATAAATTTAATATGACAATTGAAAATAGATGGAAAAAAAAATACACGAAAACATTTTTTTTACAAATCTGAATACAGTCGACATTAACAATAAACATAACTAAGTTATTTGCTTGTGTTTTTTGCTTGTTTTTCTTTTTTAAATGAATAAACGCATATATTGGGAAAAGAGAAAAGACAAATCTGACAAAAACATAGTACCAATAGGAAAATAAAACAAAAACAAACAACAACATTAAAAAAACACACAAAAAAAACCACACCATATAATTGATATACACATATAACATTCTAAGTAAAAACAACTGAGAATGTTTGAATAAGTCATCAGCAGCAACAACAACAACAACACAAAAAAAAGAAAAAAGGAATAGATGTCCATATCCCTACATATCAACTTGCACCATTTTTTCAACATTTAACTTAGTTGTGTTATATTTCCATACATGGTTTGAAATATTGTTTTCATATGTTGTTTCTAATTAAAGGTAAGTATGGCAACCATTTTATTTTGAAGCTGTGTGTTTCACATGCGATCTTAGCGTTATATTCTTCGATTTTGTATCTTGAAACAATGTAATGTTCAAAAGCGTGAACATTTGGAAGGCATTTATCTAACTTACATTTATATATATACATCTTCCCCAGGAGGATTAATAAGTCAAGCACTGAGTCTGTCTTCATATCAGCATGGAAACCAAACAGTATTATACATTCATTGAACTTCAAATTTTCACACACTGTACAGTTTATTTTTTAATAGTTCTTCTAGACTTGT
>NC_134897.1:10007424-10017424 GCF_041734735.1 Babylonia areolata | reverse complement strand
TGTCTTAGGTCGTCAGTGAAACGCTGCTCTTTTTTCAAGAAACGATCATAAACTTTGCCACAGCATGCCTGACATTTGTAAGCTGATAGAATTATGTATCTTGGACGTCAACGAAACGCTATCCCGTTTTTTCACAGCGAAGAAAATCTTCGCCACACCAAAACATTTCAATTCATTCCATGTATGAGTTTTTAAAAAGAAATGAAATGATCGCCAAAATTGCAGATTATACATTTTCCTCTCGGCTTTTCACTGTATCGATGCAAATTATTGTTTAGTGGCAAAACACCAAGACTGATTTGTACCAGTGCTGTTCTTTGTCAAAATAAAGACTGTGGGCACATCTTTATGTTCTGTAAATATTTTTGAATGACCAGTACAGATCCTAACTCTATTTCGTTGAGGACTGTTTCATGTATTTTAAGAAGCCTATGATTTAGTAAGACTTCATCATTTTTAGTATCATTTAGTTTTTAGCGCGTGGCTTACGTTCAGGAATAAATGAGTGTGTGTGTGTGTGTGTGTGTGTGTGTGTGTGTGTGTGTGTGTATGAGAGAAAGAGAGAGATACAGAGAGAGGTTTTTTTTTAAAAATTATTATTAAGGCCCTTTAGACAAGGGGGTAGGAGAGAATGTGAGAGAGAGAGAGAGAGAGAGAGAGAGAGAGAGAATACTTTTCCCTCCAACCTTTGGACCTTTTACAATGCCAAGCAATGAATGTTCGCCACCCCCGTAGCTTAAAGACCAGACCGTGTTGGACTGGGCGAATCGACTGTAGCCGTTCCTTGCTTCCCGAGCCCGTCACACCAGTCAGTCAGAAAGGTTAGCAACACATGAAGTGCTGCTTCCTGGACTGAGCGGAAAGAACTTCTTCATCTTCTTCTTCGTGGGCTGCAGCTCCCACCTTCACTCGTATGTACACGAGTGGGCTTTTATTTAAAACTTAAGCAGGTCTGCACATATTTATGTTGAACTGGGAGATCGGGAAAATCTCCACCCTTTACCCACCAGGCGCCGTTACCGAGATTCGAACCCGGGACCCTCAGATTGAAAGCCCAACGCTTTAACCACTCGGCTATTGCGCCCGTCGAACGTGTTCAATCAGTTCGACTCAGCGAATCGACAGAAACTGTTCCTTGCCTCCCGAAGCCGTCACGACAGTCAGTCAGAAAGGTTAGCAACGCATGCAGTACAACTGTTCCATGGTCTGGGCGAAGGAAGAACCAAGCCCATGGAGCTCAGCCCAGACGATCAGGGTGTTGGCTGGTTCCAAACCCACCCGAACATGGTCACTGGCTGTTCCTCATCAGTCCCCGTTGACCTGAGCAGCTGCAACTTCACGGCCGGGGAAAGAAAACATTGACACAGACGGAGAAAGCAGACAGGGCAGGAGAGACATTCCCAGGGTGTGGCCGGCAGTCGGCACGCTGCGTGAACACTGTCAACACACAGAGCTGCAGACTGCTGATGAGAATCGACGCTGATGCAGAAAATCATGTTAGCGTTATTACGATGGGGGTGGAAACGGGATTGGCGAGGGGCGAATATTGTGTCATTCTGGTCTGTCTGGGACCACGATTCGTAGAGGGATATGAAGCATGCTCTCTTCTTCCTGGTCTTCAGAACCCAGACCTGGTAATGCGACTGCATGCGATGGGTAGTGGGAGTTTTGGGGGGATTTATTTTGAGTGAATCCGTGTTCATTGCTTTAACCCCACCCCCTCCACCCCCCTTGTATTCTCAGTATCCTTGTCTATTTGTCTATCTCCTTTCCTCCCTTCCTCTTTTCTTCCCTCCTCCCTCTCTTCCTCTCTCTCTCTCTCTCTCTCTCTCTCTCTCTCTCTCTCTCTCTCAGCAGTTTTCCTCTCTTTCCTTCCTCGTATCTCTTCCTCTCTTACCTTCTTCTTCCCTCTGTCCTTCACGCAAAAGCAATGTTACTTTGTGGGGAACTGTGTATTTTCTATGCCATTTATTGTTCTTGTCGTTGTTGCCATGCAAAGTGGGTTTTTTTTCTTTCTTTTTTTCAGTCTTCTTGTATTTCCTAGATTAGTTTATACGTTTTCCTTACGAGGGTAGGATGAAAACAGGCCGATAAGTGCCTATTCCTTTTCCCTCAATAAAAAAGTTTCGATTTCGATTTCTCTCTCCCCCCCCCCTCCCCCCCAAAAAAACACACAAAAAAACAAAAAAAAACTGACGGCTGTTTCACTCTTCAGTCCCGTTCATTTCATTTCTTTGGCGAGTGGCATAAGTTTATGAATGAGTGAAAGTGTGTGTGTGTGTGTGTGTGTGTGTGTGTGTGTGTGTGTGCCTGCCTGCCTGCCTGCCTGCCTGCCTGCCCAGTTGCCTGCCTGCTTGTGTATGAATGAGAGATAGAGAGTACAATGTGTCTTCCAACACTTGGCACCCTCCCCGCACCCCCTCCCCCCCCACTAATGCTCCCATCCCAAATCCAAAACGCATCCACACAAGTGTGTGTGTGTGTGTGTGTGTGTGTGCGTGCGTGCGTGCGTGTGTGTGTGCGCTTGCCTCAGACAAGACCATACACAATGCCGAGAAAAAGATGGATATTACTTTTAAGACAAAATATAAGTTGATACAAATAAATAAGAGGTTTTATAGATAAGATTAAGGTGAAGTATAACAAGAAGATCATCAAGTCGGATTCAACAGCCTTGTGGGCATGTTTGGACACTGTTGACAGCAGCTATCAGAAATGTCGTCGTCACTTGTTTGTTGTTGTTTTTTCTTCTTTCATATTCCTATTCTTTTATTTCTTTCTGTACCTCATAGACATTGTTTGACCGACAATTAATGCAGATTCTAGCTCTGATTCAAGCTTTGATTCAGAGATGAATACACACACACACACACACACACACACACACACACACACACACACACAAACACACACACACACACACACACACACACACACACACAAGCGCGTTGGGCTACGCTGCTGGTCAGGCATCTGCTTGGCAGATGTGGTATAGCGTATATGGATTTGACCAAACGCAGTGACACCTCCTTGAGCTACTGATACTGATACTGATGCTGAGTCTTATTTTACAACCCTTGCAGTTTGTTTGGTTTTTGGTTTTATTCCCCCCCCCTTTTTTTTTTAATGGAATTTCACCATTTATGGTTTGAAACGTTGACACATCTCATCAAAGTGAGTCTTAGTTTACAACCCACAGCTTTTATTTGGCCTGGCTCGCTCGGCTTGCATCAGAGCCCGGCATAAGCTTACAACAGGGCAAAACAGCCACGGGACAGCCGTGTGGTCAATGGGTTTTCTAAGAAACTGCATATGGGAATGGCATTTATTTACAGCCTGGTGATTTGTGAAGGACTATGAGTCTCAAAGTTGGAGGCAAGAGGGGGTAGAAGGCTCTTCGTGCTGCAGCCCTCTGGGAGTTAGTTGGCCTTTATGGACCGTTAACAACGCCGACTGTCCTAAAACCCTATTGGCCGATAGAGTGGGGATGCAACTTGGGCGAGACACTTCCCACTGTAATCAAATTCTAGCCCGGACGGTCGGGGCAGCAGTTGCCTCCTCTGCTGTTCTGGTGGTCATAGTCGGACACGACTGACTATCATACTTTTTATATATATATATATATATATATATATATATATATATATATATATATATATATATTATACAATAAGCCTTCTCTATTTGTGTGTGAAGCTGTGCAGACTATCGTACTTTATTTATTTTATTAATTTCTTTTGAAAAAAAAAATCCATTTGTGTGTGAAACTGTAACACCACTTATCAATGTGAGTCTTGCTTTACAACCGAGTTAAAAAAAAACAAAACCAAACAAAACCCCCAACAACAACAGATATATACTTTCTCCGTCTGTAAGTTTGATAGGCTTAGCAGTCATCATCTTTTATTTTACCACCGTATCATAAAAAAAAATTAAAAAAAGAAACACGGAAAGGAAACAAACTGAAAAACAGTGCGACGAGATCTGACAGCTCGCTGATCCCTGTTGTTTTCCTCGCCATGACAGTTCCCAGGCAATCTTCTGCCTTCCGCCACAGCTGACACTGACATCTGACACTGTCCTTCACCTTGCCGCCGGTTAGCGTGTTTTCCGGTGTCACTCACCAGAATGACCCCCACCCCTCACACACGCACGGGCGCGAGCGCGCGCGCGCGCACACACACATACATACACACACACACACACACACACAATCTCACTCTCTCTCATTACCTTAGCTTTTTATTTAGTTTGGTTCTTTATCAGTTTATTTTTGACTCACTTGTGTAAACAAAGTGAGTCTATGTTTTAACCCGGTGTTCGGTTGGCTGTGTGTATGTGTCTGTGTGTCCGTGGTAAACTTAAACATTGACATTTTCTCTGCAAATACTTTGTCAGTTGACACCAAATTAGGCATAAAAATAGGAAAATTTCAGTTCTTTCCAGTCATCTTGGTAAAAACAATATTGCACCCCTGGGATGGGCACAAAAAAATATATAAAATGAAGCCTAATTATATGCAAACTGCATTTACTGTTATATTGATATTTTTTGTATTCTCTAAACTTGGCACTTTGATCTGATATTCTGACCCAACAACAAGAGCAGTCATTATTATTATTTTTTGTTCAAACAGGAACTTCTTTTGCTAAGCATGGAAGTGTTATTTATTTTGCAAACGTTTTGCTGCAGATAGTAAAAAAGGAAAATTACTCTGTAATTAATGCTAGGGGACTTAATTTGCCTTAAACTGATCTGTCTCATCTTAAACATTACATTTTGAAATTATACTGAATACATAAAAAGCTCTTTTTGTTTTGTTTTGGGGGTTTTTGTGTTTTTTTGTTGTTGTTGTTTTTTAAGTGTATCACAAGTGAGTCTTGAAGGCCTTGCCTCTCTTGTTTTCCTCGCCATGACAGTTCCCAGGCAATCTTCAGCCTTCCGCCACAGCTGACACTGACATCTGCCACTGTCCTTCACCTTGCCGCCAGTTAGCGTGTTTTCCGGTGTCAATCACCAGAATGACCCCTACCCCTCGCGCGCGCGCGCGCACACACACACACACACACACACACACACACACACACACACACACACACACACACAATCTCACTATCTCTCTCATTACCTTAGCTTTTTATTTAGTTTGGTTATTTATCAGTTTATTTTTTCTAAATTTTGTTGTTCATCCAACCTTGTGTTTGGTTTTCGTATGTGTATGTATACAGGTCGATGACTTTACATCAAAAGTTCTCTCTCTCTCTCTCTCTCTCTCTCTCTCTCTCTCGCTCTCACACACACACACACACACTCACACACACACTATGTCACACACACACACTGTCACACACACAATCTCACTCTATCTCTCTCATTACCTTAGCTTTTTATTTAGTTTGGTTCTTTATCAGTTTATTTTTCTAAATTTTGTTGTTCATCCAACTCAATGTTTGGTTTTCATATGTGTGTGTGTTCAGCACGTGCATCCATATGTATACAGGTCGATGGCTTTACATCAAAAGTTCACACACACACACACACACACACACACACTCACTCACTCACTCACTCACTCACTATTCTCAGTGTCTTTGTTTCATGTACCGACTCTTCCCTTTCGTTAGCGTCCCGCCCCACCCCCTACGTTCCCTCCTGGCCCCCTTCAAAATTATTAATCGCAAGCTAATTGTTTGACGGGATATTAAGAAAGGAAGCGTAGAGTACAGCCTTGTCACGTTGTCCCAAACATAAAAAAGACCTCCACAGCAGTAGCTGCATTAGCAACAGCAGCATCCACCTTCATCATCAATATATGATAATGTACCCCACAACCCCGTGTTTTTTTTGTGGTTTTTTTTTTTCCTTCCCCTTTCTACATTTTTTGATGGTTTCCCGTCTTCGTCTATCCACGTTCTTGTCATCATTCTGCTTCTGTTTTTATTTGTTTTATTGTGTGTGTGTGTGTGTGTGTGTGTGTGTGTGTGTGTTTTTCCCAGCACTTCCACACTACAGTGTTGAATCAACATATTTATAAGCCTTGGCTTCCGCTCGGAGCAAGATTCACGATCCTGGCTTATGACAAATGACAGGGGGAAGTTCATGTTTTATTCCATCTTCTGACAGACGCAGTAGCCGAGTGGTTAAAGCGTTGGACTTTTCAGTCTGAAGGTCCCAGGTTCGAGTCTCTGTAACGACGGGCGCCATAGCCGAATGGTTAAAGCGTTGGACTTTCGATCTGAGGGTCCCGGGTTCGAATCACGGTGACGGCGCCTGGTGGGTAAAGGGTGGAGATTTTTACGATCTCCCAGGTCAACATATGTGAAGACCTGCCAGTGCCTGAACCCCCTTCGATTGTATACGCAAGCATAAGATCAAATACGCACGTTAATCCATGTCAGAGTTCGGTGGGTTATGGAAACAAGAACATACCCAGCATGCACACCCCCGAAAGCGGAGTATGGCTGCCTACATGGCGGGGTAAAAAACGGTCATACACGTAAAAAGCCCACTCGCGTATTTACGAGTGAACGTGGGAGTTGAAGCCCACGAACGCAGAAGAAGAAGAAGAAGAGTCTCTGTAACAGCGTCTGTGGTTGTATTCATGGGGCTGGTGTAAACGGAAACGTCCAGACTAAACGTGTTGTACGAGACAATCCATCGAAAGCTGGTATTCATGGCGGAAGACTTTGACGAAGTCCGAGTCTGAACGCAGACTGAAACCGGCTGAAATTTAGCCCAACGATTTCGCTTGACTACACTCCGTACGCCCAGAGTTTGTTAAAGACAAACGGCGCGTTTATTTTTGTTAAGTGCTTCAGTCAATTAGAATGCACCTTCTAGAGGTGTATAATGATGATGGTAATGATGATGATAATAATAAAATTGACAGAATTAATAATAATAATAATATTGATACAAAAAAATAATAAGTGTGTTTCAGTCAACTAGACTGCACCTTCTAGAGGTGTATAATGATGATGGTAATGATGATAATAACAATGATAATAATAATAATAAAACTGATAGAATTAATAATAATAATATTTAACAAAAATAATAAGTGTGCTTCAGTCAACTGGAATGCACCTTCTAGAGATGTATACTGATGATTATAATAATAAAATTGATAGAATTAATAATAATAATATTGATACCAAAAAAATGATAAGTTTATCTATATTGTGTCTCTCATTAAAATACACAAAAAGAAACATGATACATAAAAATCATAATTACACACAACAACAGCAACAACAACAACCACGTGCATGCCGCAAGATGACACATGTTAGTGATGCCCTCGGTACACTTCAAACCAATGAACTCCAGGCTGAACAAACCATTCGAAAATTTCAACATGTGCAGCAGCTGACAAGCATGCGCATAATTATGGGAACTTATTGGGGCCTAGCCAAGAACAGACTGTGAAAATTCCTGTCGGTCGTTGTCCGACCTCTACGCCCGCCCCATGAATACCGACTTCGCTGCGGCAAAAGTGTCCGGACGTTTTGCTTTTCGCCCGACGTTAGCAAGTCCGTCCTCATGAATACTGCCCCTGGTGATTAAAGGGTGGAGATTTTTCCCTTCTCCCAGGTCAACATAATGTGCAGACCTGCTCGTGCCTGAACACCCTTTGTGTGTATACCCAAGCAGAAGATCAAACACGCACGTTAAAGATCCTGTAATCCATGTCAGAGTTCGGTGAGTTGTGGAGACACGAACATACCCAGCATGCACATCCCCGAAAACGGAGTATGGCTGTCTACATGGCGGGGGTAAAAACGGTCATACACGTAAAAGGCCACTCGTGAACATACGAGTTAAAGTGGGAGGTGCAGCCCACGAAAGAAGAAAAAGATTCCGTCCTCTCTGTGTCTGGCGGTCAAGGGGAGCGGGCCGTGTGTCCACGTGTCTGAACCGATCCCAGCTGTGTTTGGCCACGCGGAATGGCTGTCATGTTCACCGGGTTTTTGTTTGAACTTGATTTGAAACTTTAAGGAACTTGTCCTTTCAGCGTTTATGGGGTAGTGATCAAGAGTTCAGTTCAGTTCAGTTCAGTTAAGTTCAGTTACTCAAGAAGGCGTCACAGCGTTTGGACAAATCCATATGCGCAACACCACATCTGCCAAGCAGATGCCCGGTCAGCAGCGCAACCCAACGCGTCTAGTCCGGCCTAAAGCAGACCAAATCCAATTCCACAATTCCGTTTTCTGACCTGAAACCAAAAGTTCAAAGTTACACAAACAATCTCTGGCAAGAAGAATGGAACAACAATACCAACAACAAACTGTTCCAAATTAGACCAAATTTGAAAGAATACCTTCCATCTTTTTCTGGTAACCGCAGAGAGGAAACGGTGATGTGCCGATTACATACTGGCCACACACTCCTCACACACTCCTATCTGCTAAAAAATGAAGAAGCTCCTTGGTGTATCCCTTGTCATGAACCTCTTACTGTGAAACACTTATTAATTGACTGCTGGGATTTGAACGAGGTCCGACATAAACACTACACAGCTGAGTCCTTGAGAACACTGTTCAGGGATGTGCCTCCCTGGGCAGTAATGGACTTTTTAAGAGAAACAAATATTTTTAACAAGATTTAGATATTTTTAATTGCATGTTTTTAAAAAAAAGGCATACTGTAAAGATTTGTTGTGGTCACAGCCCTGAGATGGCCTAAGTGGCTGGCTGGGCTGTAAACATAAAAATTTTAAATAAGATATTTTATTTACAGTTTTGAGAAGATTTTTTTGTTGAAACGTGGTAACAGCCCTGAGATGGCCTAAACGGTCGGCTGGGCTCTAAACAACATGAATTGAATTGAATTGACTTAGTGATCAAAAGAGAGATGCATGAAATCACGTCACTTTAATTTTATAACTTGAAATTGATGTGAGTGGTTTATAGCTGTTGGGTTAAGAATTCCGGTGTCATTTATAACAGCTATGAACATTGCGGATTCATTTCTTTGGGGTATGGATAACGTGTGTGTGTGTGTGTGTGTCCCAGCACTCATGATTTCAGTGTTATCCAAACATTGTCTGGATAGGTCTGATAAAAGGAGATTTGTCTTCCAGGCTTGCCTTAATTTCGATACACATCTACAGGTACACATACGCATCCCTATATATATATCACCACACCCCTCTCCATCCCCCTCCCCCTCCCAACCCGCACCCCCACAGACAGTCTCTCGCTTGCTTTCATTATTGGATTCGTGGTACTTTCAAACAAAAACCAGCAAGCAAAGAAAATCAACCCCCCCCCTTCCCAAAATAACTATATAATAAGAAGAAAAAAAAAAGAAAAAAAAAATCGCAAAAAGTCGAATAACTGAATCTCCGCCCACAAACGAACAAAGAAACAAACAACCCCTCAAAACCTCGAAACAAACAAAGCAAACAGAAAGCGACAAAGACACAAAAGACGACGAGGGACATGACAGGTCGCTGTGTTCCCCCCGCCATGACAGTCAGTTCCCATGAGGCAAATCGTCAGCCTTCCGGCTCAGCTGACACACAACTCTCCTGTCACCTCTCCTCACAGCGCCGCCTGTCCTCTTTGTCTGCCGGTGTCAACACACTTAATTGCCCCCCTGTTTGTTTAGTCCCCGCGGGAGGACTGGGGGCGGGTTGGTGGGGTGGAGAGGGCGGTGCATCAGTGCCACCTGTGTAAACTAGCAAACATTTTACGGACGCGCGCACGCACGCACGCACACGCACACGCACACACGCGCGCGCGTATGCATGCAAGCAAACACACACACACACACACACACACACGCACACGTCATTCACTTTATCTGTGTGTTGGGTTTTTTTCAAAGTGTTTTATTGTTGTTTTTTGTTTCTGATGATCCTTCCCTGTATCTTTCGATGTATCAACTGTGTATATAAATCAGCATGATTCAACTTTGTCTGCCTGTACTTGTCTATATGCAACTTGGCTGTTCCATTTTCCGGTCAATCCTTGCTATCTGTTTTGATGACATCTCT
>NC_134897.1:9959924-10002424 GCF_041734735.1 Babylonia areolata | reverse complement strand
TCCTATTCTTCAATACGTAGCCCACCTTTTGACCATGAAGACCGTGTAGAGGCAGTGATGAACTAAAACTTGTTGAAAACCACGCTCTCTCCTCCAGTTACAAACACCTTGTTATTATTCTGATTTTTGACTCACTTGTGTAAACAAAGTGAGTCTATGTTTTAACCCGGTGTTCGGTTGTCTGTGTGTGTGTGTGTGTGTGTGTCCGTGTGTGTGTGTGTGTGTGTGTGTGTGTGTGTCCGTGGTAAACTTTAACATTGACATTTTCTCTGCAAATACTTTGTCAGTTGACACCAAATTTGGCATAAAAATGGGGAAAATTCAGTTCTTTCCAGTCGTCTTGTTTAAAAAAATATTGCACCTCTGGGATGAGCACAAAAAATTTTTTTTAAAGCCTAATTATATGCAAACTGCATTTACTGTTATATTTATATTTTTTGTATTCTCTAAACTTGGCACTTTGACCTCTTATTCTGACACAACAACTAGAGGAGTCATTATTATCATTTCTTGTTCAAACAGGAACTTCTTTTGCTAAGCATGGAATTTTTATTTATTTTGCAAACGTTTTGGTGCAGATAGTAAAAAAAGGGAAATTACTCTGTAATTAATGCTAGGGGACGTAATTTATCACAAGTGAGTCTTGAAGGCCTTGCCTCTCTTGGTGTTTTATCTGAGAGGCAGCAGTTAACTAAAATTTGTTTAACTTCGCGTACTCTCCCCAGACCACACACACTTGATATCTCTTCTGAAAATTAAGAAAAAAAATATGTCCACCTGGTTTCGGGTTATAGATTTCTTTACGGCGACCGATCTGATGCCATAGAACGCTTCTGACTTCATGACGGAATGTCTGTACAGAAGATTGTACACCTTCCCTGTATATAACTTTCACTTGTGAGCTGCGGACAGGGGCTGTAGGCTGAAGCAAACACACACCACTGTGACCTATTAACCGAGTTTTCGGTATTGGTGAACGTGGGGGGTACTGTCGGAATTCTTGGGGCAACTTTATCCCCAAATCGACGGGATCGCTGTAACGATGGGACTTTGGGTTGCATGGATGGATCGGAAGCCGATCCCAGCCATTAGGGGATTTTCACGTGTGTGTATGGCTGGTTGATAGCTTGTGTGGTGGTGTGTTTCTCTGTGTTGGTTGTTAGGCAGTTTTGTGTTCATTCGTTCGCAAAGGTCGGAGAAGAATTGGTTTCTCCCGCCTCTTTGTCAATATGTATTGGGTCAGTATGTATTTCTCTGTGTGTCTGTTTTGTCTCTGGCTCAGATTCTCTCTTTCTGTCTCTCTGTCTTTGTCTTTCTGTCTGTCTCTCTGCCTTTATTATTTAGTATTATGTAGAGTAGACTATCTTATAGCGGGGACTGAATGAAACAAAAGCGTACCAGTGCTTATCAATTATCCTCGAAAATAAGGAAATTTGTCTTGTCTGGTCTCCGTCTCTGTGTTGTGTTATACACGCAAAATGATAAATACTACATGTCTGTCTGATGTTTGTCTGAGTGTGTGTGTGTACGTGCCTGAAATCTGATTGAATGACACAGGGTGATGAGCGCCCAATGGCAGCCGTCAGTCGGCTCTACCCAGGTAGGCAGCCTGTTGTGTAAATGACCCCGTGTTTGTTAAGCGCTTAGAACTTGGTCTCCGACCGAGGATAGGCGCGAAAAAAGTATCCATATCATTCGTTCATTGTTGTGTTTTGTAATCTTTGTGCAAATTTGAATTGCGTGCTCGCGAACTGTCATGAAGCCTTAAGGTTTGTAAGACTAATGGACATGAATCGCATTGTTTGTGTGTGTTGGTGTGGTTGTCACCATGTGTGCGTGTGTGTGCGCGAGCGCGCGTGCGTGCACACCCTACTTCATGCCCTACCCCCCTCCCCCATCCCGCCTCCCTATTCTTAGGTTTAAGGAGAGACGAAGTTTATTTGGGACCTGATGGTAAGTTTGTATCACTTTGATGATGCCGTTGTTGTTGGTCTCTGGACAGACTTTAGTGGTTCACAGCATCAACAATGAACATTTGTCTCAGCGAACTGGACAGCCGGCGGCCGTAGAACTGTTCACATCAAGTGAAGTTGTATGGTGTAGGGGAGAGGAGAAAATAGAACGAGGGATGGACCTCACGCACCTCAATCTTTCTTTCTTTTTTTCTTTTTCTTTCTTTCTTTTCTTTTCTTTATAACAGGATACAAATGTTTCTCTGACAGGTACCGAATATTTGGATTTGGTTCGCGCTCGCTCCAGAGAGAGGGAGAGAGAGAGAGGGGGGGGGTCACATTGATAAATGGAGACAGACAGACAGACAAACAGACATACAGAGAGAGTCAGAGCGGGGGTACACGAGGGCTAGGGATCAGACAATTTGTTCAGTAAGAGTAAGGCCATGCCTTTTCATGAATTCATGTTTCAAAAGGATGAGTGAAGTACACGCCATATAACTGATTGGAATTCGAATGCATACCTTCGTAAATAATGAGGTACAAAGCACAGACAGCATAGACATAATTTGGAACGCTGTTTAAATTGCCGACGACTAGACTGTCTACTTCTTCCAAAACATGATTTGGGGGGGTGGGGGTGGGGGGGGGTTGAATGGAACATAGGCTTATTCAGCACAGGACAAGGGAAGACAAAGTATGTTCCCCTTTCTTGCGTGATGGAAAGAAAGATAACAACCACAGGATTGTCTGTAACGGGAAGTGGCATCAGACACTGTTAGAGAGTCTTGTGGTTAAATGTTTTAAAATGTTTATCCAGATTTATCACACACTCGCGTGTGCGCGCGCCCAAACACACACACACACACACACACACACACACACACACACACACACACACACACACACACACACACACACACACACACACACACACACACACACACACACACACGCACGCACACACACACACACACACACACACACACACACACACAGGCATTAGTTCATAGCCCTATTTCTACATTCCTTTATTAATGTTCTTCAGAATTGTGTTAATGGTTTCTGATTATTATTATCATTATTGAACTGTTACTGTTAAATGCTGTTGCATGTAAGGTATGCATTTTTTTTGTAGATTTCTACCTTTACTGTTTTCCCCTTCCCTCCCACCCCTCCCCCACCCCCATCACCTGTTTTGTGGGGGGCGGGGCGGGGGTGTTGTTTTTTTTTAATCGTCTAATATCACTGATAGTGAAAAGACGCTAAACTAAAGAACGAACGAACGAACACACACACACACACACACACACACACACACACACACACACACACACACACACGTAAACATGTGTGTACACATCACTAACAGACAGCAGACAGAGAGAGACAGAGAGAGAAAGTGAGGTAGGGCTTTCACCAGGCTAACAACTCGGGTTCCGAAAGAAACGACTGCGATACAGGAGGACGGTCGGTCCGGAGAGAGAGAATCCCCTTCAAAATGGCTTGTGACTCGAGGAGTTAGTGAAAGCCTTGGGGGGGAAGCCACTACGCTTTTTGAATCTTCTTACCACCAGGACCAGAACCAGAATGGGGACCTGGGGCAATCTGAACGGGGCGAGTAAACCAGCTCAAAACTCAGCGGCTGAGTCTTGGTATTTTGTGAAAGAAGTTGGAGCGTCACAGGACGAGGGAGACTCACAAGTTGAGAGGCGGCGAAACACCAAACCATGCGTGTACTCTTCGCGTAGTTTTCTGCATCACTGTGTGCAAACCGTGCATATACTCTTGGCTTAGTTTTCTGTGTCCTGTATATTAAGCATACCTATACTCTTGGGCGTAGTTTTCTGTGTCCTGTATATTATATTAAGCATACTTATACTCTTGGCGTAGTTTTCTGTATCACTTATGTTAACCATGCATTTACTCTTGGCGTAGTTTTCGGCATCACTGTATATTAACCATGCATTTACTCTTGGCGTAGTTTTCGGCATCACTGTATATTAACCATGCATTTAGTCTTGGCGTAGTTTTCGGCATCACTGTATATTAACCATGCATTTACACTTGACGTAGTTTTCGGCATCACTGTATATTAACCATGCATATACTCTTGGCGTAGTTTTCGGCATCACTGTATATTAACCATGAATATACTCTTGGGGTAGTTTTCGGCATTACATGTATATTAACCATGCATTTACTCTTGGCGTACTTTTCTGTTTCACTGTAAATTGAGGGGTGACAATGTTTATGGGTTGTTTTTTTTAACTGTTTAATTGATTTTAAATCCATCTTTTTTACGGCATGGGGTTTGGCTTGCGTTCATTGTGGTTAGGTGGAGTTTTATGAGAAAATGCGGAAACAAACACTATTGTTCACATGATTTTTACTTACACTATTTCGGCACTATCGGTCTGTGTTGCTTTGATCAGGTGTTTATTCCATGTCAGTCTGATCCAAGAAAAACGATTAACCAGCAGTGGTAGGATATGCACAACTGCAAGATCTGTTAAATACAAAAAAATTCAGAAAGATGCGCCACAGAGATCGCGAGACAAGATAGAATGTGACTGATGACGCCTTTTCGATCAGGGTCTGTAACTCAAGAGCATTTGTGGTCTGTCATCCCGGCTTATTCAATACAGTCAGATCAATGCTGGTGGTAAAAACCAGTGCACCAGAAGTCGCCGTTTCCTCATGCTCAGCTTCACGCCCATCCCGCCCATTGGCTTGTTACGTCGTGACGGAGAGCGTTCTTGTCCAACAGTGATAATGAAGGTAAAATGCCGCTGTTAACATTTCACTGGCTATCGAGACTTCCGAGTGTGTGTGCAAACTCTTTAGACTCCACCTGTATCAAACCGCGATTGGTTGCCTTTTCAACAGGGACAGACACAGGGCAGATGGCCGCTTTCCTTCAAACCGATTTAATGGATGAGGGGGAAGAAACGCCCTCCCCCCCCCCCAAACCCCCCCTACCCCAGCCCGCCATTTGTCTCAGCGAACTGGACAGCCGGCGGCCGTAGAACTGTTCACATCAAGTGAAGTTGTATGGTGTAGGGGAGAGGAGAAAATAGAACGAGGGATGGACCTCACGCACCTCAATCTTTCTTTCTTTTTTTCTTTTTCTTTCTTTCTTTTCTTTTCTTTATAACAGGATACAAATGTTTCTCTGACAGGTACCGAATATTTGGATTTGGTTCGCGCTCGCTCCAGAGAGAGAGAGAGGCGGGGGGTGGGTGGGGGGGGGGGTCACATTGATAAATGGAGACAGACAGACAAACAGACATACAGAGAGAGTCAGAGCGGGGGTACACGAGGGCTAGGGATCAGACAATTTGTTCAGTAAGAGTAAGGCCATGCCTTTTCATGAATTCATGTTTCAAAAGGATGAGTGAAGTACACGCCATATAACTGAATGGAATTCGAATGCATACCTTCGTAAATAATGAGGTACAAAGCACAGACAGCATAGACATAATTTGGAACGCTGTTTAAATTGCCGACGACTAGACTGTCTACTTCTTCCAAAACATGATTGGGGGGTGGGGGGGGGGGTGAGGTGGGAGGGGGGGGGGGGTTGAATGGAACATAGGCTTATTCAGCACAGGACAAGGGAAGACAAAGTATGTTCCCCTTTCTTGCGTGATGGAAAGAAAGATAACAACCACAGGATTGTCTGTAACGGGAAGTGGCATCAGACACTGTTAGAGAGTCTTGTGGTTAAATGTTTTAAAATGTTCATCCAGATTTATCACACACTCGCGTGTGCGCGCGCCCGAACACAAACACACACACACACACACACACACACACACACACACACACACACACACACACACACACATACACACACACACTCACAAACACACACACACACACACACACACACACACACGCACGCACACATACACACACACACACACACACACACACACACACACACACACACACACACACACACACACACACACACACAGGCATTAGTTCATAGCCCTATTTCTACATTCCTTTATTAATGTTCTTCAGAATTGTGTTAATGGTTTCCGATTATTATTATGATTATTGAACTGTTACTGTCAAATGCTGTTGCATGTAAGGTATGCATTTTTTTTTAGATTTCTACCTTTACTGTTTTCCCCTTCCCTCCCACCCCTCCCCCACCCCCATCACCTGTTTTGTGGGGGGCGGGGCGGGGGTGTTGTTTTTTTTTAATCGTCTAATATCACTGATAGTGAAAAGACGCTAAACTAAAGAACGAACGAACACACACACACACACACACACACACACACACACACACACGTACACGTAAACATGTGTGTACACATCACTAACAGACAGCAGACAGAGAGAGACAGAGAGAGAAAGTGAGGTAGGGCTTTCACCAGGCTAACAACTCGGGTTCCGAAAGAAACGACTGCGATACAGAGGACGGTCGGTCCGGAGAGAGAGAATCCCCTTCAAAATGGCTTGTGACTCGAGGAGTTAGTGAAAGCCTTGGGGGGGGGGGGGGGGAAGCCACTACGCTTTTTGAATCTTCTTACCACCAGGACCAGAACCAGAATGGGGACCTGGGGCAATCTGAACGGGGCGAGTAAACCAGCTCAAAACTCAGCGGCTGAGTCTTGGTATTTTGTGAAAGAAGTTGGAGCGTCACAGGACGAGGGAGACTCACAAGTTGAGAGGCGGCGAAACACCAAACCATGCGTGTACTCTTCGCGTAGTTTTCTGCATCACTGTGTGCAAACCGTGCATATACTCTTGGCTTAGTTTTCTGTGTCCTGTATATTAAGCATACCTATACTCTTGGGGTAGTTTTCTGTGTCCTGTATATTATATTAAGCATACTTATACTCTTGGCGTAGTTTTCTGTATCACTTATGTTAACCATGCATTTACTCTTGGCGTAGTTTTCGGCATCACTGTATATTAACCATGCATTTACTCTTGGCGTAGTTTTCGGCATCACTGTATATTAACCATGCATTTAGTCTTGGCGTAGTTTTCGGCATCACTGTATATTAACCATGCATTTACACTTGACGTAGTTTTCGGCATCACTGTATATTAACCATGCATATACTCTTGGCGTAGTTTTCGGCATCACTGTATATTAACCATGAATATACTCTTGGGGTAGTTTTCGGCATTACATGTATATTAACCATGCATTTACTCTTGGCGTACTTTTCTGTTTCACTGTAAATTGAGGGGTGACAATGTTTATGGGTTGTTTTTTTTAACTGTTTAATTGATTTTAAATCCATCTTTTTTACGGCATGGGGTTTGGCTTGCGTTCATTGTGGTTAGGTGGAGTTTTATGAGAAAATGCGGAAACAAACACTATTGTTCACATGATTTTTACTTACACTATTTCGGCACTATCGGTCTGTGTTGCTTTGATCAGGTGTTTATTCCATGTCAGTCTGATCCAAGAAAAACGATTAACCAGCAGTGGTAGGATATGCACAACTGCAAGATCTGTTAAATACAAAAAAATTCAGAAAGATGCGCCACAGAGATCGCGAGACAAGATAGAATGTGACTGATGACGCCTTTTCGATCAGGGTCTGTAACTCAAGAGCATTTGTGGTCTGTCATCCCGGCTTATTCAATACAGTCAGATCAATGCTGGTGGTAAAAACCAGTGCACCAGAAGTCGCCGTTTCCTCATGCTCAGCTTCACGCCCATCCCGCCCATTGGCTTGTTACGTCGTGACGGAGAGCGTTCTTGTCCAACAGTGATAATGAAGGTAAAATGCCGCTGTTAACATTTCACTGGCTATCGAGACTTCCGAGTGTGTGTGCAAACTCTTTAGACTCCACCTGTATCAAACCGCGATTGGTTGCCTTTTCAACAGGGACAGACACAGGGCAGATGGCCGCTTTCCTTCAAACCGATTTAATGGATGAGGGGGAAGAAACGCCCTCCCCCCCCCCCAAACCCCCCCTACCCCAGCCCGCCATTTGTCTCAGCGAACTGGACAGCCGGCGGCCGTAGAACTGTTCACATCAAGTGAAGTTGTATGGTGTAGGGGAGAGGAGAAAATAGAACGAGGGATGGACCTCACGCACCTCAATCTTTCTTTCTTTTTTTCTTTTTCTTTCTTTCTTTTCTTTTCTTTATAACAGGATACAAATGTTTCTCTGACAGGTACCGAATATTTGGATTTGGTTCGCGCTCGCTCCAGAGAGAGAGAGAGGCGGGGGGTGGGTGGGGGGGGGGGTCACATTGATAAATGGAGACAGACAGACAAACAGACATACAGAGAGAGTCAGAGCGGGGGTACACGAGGGCTAGGGATCAGACAATTTGTTCAGTAAGAGTAAGGCCATGCCTTTTCATGAATTCATGTTTCAAAAGGATGAGTGAAGTACACGCCATATAACTGAATGGAATTCGAATGCATACCTTCGTAAATAATGAGGTACAAAGCACAGACAGCATAGACATAATTTGGAACGCTGTTTAAATTGCCGACGACTAGACTGTCTACTTCTTCCAAAACATGATTGGGGGGTGGGGGGGGGGTGAGGTGGGAGGGGGGGGGGGGTTGAATGGAACATAGGCTTATTCAGCACAGGACAAGGGAAGACAAAGTATGTTCCCCTTTCTTGCGTGATGGAAAGAAAGATAACAACCACAGGATTGTCTGTAACGGGAAGTGGCATCAGACACTGTTAGAGAGTCTTGTGGTTAAATGTTTTAAAATGTTCATCCAGATTTATCACACACTCGCGTGTGCGCGCGCCCGAACACAAACACACACACACACACACACACACACACACACACACACACACACACACACACACACACATACACACACACACTCACAAACACACACACACACACACACACACACACACACGCACGCACACATACACACACACACACACACACACACACACACACACACACACACACACACACACACACACACACACACAGGCATTAGTTCATAGCCCTATTTCTACATTCCTTTATTAATGTTCTTCAGAATTGTGTTAATGGTTTCCGATTATTATTATGATTATTGAACTGTTACTGTCAAATGCTGTTGCATGTAAGGTATGCATTTTTTTTTAGATTTCTACCTTTACTGTTTTCCCCTTCCCTCCCACCCCTCCCCCACCCCCATCACCTGTTTTGTGGGGGGCGGGGCGGGGGTGTTGTTTTTTTTTAATCGTCTAATATCACTGATAGTGAAAAGACGCTAAACTAAAGAACGAACGAACACACACACACACACACACACACACACACACACACACACGTACACGTAAACATGTGTGTACACATCACTAACAGACAGCAGACAGAGAGAGACAGAGAGAGAAAGTGAGGTAGGGCTTTCACCAGGCTAACAACTCGGGTTCCGAAAGAAACGACTGCGATACAGAGGACGGTCGGTCCGGAGAGAGAGAATCCCCTTCAAAATGGCTTGTGACTCGAGGAGTTAGTGAAAGCCTTGGGGGGGGGGGGGGGAAGCCACTACGCTTTTTGAATCTTCTTACCACCAGGACCAGAACCAGAATGGGGACCTGGGGCAATCTGAACGGGGCGAGTAAACCAGCTCAAAACTCAGCGGCTGAGTCTTGGTATTTTGTGAAAGAAGTTGGAGCGTCACAGGACGAGGGAGACTCACAAGTTGAGAGGCGGCGAAACACCAAACCATGCGTGTACTCTTCGCGTAGTTTTCTGCATCACTGTGTGCAAACCGTGCATATACTCTTGGCTTAGTTTTCTGTGTCCTGTATATTAAGCATACCTATACTCTTGGGGTAGTTTTCTGTGTCCTGTATATTATATTAAGCATACTTATACTCTTGGCGTAGTTTTCTGTATCACTTATGTTAACCATGCATTTACTCTTGGCGTAGTTTTCGGCATCACTGTATATTAACCATGCATTTACTCTTGGCGTAGTTTTCGGCATCACTGTATATTAACCATGCATTTAGTCTTGGCGTAGTTTTCGGCATCACTGTATATTAACCATGCATTTACACTTGACGTAGTTTTCGGCATCACTGTATATTAACCATGCATATACTCTTGGCGTAGTTTTCGGCATCACTGTATATTAACCATGAATATACTCTTGGGGTAGTTTTCGGCATTACATGTATATTAACCATGCATTTACTCTTGGCGTACTTTTCTGTTTCACTGTAAATTGAGGGGTGACAATGTTTATGGGTTGTTTTTTTTAACTGTTTAATTGATTTTAAATCCATCTTTTTTACGGCATGGGGTTTGGCTTGCGTTCATTGTGGTTAGGTGGAGTTTTATGAGAAAATGCGGAAACAAACACTATTGTTCACATGATTTTTACTTACACTATTTCGGCACTATCGGTCTGTGTTGCTTTGATCAGGTGTTTATTCCATGTCAGTCTGATCCAAGAAAAACGATTAACCAGCAGTGGTAGGATATGCACAACTGCAAGATCTGTTAAATACAAAAAAATTCAGAAAGATGCGCCACAGAGATCGCGAGACAAGATAGAATGTGACTGATGACGCCTTTTCGATCAGGGTCTGTAACTCAAGAGCATTTGTGGTCTGTCATCCCGGCTTATTCAATACAGTCAGATCAATGCTGGTGGTAAAAACCAGTGCACCAGAAGTCGCCGTTTCCTCATGCTCAGCTTCACGCCCATCCCGCCCATTGGCTTGTTACGTCGTGACGGAGAGCGTTCTTGTCCAACAGTGATAATGAAGGTAAAATGCCGCTGTTAACATTTCACTGGCTATCGAGACTTCCGAGTGTGTGTGCAAACTCTTTAGACTCCACCTGTATCAAACCGCGATTGGTTGCCTTTTCAACAGGGACAGACACAGGGCAGATGGCCGCTTTCCTTCAGACCGATTTAATGGATGAGGGGGAAGAAACGCCCTCCCCCCCACCCCACCCCCAACCCGCCACCCCTCCCACTCCATTCTCCCCAGAGTCCATCACGCGGTGATTGGAGAACATTCGGCACGACGGCAGCAGACAAAGCCCAGACAACCTTTCAAATCGAAGAATGGCGGGAGGGGGGGCGGGGCGGGGCAAGGGTGGAGGGGCAAAGAATTTCCAACCTCTTGGTCCACAAGTAGGGGAGTGGATGAGGAAATAAACTGGAGGGGGTGGGAGCTTGGGGAAAGCTGAGAGAGAGAGAGAGAGTGAGACAGACAGACAGACAGACATATATACAAAGAGAAACAGGCAGACAGACAGATACATAGACCGAGAATGGTGAAGGAGATTTAAACCCGTAGTAACTGGTGAGACGTGAAAAAAAAGGACCGTAAATGATAAGTCATTGTTCAACTGCTTATTTTGCTCTTAAAAAGAAAAAAGAAAAAAAAGAATACAACTATTTATTATTTTACAAATCGATAGAAACATTATATTCACAAACTAGACTGCATCACAAACGATTAACATGACACTTTATGAAAACAACTTCTTTTGTTTAAGTCGATAGAAACATTACATTCACGAAGCTAACATTACATTCACAAACCAGATTACATCACAAACGATTAACAGGACACTTTGTCGGCGGTTCTCTTTCTCTATGTTTTTTTTTCATATGTGTGTTTGCACAAGAATGTGTGTGTTCATGTTTCCATCTAAAATATTATTAATGAGAGTGATAATCAGAAGATACCAACACGAATGCTTGATAACTCCATAACAAAGCATAAATGCAAAACGAAATCGGAATCTGTTCGTTTAACGGTCTGCTAATCACAAGGATTTCTTTCTGGTTCATGACAGTGAAACTCCCCCATTTTAAGGGAAAATGATGCAGGATGCGTTTTCTGTGCTATCAAACGCTATGTGCGCACTTTTTCTTCACCAATCAAGCACACATTGAGCACTTTACGGACAGGCGCAATAGCCGAGTGGTTACAGCGTTGAACTTTCAATATAAGGTCCCGGGTTCGAATCTCGGTAACGGCATCTGGTGGAGATTTTTCCGATCTCCCAGGTCAACATATGTACATGCCTGCTTGTGCCTGAACCCCCTGCCCCCCACTACTCCCCCCCCCCCCCCCCCACTTCGTGTGTATACGTAAGCAGAAGATCAAATACGCACGTTAAAAGATCTCGTAATCCGTGTCAAGCGTTCGGTGGGTTATGGAGACAAGAACATACCCAGCATACACCCCCCCTACCCCCGAAAACGGGGTATGGCTGTCTACATGGCGAGGTGAAAATGGCCATCACGTAAAAGCCCACTCGTATTCATACAAGTGAACGTGGAAGTTGCAGTTCACGAACGAAGAAGAAGAAGCAGAAGAAGAAGCGTTTTACCATTTTTCTTGGATTCAGACAGATTTGGAGCAGATCCAAAGCTAACTTAAAGGATTACAAAGGACGGAAATCTCAGGGCGATTCGAACCGTCGATTGCCCAGGGGGGGAGAGGGGGGTGGGGGTGGGGGTAAATCTTTGGAGCCGAGATAAATTCTCAGAGTTGAAAGCTCAATTGTATGGAGATTGCAGGGATGGAGATTGCGCATTGGCAAACGATTTTTATTTCTTTATTTATTCGTGTATCTGTTTTCGAGATGGGTTGTTTGCTTTGTTTTTTCTTTTTTTTTTCTCTTTTTTTTCTCTCTCTCTCCATTTTTCTTTGAACTTACGCCTGTCTCCTCTCATCGGAGATCACTTGCGGCAAGATAACATATAGGGAATTTTTTTTGTAGTCGGTTTTTCCTGCCGCCGCTTTCCCCCTTGTTTTCCGACTTCAGAGGGGGTTGACACGGAGCTGTCTGCAGTTTCCCTTCATTTCCACACAGTCCGTTCTTTTACTCCTGCCTCAGAAACAGCTGTTTTGTTGCCCTTTTTTTTTTTTTTTAAATTTTTAGGAGTCGCTCTTTCCCTTCCCATATCCCATATTGTTCGACTGAGTTTTGACATCGCCATGCAAACCTTGTTTGTTGTGCTGCAGTCAACATGGGAGTCATATATGAATCTACCACATACACACGCATACACAGTTGCGCGCGCGCATGCACGCACGCGAACACGCGCACGCATGCACGCACGCACGCACTCACGCATGCGCGCACACACACACACACACACACACACACACACACACACACACACACACACACACACACACACAGTGAGACAGAGATGCATAAGACAGGAACAGCAGATTCGTCTGTTTTTGTCGTCGTCATCGTCATTTTCTTCTTATTCATCCTATTATGTCCCTTCATGAGTTTGGGTTATTTGTCGGTCTTTTTGGCCTGTCTGCATCTGTCTTGTTAACTGTCGGCTGATCATTGCAGTGTGGTATTTTTAAGGATATCAGTGTCAGTTTTCGATTAGTTTTTGATTCATATCAATATTGATACACCATTATATTTTGTTTTTCATGTTTTTTTTATGGCTGAGTGAGAAAACACATTTTCAATGCTTTTTGAATACCCCTAATAGATAAAAATGAAGTTGCGCTTCGTTTTTGTCATAATTTGTCTGTCCCCACCTGTCTCTCTCTCTCCTCCTCCTCCTCCTCCTCCTCCTCCTCCTCCTCCTCCTTCTTCTTCTTCTTCTTCTTCTTCTTCTTCTTCTTCTTCTTCTTCTTCTTCTTCTCCTCTCTCTTTTTGTCTCGATCTCTCTGTTGGTCTGTCTGTTGTCTCTCTCACTGTCCCCACCTCTCTCTCTCTCTCTCTCTCTCTTCCTCTCTCTGTCTCTTTTTCTGTCTGTCTCTCTGTGCATAGACCTGTGCCTGTAGTTATGTTGGGGGTTGGAGAGAGAGAGAGAGAGAGAGAGAGAGAGTATGTGTGTGTTTGTCTTTGTCTCGATCTCTCTGTCGGTCTGTCTGTTGTCTCTCTCTCTGTCCCCACCTCTTTCTCTCTCTCTCTCCCTTCCGCCCTCCCTCCCTCTCTCTCTCTTTCTGTCTGTCACTCTGTGCATAGAGCTGTGCCTGTAGTTATGTTGGGGGTTTGGGTTGGGGAGAGAGAGAGTGTGTGTGTGTATGTGTGTGTTTGTCTTTGTCTCGATCTCTCTGTCGGTCTGTCTGTTGTCTCTCTCTCTGTCCCCACCTCTCTCTCTCTCTCTCTGTCTGTCTCTCTGTGCATAGAGCTGTGCCTGTAGTTATGATCACAGTGCGAAATGGGCATAAAGTCCACGTGATTGCTTCCACGGAACGAGTTGTGGGCAGAGGCGTGATGGCATGGTCTGTGACAATGCTGCCTCTGCCACGTCCCAGTGATTGGCAGTGGAGGGGGTGAAATCGGAAATCTCTTTTAGACATGGGGCGATTGTGGGCGATCTTGAGGGGAATGTTGGGGGTTGGGGTTTGAGAGACAGAGAGAGAGAGAGAGAGAGAGAGAGAGAGTTTTATGTTCTGTTTACATAATCACCTTTTTATATATTGTTCTCCTGGTTCTGCGTTTGCACACACGACCTCCCCTCTTCTCTTTCTCTCTGTCTGTCTGTCTGTCTGCCTGCCTGCCTGCCTGTCTGTGTCTGTCTGTCTGTCTGCCTGCCTGCCTGCCTGCCTGCCTGCCTGCCTGCCTGTTTGTCTGTCTGTCTGTCTGTCTGTCTCTCTATCTATCTATCTGTATCAATCGGTCTGTCCCTAACTGTGATGTGAATGTGCACGTGCTTGCACACACAAGTACACAGACGAGGTGGTTGTATATGACACAAGGTAATCGAAGTTAACCCTCACACCTCACACTGTCGTATCGCTCGTTTCTCCAGAGACAACGTAACGACAGCCAGAGGAAATAGGTCGTCAGCAGAACGGAGTTTTAGTCTATCATCCACGCGAGTGGCACTGTTTCTTTCCGGCCAACATGGCTTTCACTGGGATGTATCATGGAAGATCCACCTTTTGATTTATTTTTTGATAAGAATAAAGGAAAAAAGCGAAGAAGAAGAAAAATACGTTGTTGTCTTTTTTCCAGGTTTCCGGGTCCTTCAGGTGGTCGTCATGATAAAACATAACAAACTGCACGTGCTGTGGAAGCTTCCAGCAAAGATACTTTATTTTCAGGGCTGGAGGCGAGAAGTGGAGTACAGCATGGCACGTGAAAACGTTTCTGTTTTGTTCAGCATTCTTGCCATCTACTCTCTGTCAGAAGCTTTCCTGTGTTTGTAAAGCACCAAGAGCTTGGTCTCCGACCGAGGAGAGGCGTTATATAAGTATCCATGTCATCATCATCATCATCATCATCATCATGGCAGAGTAACGCAGTCTCGCGATGCAAGCTCGGACATTTACGTATCCAGCGTGTCCATTTACCTCCTCGGTCCCCACTCCCACCCACCCCCCTCCCTGTCTCCCGTCTCTCCTGACATTCGTGGAGGTAAAAGAGGATCCTGAAGTCCCAGCTTTGTCAGTTTTCTTTTGTGGTTGCTTCCATATTTTGGGTGTGGCATCACTTGTCTCACTGAGTTCAGCCATCCCGGGTGCAGTATAAGTGTTCATATTGATGTACGTATCGACAGTTAAAAGGCAGACACACAGGTAGTAAGATGAAGGAGAAAGAGACAGCGGGAGAGGGATATGGATAGAGAGCGGCTGACACTTGGATTATGAACACTGACATATACTGTCTTATCTTCTGAAAGGAGGTGACAGCGTCAAACATCTTCCCTTCTACAGATTTGATGTTTTAAATGACAAACTCGCACATAGCAGTAAAGGGAAGCTGTGCATTGCCTCCTTCAAAGGGAGGCTAGAATTGGCGGCATCACGAAAGCAAGCGACAACTTATTCAGTCTGTGAAGAGCTTGTTAGGCATGTAGCAGCTCCCTGCTGCCACCTGAAGAGAAGGCTGAAGCATCCTCAAGTAAGCACAAATCGACATCTTGGGGACAGACAGAGACCTCTTGCATGTCAAGAATATGTGGTATTATTTTTTGTGTGTGTGTTCTTCGCTTTTCATGAGCCCTTTTGTGGTTTTAGAGGCACTTTATAGTAATTAATTATCTCTGTTTCGGTCGGTCTGTGTCTGTCTCTGTGTCTCTTATCTGATTCTGTGGTTATGTTTTGCTGTCTATCTGTCTGCCTCTTCCCCCCCCCCCTCCTCTCTGTCCCTTCTCTTCCTTTCTCCCCACGCCCCCCCACACACACCCCCTCCCCCCCCACACACACCAACCCGCCTTCCCCTCCTCTCTCTGTGTGTGTGTGTGTGTGTGTGTGTGTGTGTGTGTAGAGATGCCAACATGAAACAACAACAAACTTTTGTCGATCCAAACAGCAGATTTAGTCTAAAATCGCACAACGGGAATAGAGGTTAAACCGAAGAAAACACACATACGGCAGTTTTTATGCCAGTAGACATTATCCAGTTTGCTGTGAATGCGTGTTTTTGTCCCAGTTACCTAAAGTTTTATCACAAGTTCGGTTTTCCTGTATTCTTCTGTAGACATTTGACTCTCTAACCCCCTTGTCTCCCCCCCCCCTTTTTTTTGACTCACTTGTGTAGACAAGGGGGTTAGAGAGTCAAATGTCTACAGAAGAATACAGGAAAACCGAACTTGTGTAAACAAAGTGAGTCTATGTTTTAACCCGGTGTTCGGTTGTCTGTGTGTGTGTGTGTGTGTGTGTGTGTTCGTGGTAAACTTTAACTTTGACATTTTCTCTGCAAATACTTTGTCAGTTGACACCAAATTAGGCATAAAAATAGGAAAAATTCAGTTCTTTCCAGTCATCTTGTTTAAAACAATATTGCACCTCTGGGATGGGCACAAAAAAAAAAAAAAATGAAGCCTAATTATATGCAAACTGCATTTACTGTTATATTTATATTTTTTGTATTCTCTAAACTTGGCACTTTGATCTGATATTCTGACCCAACAACAAGAGCAGTCATTATTATCATTTTTTGTTCAAACAGGGACTTCTTTTGCTAAGCATGGAAGTGTTATTTATTTTGCAAACGTTTTGGTGCAGATAGTAAAAAAGGGAAATTACTCTGTAATTAATGCTAGGGGACTTAATTCGAATCTGGTTAGGACTTTTTCTTTTCTTTTCTTTTCTTTTTTAACGCGAAGCTTTATAATAACAAATACAGAACACATTTTAACAATTAGATTTTTTTTTAAAGTGTATCACAAGTGAGTCTTGAAGGCCTTGCCTCTCTTGTTTTTTTAATAACACCACCACCGCCAAAAACAACAACAACAATGATAACAATGATATAGCACTTACATGGCACAAACTCCCCATACAGTGGGCTGTAAGCGACGTCACATGAAACCATACCTATACAATAGTGCGTAACAGCACACGACACAACACAAGAGGACATAGAGGAGAGAAACAAAACCTCTGTACACCAAGACAATTCTACAAATTGCATATATTAATAATCACACCACAAAAGCACATGGGTTTAAACTGACACGATGTAAAGGCGTTCTATTTTAGTATCTAACTGTTGCCAGTGTAAGTATGTTTAACTCGTTTAATCTTCTGCCTCTTGGTATGCAAAGCAGGATATGTGTTTTTCCTCTTTTTTTTCTCTCCCCCCCCCCCCCCCCCACCTTTTGCTTTTCAATGTTTTTCATTCAGAGTTTAAGATTCAAGATTTAATCAACATTTGACTCCTGTTGGGGGCATGGAGGATTTCAGAAAACGCACAGCAATCAGGAACACGACGAGGATTATCGTAACGTTTGCATCAGTCAAGGTAAAAAATGAGGGCTAACAATTCAATGCATACTTTTTGACCAGTGTTTCCATTCTCTTCTTTCCATCGTTGTTTTGTTGTCGATTTTTCTAAGCGCACGAACCAGTGGAGGGGTGGGGGAGGGGGGGGGGAATGGAGGGTGTGATGTTTGCAGTCATCACGATCAGACTCGATACGCTGCAGTGTCCATATCGCGGTGCATGCAGTTTTGCCGTCATGTGAACGAGTGCCCAACGGACTGGCGTGATCCTTAGATTGCTGGTGTCTTCCTGGCCCGTGATTGTGATGGCTGTTGATGGCCTGCACGGTTAGTGTGTTCCAGTGCCTGCTGCAAACTTCTGACCTTCCTGCAGTCTGGTAATGGACAGTTTGCGTGGTTACTTCTTGTGCATGATGTGTATTATTCCAGTCCATGAAACCCCCCACCCGCCCCGTCTCTCTCTCTTTCTCTCTCTTTTTCTCTGTCTGTCTGTCTCTCTCTGTTTCTCTCTCTTTCTCACCCCGCCACGTCTCTCTCACTCTCTCTCTCTTTCTGTCTCTGTCTGTCTCTATTTCTCTCTCTCTCACTCTCTCTCTTTCTGTTTCTGTTTGTCTCATTCTGTCTCTATTTCTTTCTCTCTCTCTCTCACTCTCTCTCTCTTTCTGTCTCTGTTTGTCTGTCTCATTCTGTCTCTATTTCTCTCTCTCTCTCACTCTCTCTCTTTGTCTGTCTCATTCTGTCTCTATTTCTCTCTCTCTCACTCTCTCTCTTTCTGTTTCTGTTTGTCTCATTCTGTCTCTATTTCTCTCTCTCTCTCTCTCTCTCACTCTCTCTCTCTCTTTCTGTCTCTGTTTGTCTGTCTCATTCTGTCTCTATTTCTCTCTCTCTCTCTCACTCTCTCTCTTTGTCTCATTCTGTCTCTATTTCTCTCTCTCTTTCTGTTTCTGTTTGTCTCATTCTGTCTCTATTTCTCTCTCTCTCTCTCTCTCTCTCTCACTCTCTCTCTCTTTCTGTCTCTGTTTGTCTGTCTCATTCTGTCTCTATTTCTCTCTCTCTCTCACTCTCTCTCTTTGTCTCATTCTGTCTCTATTTCTCTCTCTCTCACTCTCTCTCTTTCTGTCTCTGTCTGTCTGTCTCATTCTGTCTCCATTTCTCTCTCTCTCACTCACTCACTCATCCCGCCACGCCTCTCTCTTTCTCTCTGTCTTTGCCTCTCTCTGTCTCCCTCTCTCTTTGCCTCCCTCTCTATTTCTCTCTGTCTCTCCTTGTCTCTCTCCCTGTCTGCCTCTCTCTTTCTCTCCCCTTCTCTCTGTATTCATTTGTTTTCACCATTTCATTCGTTTTTTTAATGGTTTGTTATGAATTGAAAGTATGTTGATGCACTCACCCATGTCATAAGGACATCATGGTCAATGACATTAAAGTGTTAAAGTGTGTCAAGTATCCCTCTCTCTCTGTATCTTTATATCTCTCTCCCTCTCTCTCTCTCTCTCTCTCTCTCTCTCTCTCTCTCTCTCTCTCTCTCTCTCTCTCTCTCTCTCTCTCTCATCAAGCCATGCCCTCCCAGATCGTCACTTTCTGCCATGGGTGACAGTCGCCGTTCTCCTCGAGGTTTCGGGAGAGTCTCTCCACGTTCTGGTTCCCAGACTCAAAGACCGGGTACTCTGTCACCAAGTGTGGCAAGGAGCAGGCGGGGGCGGGTTGGGGGGGGGGGTGGTTCTCGACAAAGTGGGGTTAAGACTCAGGCACAGCCCTCCCCAGCACTGACCAGAAGTCAGTCCACCACAAAACAAACTCCTGTCCTACCCCAACAAACTAAACTTCCCCGTGACTGGAACTTCTCCAGTTCCAAAACTCATGACAAATAAAGGTCAGGTCAAGGCCCTCAAGACATTGACTTAGGAACAGCTTGCAGTGTTTCAGCCAATCAGTCAAATGCTAAAAATGCCTCATTTGCTGCCTTTAATATTGAAGGGTTTGGGGGCATTTCTAACGAGCTTGATTTGTGTCTTTTGTGTATAGTTATGATATTGTTTTATTAGTTGAAACATTTACAGAGTCTGTGCCTGAGTCCTTTTTCCCTTCTCACAAGTTGTTCATTTCTCCTGGCGTAAAGGTCTCGGATATTATCCACGGCCGTGTGTCGGGTGGTGTTGTCTTACTTGTTAGAAACGATCATGTTAAATATGTTGAGCAAATACACATTGAAACTGACAATATGACTGCAATGAAATTGTCCCATAAATTATTAGGTTCAGAGACCGATTGTCTATTGCTAGGACTTTATTTGCCCCCAGAAAATTCAATCTGTTATGAAGAAATTGAAATGTACAACAGAGTTTCCATGTTAGAAGATTTTGTATTTGAACTTGTAAGTTCTTGTGGTGATTTACCTATGATTGTTTTTGGTGATCTGAATTCAAGAACTGCCTCAACCAATGCCAGTACTAAAGACCCTGTACATGAAATATGTGATATGGTTTCTCACATGGGCTTGAAATCTTTGCAGATAACTGACCAAAGTATGTGAAGAGTGTCTAGTGATGGTGCTATTAACTCGTTTGGTCGTTATTTGATTTGTGTTAGTGAAATGTTTGGTTTATGTATTCTAAATGGTTTACAGTCATTGCAGTTTTCTGGTGAATATACCTACATGTCTCCGACAGGCAGTAATGTATTGGATTATTTCATTGTTTCACGTTAGTTACTTTCTCAGTGTGCTGGTTTTCATATAATTCACAAGATTAAATCGAAACATGCAGTTGTGACTCTAGACCGAGCAGTAAAAAATAGTCAGTACATTGTAAATAATAAACTGGTAAATGTTAGATCCACCATTACAAAATATAAATGGGAGAAAGAAAAATCTACTGTATTTTATGATGTGATGCAATGTACGCATACTCAAGCTCTTATGAACGAGACACTGAATTTGATTGATTCTGATATAAATCTGGCTTTGTGCAAATTTCACGAGTGCTGCAGGAATGCTGCTGAGGGTATGAAAAAAACGATCTTCATTGGAGGAGAGAAACACAAAGCTTGGTTTGATCTCTAATGTAGGCAGACCAGAACAGCACTGCGAGGGGATCTGCACGAGAGTTCCAGATCTCATAATGACTTAGATCGATTAGCATATTGTCAAAAAAGGGAAGAGTATAAAGAATTGCTCAGACAGAAGAAGAACAGTTATGAAGATAATGTGATAGTCTGTCTGCAGAATAACAGATAGTAAAGAGTGGTAACTCTCTCCATTACACAAGGTACACAACTTCAAGTCAGTGATGCTTACGCTACCGATTCAGCTAGCACACGGGTAAATAAAAGGTACATTGGAACAAACCCAGACATTTTCTTAAAAAAGGAAGCGCCGGGCCTGTCCTTATACCAATCATTTGACATGTGCACACAGCAGCAAAGACAGAAGAAACGTGCAAACACAAATTAGCTTTTATTCAAGACTGGCATAGCCTCTTTAATCCCGAATAAAGCCACACAGAACACATGGACAATACAGAACAAACACATGGTTGCCTCGGTGGTTTATCAACTGGAAATTAACAAATAATGAGGCCAGGAGATGAAATGATTAACATATAGTAAAGAGTAACTCAATCCATTACACAAGGTACAGCAGAATAGTTTGCAAAATCCTAAAGCATTTTGGAACACAGTCCGGCCTGTCACGCCACAGTCTAAAACACCGTCAACACTTACTGTTGATGACTGGTTTAATCATTTCTATAGTGTATTTAACTTTAGAACTGATGATGCTGATGACTGGTTTAATCATTTCTATAGTGTATTTAACTTTAGAACTGATGATGCTGATGACTGGTTTAATCATTTCTGTAATGTATTTAACTTTAGAACTGATGATGCTGATGACTGGCTTAATCATTACTATTGTGTATTTAACTTTACAACTGATGATGGTGATGACTGATTTAATCATTTCTATAGTGTATTTAACTTTACAACTGATGATGCTGATGACTGGTTTAATCATTTCTGTAGTGTATTTAACTTTACAGCTGATGATGCTGATGACTGGTTTAATCATTTCTATAATGTATTTAACTTTAACAATATGATGCGAGATGAAATGATTAACATTATAAAAGTGGTAATCTCTCCATTACACAAGTACAGAGAATAGTTGCAAAATCCTAAGGCATTTAATCAGTCGGTCTGTCACAATTATTAAACAGTCAACATTACTGCTGATGACTGGTTTAATCATTTCTATAGTGTATTTAACTTTACAACTGATGATGCTGATGACTGATTTAATCATTTCTATAGTGTATTTAACTTTACAACTGATGATACTGATGACTGGTTTAATCATTTCTATAGTGTATTTAACTTTACAACTGATGATGCTGATGACTGGTTTAATCATTTCTATAATGCATTTAACTTTACAACTTATGATAGTTCTGCTTTTGATGATGCTTCATTTGACTCTGTAAGTGACTGTGATGATGGTATCAGTTGTAACTCTTTGAACCAAGCTTTATCTGAAGAGGAAGTGAAAAGCGCAAAGAATTAAAAAATCAAAAAGCTACCGGACCAGATGGTATGAGTTTTATGAAAACAGTGTAGACTTCATTGTTCCTTTCTTGGTAAAAATTTTCAACTACATTTTTGACAACGGCTTATATCCTGATGACTGGTCTTTGTTGATTTTACAACCCAAAAGATATAAGAATTTACCTGATAATCATAGGGGAATATCGTTATTGAACAACTGCAGCAAACTGTACAGTTTTGTTTTGAATAAAAGAATCACGAAATGGATCAATTAAAACGAGATAATTGGAGAAGAACAAGCAGGATTTAGGAAAAATCATGATACTTCAGATCATATTTTCATTCTTTTGGCACTGATTCAAAAGCAGCTTGTAAGGCACAGAAAGTTGTACGTTGCTTTAATTGATTTTCGTAAAGCGTTTGACTCAGTACGTAGAGATAAACTTTGGAAAATTCTGAACCAAACTGACAAATGGAAAAATGGCTAATGCTCTAAAAAGTTTGTATGTTGTTGTTAAAACAAGTGTTCGTATAGGTGGTAATTTAACTGACTTGTTTTTGCCTACGTGGTCTTAAGCAGGCAGAAGTGTGCTCGCCAGTTTTGTTTTCCTTGTAACTGACCAAAGATATTTTGAACTATGGTAGGCATGGTATTCAGCTGTCTCCAGATTTCATAGAATTGTTGATATTATTATTTGCTGATGATGTCGTACTATTTTCTGACAGTGTCATTGATTTGCAGACACAAATCAAAATTCTGTATGATACATCCAAACGTCTTGATTTGCTGGTAAACTTTGAAAAGTCTAATATTGTTATGCATAGGAATAGTGGTTATCTTGCTTGTAACGAAGTGTGGTATTATAAAACTGAAAAGTTGAGAATTGCTACCATGTATAAATACTTAGGTGTATTCTTAACAACAAGGCTGTCTTTTCAACCAACGTTACAAGATCTTGCTGACCGAGCCCATAAGGGAGTTTCAGTTATCATGAAATTGCTATGGTCTGTTGGAGAACACTCTCCATGTGTATTTTTCAAAATGTTTGATTGTCAAATACAGCCCATTCTCACATATGCTTCAGAAATTTGGGGATTCACGCAAGACCAGGAATGCATTGAAAAAGTACATTTAGATGCTTTAAAGAGATTTTTGGGTGTTAATCCAAAGTCTTCTAGACATCTTGTATATGGAGAAACAGATAGATTCCCAGTTTCAATAAATACACACATAAGATGCATTAAGTTTTGGCTTCGATAAGTTTCAATTAATGAAAATAGATTTTTTTTTTTTTAAAGAAGAAGCTTATAACATGCTTCTGTCCTTGCAAAATCAAAACTATATCACGTGGGTGTGTAAAATTCGCAATATTTTATATACATATGGTTTGAGGTGGTTTGGGAAGCACAGTGCGTTGGTAACATTCATATGGTTATCAGGAAATTCAAACAAAGGCTTATAGATTGTTATGCTCAATGTTGGCATGATTCGCTGCAGTCCCGTGATTTCTATTATGTTTATTCTCAGTGCAGACATACCCTAACGTTCAGCCCTTATTTGTATCTTGTTAAGAATGTTCAACAGCGCAAAACATTTTCGAGGTTTAGAATTGGAAGGAAATGGTGCCCTTTTTGCAAAAACATGCTAGAATCAGAACTTCACTTTTTACCTATATGTCCCAAGTATGATGAAATAAGAAATGAGTATATTCCGTCAAAGTATTCTCGAATTCCATGCATGTTTGAATTCTGCTTACTTATGTCTAGTACTAATGAATCTGTTTTAATTAAGCTGTCTAGTTTTGTTCACAAAGCAATGAATGTGCGGATGCAAGCTACAAAAATGTAGCATTCCCCTGTACACAGAACATGCCGTCACTCATGTTATGGGTCAGAGGCCTGACATTGAAATATTTTTGACTTTGGCTTTGACTTTGACTCTCTCTCTCTCTGTCTCCCCACCTTCCTCTCTCTCTGTCTCCCTCCCTCCTTTCTTCCCTCCCCTTCCTCCTCTCTCTGTCTCCCTCCCTCCTTTCTTCCCTCCCCATCCTCCTCTCTCTGTCTCCCTCCCTCCTTTCTTCCCTCCCCATCCTCCTCTCTCTGTCTCCCTCCCTCCTTTCTTCCCTCCCCATCCTCCTCTCTCTGTCTCCCTCCCTCCTTTCTTCCCTCCCCTTCCTCCTCTCTCTGTCTCCCTCCCTCCTTTCTTCCCTCCCCATCCTCCTCTCTCTGTCTCCCCTTCCTCCTCTCTCTGTCTCCCCATCCTCCTCTCTCTGTCTCCCTCCCTCCTTTCTTCCCTCCCCATCCTCCTCTCTCTGTCTCCCCATCCTCCTCTCTCTGTCTCCCTCCCTCCTTTCTTCCCTCCCCATCCTCCTCTCTCTGTCTCCCTCCCTCCTTTCTTCCCTCCCGTTCCTCCTCTCTCTGTCTCCCCATCCTCCTCTCTCTGCCTCCCTCCCTCCTTTCTTCCCTCCCCATCCTCCTCTCTCTGTCTCCCTCCCTCCTTTCTTCCCTCCCCATCCTCCTCTCTCTGTCTCCCTCCCTCCTTTCTTCCCTCCCCATCCTCCTCTCTCTGTCTCCCCATCCTCCTCTCTCTGTCTCCCTCCCTCCTTTCTTCCCTCCCCATCCTCCTCTCTCTGTCTCCCTCCCTCCTTTCTTCCCTCCCCATCCTCCTCTCTCTGTCTCCCTCCCTCCCTCCTTTCTTCCCTCCCGTTCCTCCCTAATGCTACTCTTGCTATTTGTTGTGATTTGAAAAGTTCCCTTTCCCCTGTCATATGGTCGAGTCGTATGACACTTTCCCTCCACATGCACACGTAAGGCGTCCTGACAGTTTGTCAGAAATTCAAGACAAAGGCATACAGATATCTGTTTACACTCGCAGCAAGTTTGTCGTCTTTCAGCTGGAAGGGAAGGGGAAATAGGGGGAAATACTTTCTTGAGGGGAGGGAGAGGGGTGTAAGGGAGGTTGTAAGGGGGGTCGGTGCTGGCTTTTTGTCATCTTTCTCTGTCTCTGTCTGCCTGTCTGTCTGTCTCTCCCTCCCTCCCTCCCCACCCCCTCTCTCTCTCTGTCTCTGTCTCTGTACTGTATGCTTCTTAGCTGAGTGTATATCATCGTTGGACAACGTATGATGTTTGTTCTTTTTTTCCCCGTCTCAGATGTGTTTTTCTGACACCCTTTAATGAGGGGCCTTGGCGTATGGATGAATTTACCATTCCTTCATTCTTCCTCCCCTCCCTCTCTCTCTCTCTCTCTCTCTCTCTCTCTCTTCTGAATCAAAACTTTTCTGTTTTGGTCTACCTCTTCTATACTAACGAGTGGTCAGTGGAAGGCAGTGAAGGACAGGGGGGAGGAAGTGGGGGATTAATGAAATATTGTTTATAGCCAGGTTAACTGCAAAGGGATTGACTACCCATCAGTTCTGAAACCAAAATTATGTTCAGTTGTACATGCAGAAAAAATCTTCGGACATGGTGCAGTGGTGAGTAGTCTGGAGACGTCACAAAGCTGCTATGAACGGCCATCTTGTGTGGCCAGGAACAATAACCCTCCTGTCAAGGGACTGCCTCCCTTGCCTGTCCTGTCGTGTGTCAGCCATGGCAGAAGTCTTTTGTTTCTTTGGTGCTCTAACTGGGACTGGCTCCTGAGGTGGATTTTCGGAAGTCTGTCAGATATTATCTCGAGCTGCTTGCAGATTTTGGGGAAACCATTGAGACTTAGGAGTAATAATATTACAAACACGTGTTTTTGTTGGCCTGTAGGCCTGTATTTCACCAATCCCAGGTTCATCGTGTCACGGACAATCTTGATGTATCGCTGCAGAGTCGGTGTTTTATGACCACACTCTGAAGAAAGCGTAACAGCAATGTGACTGCTTCCTCGAAACAAGTTGCTGGCAAGAGATTGGGCAGTGTTTTGTCCTGTGAGAATGTTCCGGTAATTGGTGGGGGAGGGGGGGGGGCATATCGAGCTGTTGCTCAGATGGTCGTGCCTGACGAAATCACGGTAACTCTAAGCTAAGCAACACACGAATTGCGACACTGTTACAGTCCACTCTGAACATGGTTGTTGTGAACAATTTGGAATCACTTGTGGGCACGGCCTAGTTTTATATGCATTGGGAACCTTGATGGTTAGGACAGTAGGTTATGAACTGTGTTGCTTTGCAGTTTTCTTCTTCTTCTTCTTCTTTCAGTCTAATATCATCATCTTAGATGAACAGACTATGACTGAATAAACGAACGATTCTTCTTTTTATTATTATTATTATTATTATTATTATTATTATCATCATCATCATCATTTTTACCAATATTCAGATTTGACAGGGTTTGTGTTTTAACGCATTTGAATGTTTTGTTTTCTTGGGTAGCCCTGATATGACAATGTGTACTCAGCGGGAATATTATACAATGTCGATGTCAATGTCAGTCTCATATATTCAAGATGGCGCCGACCAGTGGGGACACGGGGATAGCTGTCCTGTTTATTTTGTGTTTAATTTTGTCTGTGTGTTAGGGAAACAGCTGAGATCCGTGTTTGTGTATGATTTTCGATTTATGTTGTGCCTTTTTAATGTACTATCGACCCAGTATTCCTTGTGACTCCAGTACACTTGGTAATAAAGACCTTTTCTGTTCTAGCGGGATGGGGTCCAGGGGTTGCGCATAACCTGGAGACGCCACGAAACTGTCATGGACAAGTGTGTGTTGGCGGGGGATTGGTGGGGAAGAAAAAAAAAGCAACAGCAGTGGTCTTGTCGAGGAAATATTAGAGTTTGAATTACCCATTAAAACTTGGGTATAATGAAACGGTTGCGCGCAGCACGTCATAATATAGTGTGTCCGTTGATTTAGTCGAGCAGCAAAGACACGTGTCAGGCAGTCTAGCTGTTGTCTGATTGGTGCTTTGAAATACATCAAAGAAAACCGCTAGACCACGTGATAAAATGACGACAGGCAAGAACGCGATCGAACCGGCTGGTGTGGAAATCGAAAGTTAACAGACTAGAACATCGACGACCAAATATATGGGATACATCTTGAGAGTTTTAGTTAGTATGACTGAACGGATAGAAATGGTCCATTATCTACATTTTATTGGTGCTTGACAAGCCAGCCTGAACTTACAAACTAGTTAAGTTGCGAATCAATGTGTGGGTATCGGTACGCAATAATCATTGAATGGATTGACGCACGAACAGGTATATGGATAGATATATGAATGAATTAGTATTTGTGTGGATGGATACACGAACAGGTATATGGATCGATGCATAAATGAATTAGTACATGCGTTATGTTTTGTTATATTTAATACAGACCTCTTTTCAACGATTTTTTTAAATCTCTTTTTTTTTCTACCTCATGGTTCCTTTACTGGATAAAGCGCGAAGCACAAGTGAGTCTTGAAGGCTTTGCCTTTTATCTTTGCGAGGTTTTACATGTTGATCGTGATTTTGACCAACACCAGACTTTCAGCGCCACTCACATTTAAAAAAAAAAGTGTTTAGTTTGTTGAATGTAGATTGAGTGTTTCCACGAACAGGAAGGGGAGATACGATACACGGGAGCTCAGTGCGGGGCAGATTAATGGAGTGTTTTCACGAGCGGGAAAGAGATAAAATAGACGCACGTTCGTATGTTTGTTTTGTTTTGTGTCACACACACACACACACACACACACACACACACACACACACGGAAGCACATACGCACCAACGCATGCAAGCGCACATACACACAAACACCTGTAATCTTTTTTGTAAAGTCTTCTATATCCTGCTTTCATCGTCATATGATTTCTTTTCCTCCGATTCTGTGTTCCCACCACCCCTCCTTTCTCTCTCTCGCTCCCCCTCTCTCTCCCTCCCTCTCTCTCTCTCCTTCCCTCCCTGCCTCCCTTACCGTTTACGTCTATGTACACCTGCAAGCACAGACGGGTTGGTTGTATAAATACTGAAGATAATCACTCTTTAGATCCCATGCATATATACACGAATATCTGGAGACAGCCAAACAACAGCCAGAGAAAAGAGGTTGACGACAGCAACAAGCTGTTCGTACCATCCACGCAAGTGGCTCTGATTCTCACATCATGTTGTTCGTCCGTCAGCACGACGAGGACCATCTTTGTCATCCTGGGGCTGGGGTTCTTCGGGTCTGTGTGTGCACAGATGGCTGGAAAGTCCAGTCTGCGCCCTGAAGGTTTTCTGGCAGTGTGGACAGGGGATGGTGGCGGCAGTTGGGGGTTCCAAGGCTCGGGCTTTCCGCGCCTGTCTCCGCCGCTCTTCTCACATCATAACTTTCGTAGGGACGCATCATCGCAAGTCCATTTAAAAAAAAAAAAGTTTTAAAAAAGAAGAAGAAACTGTTCGGATTTTCGGGTCTTTCAGATTGTCAGCGTGATCAAACATGCGTCGGCCTGCGCGTGCTGTGGAAGCTCCCAGCAAATATTTTATTTTCACTGCGGGAGAGAACGGCGGAGGTGGATTACCCTGGCACGTGAAATGTTTCTGCTTTGCCCGACATGGCTCGCCACTATCTGTCAAGCTCTGATGACAGATACACACGGTCTCTCACGCACGCACGGACGCGCAAATAGGCCTATCCACGTTTCCAGCCCCGTCAGTTTACCTCCTCGACCTCCCCCACCCCAGCTATCTTCTCTCCGTGAGGGTCTGGGTTCCATTCCCGCCGTCATCCTTTCTCGCTAGTTTGGCTTGAAAATCAAACTCAGCGTCCAGTCAGTCGGATGAGACGTCAAAGCGAGATCCCGTGTGTTGCACGCACATGGCGCACTGAAAAAGAGGAGCCGTGGCAGCGTAAGTGTTGTCATGTGGGAAAATTCTGCAGACGAAATCCACTCTGTGGAGTGATGGCCTAGAGGTAACGCGTCCGCCTAGGAAGCGAGAGAATCTGAGCGCGCTGGTTCGAATCACGGTTCAGCCGCCGATATTTTCTCCCCCTCCACTAGACCTTGAGTGGTGGTCTGGACGCTAGTCATTCGGATGAGACGATAAACCGAGGTCCCGTGTGCAGCATGCACTTAGCGCACGTAAAAGAACCCATGGCAACAAAAGGGTTGTTCCTGTCAAAATTCTGTAGAAAAATCCACATCGATAGGAAAAACAAATAAAACTGCATGCAGGAAAAAATACCAACAAAAAAAATGGGTGGCGCTGTAGTGTAGCGACGCGCTCTCCCTGGGGAGAGCAGCCCCATTTTCACACAGAGAAATCTGTTGTGATAAAAAGAAATACAAATACAAAATACAACAAATACAAATACTCTGATGGATACACAAATATATATACAGGCCCAACACTCGGCTTATATCACAGATTGACACAAGTTTACATTTGGGCCAACAGCAAAGTGAGAGCTGTATTATCAATGGTTTCTCCAGTCAATGGGAAACCATTTACAGCTTAGTCTTTTGTAAAGGACTATGACTCTCAAACTAGGAGGAAAAATTGCACTGGCTCTTTGTGCCTTGTGGGCTAGTTGGCCTTTGGGAACCATCTCAACGCCGACTGTCCTAAAACCCTCTTGGCCGAGAGAGTGGGGATGTACTTGGGCAAGACACTCTCCACTATAATCAAATTCTAGCCCAAATAGTCGGAACAGCAGTTGCCTCCTCTGCTGTTCTGGTGGTCATCGTCGGACACGACTGACTGTCATATATATGCATGCGCTCAAGGCCTGACAAAGTGTGTTGGGTTATGCTGCTGGTCAAGCATCTTCCTGACAGATGTGGTGTAGCATATATGGATTTGTCCGAATGCAGTGATGCCTCCTTGAGAAACAGAAATTGAAACAAAAATTGTTTTCTTCAAAAGTCTTTACTTTCCATCATCTGAGTACGAATTTTCTGTTTGACAACTTATTAATTCTTCTTTCTGTTACTGTCCGTATCTTTCTGTGACTGTCTCTATCGGTCTACATGTCTTTCTGCTCTGTCTGTATCTGTCTCTGTGTCTTTGTCCATATTTCTGTCGGCCTGTATGTCTGTATATACCTGCTTCCGTTTCTGTCTGTCTGTCTGTCTGTCTGTCGGTCGGTCTCTCTCTCTCTCTCTCTCTCTCTCTCTCTCTCTCTCTCTCTCTCTCTCTCACATTATCCCCCCTCTCCTCCTCCCCCTCTCTCTCTTTCTCCCTCCCAGTCTCTCTTTCTCCCTCCCTCTCCCCCTGTCCATCTCTCTTTCTCACTCCCCCCTCTCTCTTTCTTTCCCCCTCTCTCCCTCTCTCTCTTTCTCCCCCTCTCTCTCTCTTTCTCCCTCCCTCTCCCCCTCCCACCGCCCCCTCTCTCTCTCCCCTCTCCTACTTGCTCGCTCGCTCCTCGCTCGTTCTGACTGAAGGATTGTCAGCATGGAACAATAATCATGTTTGTCGATTCCAGCAGCAGTTGTCACAGTGATAGGCGGCGTCCTGTTTGCATGCAAGACATCGTGTTGTCTTAGCCACCAGGCGATTGAAACACAAAGGCAGGGAATAAACACAGGATGCTTTTGCACGTATTCGTCGGACCAGCAAAGCTGGAAGCCATTTCCGAACTCTGTGGTTTCCTGTGTGATCGGTGCTGGGAAAAACTGTCATATGCAGACAGTATCTTACCGCTACCAAGGGTCGGCCTGTACGATTCTGGTTTGTTACCCTGACATTTATGCAACATGGGTTTTTATAGTTTGGCTGACAAGATCGTCTTTTTTCCTTCCTACAATACCAACAATCTCCTTCGTTATGTCTGAATTGCAGACTTTCACGTATGTCTTGCAGAAGAACTATTGCTATTGTGTCAAATATGTTGTAGTATTTTTAATCCTGTCAGATATTTTTCCCCCTTTCACCTCATTGTTAAAAAAGTTTGATTTTGAAGATGCAAAAGCCTTAGGCCATCAGAGCAACAACAACAACAACAACAATATATATATATATATATATATATATATATATATATCCATTGTGTCTAGGGTTCGGAACAGGAAGGCGGGGCCCAGTCCTCTCCTTCCCCAACCGAAGTCAGGTACCCACTCACACCTTGGGGGAGTGAGAAAAGCTGGGGCAAAGTGCCTTTCCCAAGGACACAACACCATATACCGAAACGGCGCCTCGAACCCTGATCACTGGTGAACACTGGATCAGAGACCAACGCCTAGCCGATTCTGCCTTGCCGTCTACCCCCACAGTGTAACGAGGGAAATAGTTGTAATAGTTATACCTTTCCCTTCCAGTGGATGTCATTGTTTGTCCACGTTGTGTGTGATTTTGTTGATAATTTCGACGTATTAAACTTTTCTTTTCGTGTGGTTTGTCTGTTAAATTAATGATGGCATAGTAACACACAAAGCCTGTATTTTGCTTCTTCTTTTTCTAAAGACGTGTGCGTGCGCGTGTGTTTGTGTGTTTACTTATATCAATTGATTCATAAATTTTATCATTATTTTTATTGTTTTGTTTTATTTTATTTTATTTTTTCATTTCTATTCTCTTTTTTTTTTCTTTTTGGTCATATTTATTTATTTATCTTATTTTGTTTTGCTTTGTTTATTTATTTTATTTTCCCTCGAGGCCTGACGAAGCGCGTTGGGTTATGCCGCTGGTCAGGCATCTGCTGAACAGATGTGCTGAAGCGTATATGGAATTATCCGAGCACAATGAAGCATCCTTGAGCAACTGAACTGAACTGAACTTCGAAAACATCAACGCACATGTCCCATATTCATTCCCTTGTTCTGTTTCAAACGAATATCTTTAACGCAACGCGATATGAAAGTGTGTCGTGTTTTCGAGTCTCATTTTCAAATGATTTCTCTTCAAAATAGGTGTGTGTTGTTTGTTTGCAAAGCAGGGTGAATTTCACAGCAGTTTAACTCTTTATGGCCGGCGCTTTTTCTGCACTTGATACTTGGCCATTCTCACGATCTGTACTCTTTTTTTATGTGCACTAGACATGTGAGCTTCTGTTATTATATATAATTTTGTGTATTGTGTATAATTATGTTTACCCTTTGGCGAAAAATGGACGGAATGTTCAACGTTAGTGGGTGAGTTTCCTGATGGCGATTGTTTTTGTATGTCTGTATTGTGTATAATTAGGTTCATCCTTTAGCGAAAAATCGACGGAATAGTCAACGTAGTGGTATGTGCGATGTTAAAATGCATGGATCTTTGACTGTGCTTGTCCCCCTGTGGGGATGCCGGAGGTCCCTCAGTATAAGTAGCATCCTCACCTTCTGGAAATTCTGTGCTAGAAATGTCCTCTTCTATCACTCTCTTTGTTTCTGCCTTTTTTCTTTCTTCACTGTCGTCTCCTTTTTCGGCCTTCCCAGTCCATTCCCCTGTCTTGTTTTCAAGCAAGCCTTGACACTTTTTTTTAATCTTTTCTGCGGTCTGTGATGTACTGCCTGAGCTGTTTTGCTCTGGCGATTAGTTCGTGAGATGTAAACATTGGGATGGGCGCTAGCTGCCCATTCTGCAGTGTCATTTGCCTATAGCCATTTTATGTATTTTTTGTTTGGCTTTGAAGTATTGTTTTGTTGTTGTTGTTTTCCTTTTACGACTTTTTTTGTAATCTGGGGATAATAAGCGGAATGGCTGGCGTCCTCAGCATGGCCTAGTCTTATTTGCCTTTAGGAGCTAAATGGTTGGGATACTGTGTCATGAACTGTGTTTTGCGGGTTTGTCTTAGTGATTTTGTTTTTTGTAGATGTGATAGTTTTGTGTTGACGCGGTTGAGCATTTGTATGGTTTGACAGTCCTGATGTAGCCCTGTGCGGTCGGCTGGACGAAAAGCAATAAGAACAAGAACCAGGACTGTAATTGAGCCTCATTTTCTTTTCCAAGTTTTTCCTCCGATTCTATGGAATCGATGTTACTTTAATGGGTTGTTTTTTTTTTTTCAGCCGTGATATGAGCGTGTGTGGTCGGCTGGGCAATAAGCAACGTAGATGAAGTTCAAAATAGGTCCGTTTCTTTGTAGTTTTGCAAAGCTGGGTGAATGCGGAGTGATGGCCTAGAGGTAACGCGTCCGCCTAGGAAGCGAGAGAATCTGAGCGCGCTGGTTCGAATCACGGCTCGGCCGCCGATAATTTTCTCCCCCTCCACTAGACCTTGAGTGGTGGTCTGGACGCTAGTCATTCGGATGAGACGATAAACCGAGGTCCCGTGTGCAGCATGCACTTAGCGCACGTAAAAGAACCCATGGCAACAAAAGGGTTGTTCCTGGCAAAATTCTGTAGAAAAATCCACCTCGATAGGAAAAACAAATCAAAATGCACGCAGGAAAAAATACGAGAAAAAAAGGGTGGCGCTGTAGTGTAGCGACGCGCTCTCCCTGGGGAGAGCAGCCCGAATTTCACACAGAGCAATCTGTTGTGATAAAAAGAAATACAAATACAAACAAATTACACAGCAGCGGCAACTCTTTGGGGGCTGATTTTTTTTCTTTCGCCCGTGGCACACTTTTGCTTCTGTGTTTTAACTCCTTTTCTTTTCTTACCGCAGTCCGGTTGCCTTGCTGTGTGTATGGTGCACTGACCAGCGGGAACGATGTCCGCATCCGTTAGCATCAGACGCATTAAGCGGCAGCGTCCACAACTCAGTGCAATTTTGCGTCACACAAATGTCCATCGGCTGTTTCTGATCTCTGGAATTGCTGCTGGCATCGTTGCCTGTAATTGTGATGGCTTCTGATGGTTTTGCTGCCTTCCAGTGTCTTCCACTGTCTTTCAGTGCCAGTTCTCGGACTGCTGGGTCTTCCTGTAGTTCGGCTACGGGCAGTTAGCGTGGTTTTCGTGTGAAAGATGTTTATTTCAGTGCATGAACTAGATGTGCGTGTGTGCTTCTGTCTGTCTCTGTCTCTGTTTCTCTGTCTGTCTGTCTGTCCCTCTCTCTCTCTCTCTCTCTCTCTCTCTCTCTCTCTCTGTCACTGTCTTGGTGATATGATTTAAACATCGATTTCGTTTGATGTGACCTTTTCTATGTATGTATAACATTTTGGTGGTGTTATGGTGTGCTTGTATGTTTATGTACACCCCTTCATGAGGAGCCATGGCCTATCATGAATAAAGTATTCGCATTCGGATTTGCTCTCTCTCTCTCTCTCTCTCTCTCTCTCTCTCTCTCTCATTCTATCTCTCTCTCTCATTCTTTCTCTCTCTCTCTGCCCACCCCCACCCACCCCATCTCTTTCTTTATTCCTCCTACTTCTTTTTCTTCCAGCCTTCTCCTCCTCCTCCACATCCTCCTCCTCCTCCTTCTTCTGTTTTGATCTGATGATGTATTTTTCTTTCTTCTTCGTTTTTGTAATATTCTTTTCTGATTCCCCTCCCCACCCCCATTAGAAAAACAACATCCGAGCACTGTAGAAAAAGAATTAAATTAAAATTTAAAAAAAAGCAGCAATGCATGCGTATTCCATTACCGCCGGATAATAGAATGAATTCGTTATCTGTCTCTGTGTCTCTCTTTGTCTGTGTCTCAAGTCTACGCCAGAGTCTTGTGTCTCTGTCTGCCTGCCTGTCTGTCTCTCCCTCTCTGTGTGTCTGTCTCTTTCTGTCCCTCTGTCTGTCTGTCCAGCCATCTCTCTCTCTCTCTCTCTCCCTCTCTCTCTCTCTCTCCTCTCTCTCTCTCTCTCTCTCCTTTAGTTATGCAGTGTTGCAAATGTTTATCCACGTATCCATAATTTATAATGTACATGTTGTTTTGTACATGTGTTCTTCTTTCTTTCTTTCTTTTTCTTTCTTGTCATGTGATTTTTTTTTCTTTCAGATTGCTTTCCCTTTCTTTGGAGGGCTCGATAAAAAAAAAGGAATAAAAAAATGAAATAAAATCAAATTAAAGACATTATTTGTTTGCTTGGTGAAAGGAAATGAACTTCGTGTAATTCAATGCTCTCTCTCTCTCTCTCTCTCTCTCTCTCTCTCTCTCTCTCTCTCTCTCTCTCACTGTGCTCTTCCCCTCCCCTCCGCCCCTCCTATGTCCAAACCCTCACACAACATGCACACGCGCGCACACACACACACACACACACACACACACACACACACACACACACACACACACACACACACACACGTGCAGACTGATGGAAAAAATATGCTTCGCTGTCCACCTTGCTTTTCCAGTCCAATTTTCTTTCATGCGATACATTGTCTTTCTTTTCTCCCATGTCTTCTCTCTGTCTCTGTCTCTGTCTCTGTCTCTCTGTCTGTCTGTCTCTCTCTCTGTCTGTCTCTCTCTTTCTCACTGTCTCTCTCTATGTCTGTTTGTCTCCGTCTCTCTCTGTCTCTCTCTTTCACTGTCTCTCTCTATGTCTCTGTCTGTCTCCGTCTCTCTCTATCTCTCTCTGTCTCTCTTTCACTGTCTCTCTTTCACTGTCTCTCTCTATGTCTCTGTCTGTCTCCGTCTCTCTCTCTCTCTCGCTCTCTCTGAGGGCTGGATATAGAAAAGCACATGTTGCTTATTTCCCTTATCTCCCCCTCTCTCTCTTCCCTCCCTCTCCCTCTCTCTCTCTTCCCCTCCCACTCTCTCACTCCCTCCCCCCTCTCTCTCTCTATCTCTCCCTCTCTCTCTCCCTCTCTTTGAGGGCTGGATAAATGTTGCATATTTCACCCACCCCCCTCCTCTCTCCCTCTCCTCTCTCTCTCTCTCTCTCTCTCTCTCTCTCTTTCCCTGTTTTTGAGGGCTGGATGTAGAAAAGCACATGTTGCTTGTTTCACTTTTCACTCATTGAATAAACTTCATTTAACCGTTCTAACTAACCCCACCCCCACCTCACCCCCATTCTTTTTTTCTTTTTCTTTCTTCTTCTCTTTTCCTTTCTTTTTTTGTCTGTTCTGCTCTTCGTTTTTTCCTTCTTTCTTTCCTCCCTTCGATCTATCTTTATTGGGGTTTTTTTCTCCTTTCCTTCTTCCTTCCCTCCTTTCTCTCCGGTTAGGATGCCGTGCAAGCCTTGTGTTTATGAACGGAATGTCCTGCGTCGAGAATTCATTATTCTGTATCGCCGTTTTATTTATCTGCCCCTTACCACTGTCTTTTCTGTGGCGTTCTTCCCGACCTTCCGGTTCATTCCCATCCGGTTCATTCACGTGTTTTTTTTTTGGAGGGGGGGGGTTAGCTGGTCGAACCCATGGACACTCGCTGCGTAATCACTAGGCCACCGCTCCCCCGATACATGGCGTGATATGATATTAATTGTGTTGTGAACCGAAATACCCCGGCTTTGCAGAGTCGCTGTTGTTTCAGACAATAGAATAACAGACTGGATGTTGAGCTTCAGTCTGTTTGATGCCGTCTGATCAGTAACGTCAACACTAAACGGGTTTTTGATTTGCCCGGGTTACCAGTAATCAGTTTTGATCGTCTTGTCTGTGTAAATAGACCGATACCATCAAATATTGCCCGGGTTACCAGTAATCAATTTTAAACATCTTGTCTGTGTAAGTAGACTGATATCATCAAACACTGCAGGGGTTACCAGTAATCAGTTTTAAACATCTTGTCTGTGTAAATAGACTGATATTATCAAACACTGCAGGGGTTACCAGTAATCAATTTTAAACATCTTGTCTGTGTAAATAGACTGATATTATCAAACATTGCCCGGGTTACCAGTAATCAATTTTAAACATCTTGTCTGTGTAAATAGACTGATATCATCAAATATTGCCCGGGTTACCAGTAATCAATTTTAAACATCTTGTCTGTGTAAATAGACTGATATTATCAAACATTGCCCGGGTTACCAGTAATCAATTTTAAACATCTTGTCTGTGTAAGTAGACTGATATCATCAAACACTGCAGGGGTTACCAGTAATCAGTTTTATCATAATGTCTGTTTACACAAATAGACTGATATATAAAACACTTCCCGGGTTCCCAATAGTCAATTTTATCATAATGTCTGTTTACACAAATAGACACACACACACACACACACACACACACACACACACACACACACACACACACACACACACACACATATATATATATATAGATAGATAGATAGATAGATAGATAGATAGATAGATAGATAGATAGATAACATTGCCCGGGTTACCAATAGCTAATGTCTGTTTATACAAATGGAATGATATATAAAACATTGCCCGGGTTTCCAGTAATCAGTTTTGTCTTAGTGTCTGTTTATACCAAAAGACTGATTTGTAAAACACTGCACGGGTTACCAATAACCAATTTTAATCATATTGTCTGTTTAAAACAAATAGACTTATATGAAACATTGCCCCGGTAAGCAATAATCAATTTTATCATAATGTCTGTATATACAAATAGATTGATATAGAAAACATTGCCTGTGTTACCAATAAACAATTTTAATCATAATGTCTGTTTATACAAACAGACTGATATTATGAAACTTTGCCCGGCTTACCAATACTCAAGTTTATCATGATTTCTGTCTATACAAATAGACTGGTGTATAATACATGTAGAGCGATGGACTACAGCTAACAAGTCCGCCTAGGAAGCGAGAGAATCTGAGCGCGCTGGTTCGAATCACGGCTCAGCCGCCAATATTTCTCCCCCTCCACTAGACCTTGAGTGGTGGTCTGGACGCTAGTTATTCGGATGAGACGATAAACCGAGATCCCGTGTACAGCCTGCACTTAGCGCACGTAAAAGAACCCACGGCAACAAAAGGGTTGTCCTTGGGAAAATTCAGTAGAAAAATCCACTTCAAATGGTAAAACAAATAAAACTGCACGCAGGGAAGAAGAAGAAGAAGAAAAAAAGAAAGAAATGAGTGGCGCTCTCAATGTAGCGACACGCTCTCCCTGGGGAGAGCAGCCCGAATTTGACACAGAGATATCTGTTGTGACAACAAAAAAAAAGTAGAAATACAAATACGAATTACATGCCTTGCCATTAATTGTCCCTTCGAATCATTAGATGCGGAAGAAGGTTGACGGCCACCCTGAGCGTCAGTCGCCTGGACAAAGAGAACTCCATGTGAGAATGTTGTTGTTGTTCGTGTTGTTTACTTCGCCCTGTTTGCGCCGTGTATTAGTCACGTGAAATGTAACATTTTCCTGTGCACCCCCCCCACCCCCACAGGGATTTCCTGAAATGTACACGTCTTGTCTTGTCTTGTCTTGTCTTGTCTTGTGGAGGAAGAAAATAGTGAAGCCACACTGTGGGTAGTTGTCCATGAAACGAGTGTGTGTCACAAGCAACGTTGCAAGTGAAGCGTAAGCTGCTGATGCTTTCTCTGTGTGTCTGTCTGTCTGTCTCTGTCTGTCTGTCTCTGTCTCTGTCTCTGTCAGTCTCTCTCTCTCTCTCTCTCTCTCTCTCTCTCTCTCTCTGTCTCTCTCTCTCTCATCTGTTGCAAATTCATGATTTTCTTTAGTGACCGTGCTTGTTTGTGTATTATACCCCTTCATGAGGGGCAATGGCCTTTATATGAATAAAACACCTGCATCCGCATCTCTCTCTCTCTCTCTGTCTGTCTCTCTCTGTATCTCTGTCTGTCTCTGTCTCTCTCTCTGTCTCTGTCTGTCTATCTGTCTCTGTCTCACTCTGTATCTCTGTCTCTGTCTGTCTCTTTCTGTCTCTGTGTCTGTCTGCCTGCCTGTCTGTCTGTCTGTCTGTCTGTCTCTCTCTCTCTCTCTCTCTCTCTCTCTCTCTCTCTCTCTCTCTCTCTGTGACGCAGTGTCTGAGAACAAATTGGTTTTCCATGGTGATAGTAGTGTTGTTGAAATATTTTTCATGCTTGCTATTTGTTGAAAGAAACAAGTGTCGACTTTTGAATACAGAGACCAATGGACTTGGTCAGCTTCTTTTCGCACAGTCACCTCGCGGCCTTTAACCGCCCCTCTCTCTCTCTCTCTCCCCCTCCCCCCCTCTCTCTCTCTCTCCCTTCCCCCTCCCCCCCTCTCTCTCTATCCCTTCCTCCCTCCCCACCCCTCTCTCCGTCTAGCTTTCTGTCCATCTCTCTCTTTAGTAGCCCCCCCTCTCTCTCTCTTTCTCTCCCTTCCTCCCCCGCCCCCCACCTCTCTCTCTCTCCCCCTCCTCCCCCCTCTCTCTATCCCATCCTCCTCCCCCCTCTCTCTCTCTATCCCTTCCTCCCCCCCACCTCTCTCTCTCCCTTCCTCCCCCCCACCTCTCTTTCTCTCCCTTCCTCCCCCCCACCTCTCTCTCTCTCTCTCCCTCCTCCCCCCTCTCTCTCTCTATCCCATCCTCCCTCCCCACCCCTCTCTCCGTCTAGCTTTCTTTCCATCTGTCTCTTTAGTAGCCACCCCCCCCCTCTCTCTCTCTCTCTTTCCCTCTCTTCCTACCCCCACTGTCTCTCTTTCCCTCCCCCCTCTCTCTGTCTAGCTTTCTGTCCATCTATCTTTTATCTATCAATATCTATCTCCCTCTCTGCGTCTATTTATATGTCTGTCATCTATATCTGTCTATGAATATATCTATCAATCTATATGTCTGTCTTTATATCTATCTGTCTGTCTGTCTCTCCTAGCTCGTTCGTTCGGCGCCCCTCTCCTTCTACCACTTTATCTCCCTCTGTTCACCCCCTGTCTGTCTGTCTGTCTTTCCCTCTGAAGTCAGTCTGTCTGACTCTCTGTTTCTCTCTCTCTCTCTCTCTCTCTCTCTCTCTCGCTCGCTCGCTCGCTCGCTCGCTTATCCATTGAAGCACAAACAACTGTACGGGGTAATTTACTCTTGGTTCAATTGTAGCTGCACATTTATAGTAGCCATCCGCAGATGAGTGAAAGAGAGTGAGAAGAGCGAGAGAGAGAGAGAGAGAGATAGGGGAAGAGAAAGGGAGTGGGAGGTGGCGAATGTTTTATTGAGGGTAAAATAGATAGGCTGAAAGTTCATTTACACCCAAACCTCACAGAAAGAGAGAGAGAGAGCAGAAGATCCACGAAGGAAAGAACAGCCATGCGACACGTATCCGCCACGTGTATATATATATATATATATATATATATATATATATCCAGCAGCCCTCGCTAATGCCCCTCGGGCCGGCACAATGAGGCAGGCGTGCATCACACGACATCGCCCAGTTAAAACGTGTGACAAAAAACCTGCTCCCCGTTCCTCCTTCCTGTCGCTCCCAGGATTTCACGTCAAGGAAGATGGACGTGTGTGTGTGTGTGCGTGTGAGCGTGTGTGTGTGTGTGTGTGTGCGTGCGTGTGTGTGTGTGTGCGTGTGTGTGTGTGTGTGTGTGTCCTGGACGGTTGCTCTGTCCTTAATTGGGAGACTGCTTTGAATAAAGAAATGCTGACCAACCCACTGCTATTTAAAACTAAGTGACGCTTTCACGGGCTAGCTGAACCCGGTTGTTTTCCCCCCACAAGTGTGAAGGGATACAAGATTGAAATGGGTGTAGGGTGTGAGTGTGAAGGGATACAAGACTGAAATGGGTGTAGAATGTGAGTGTGAAGGGATACAAGATTGAAATGGGTGTAGGGTGTGAGTGTGAAGGGATACAAGACTGAAATGGGTGTTGGGTGTGAGTGTGAAGGGATACAAGACTTAAGTGGGTGTAGGGTGTGAGTGTGAAGGGATACAAGACTCATACGGGTGTAGGATTTGAGTGTGAAGGGATACAAGACTCAAATGGGTGTAGGGTGTGAGTGTGAAGGGATACAAGACTCCAATGGGTGTAAGATGTGAGTCTGAAGGGATACAAGACTCCAATGGGTGTAAGATGTGAGTGTGAAGGGATACAAGACTTAAATGGGTGCAGAATGTGAGTGAGAAGGGATACAAGACTTAAATGGGTGCAGAATGTGAGTGAGAAGGGATACAAGACACAAATGGGTGTAGGGTGTGAGTGTGAAGGGACGCAAGACTCAAATGGGTGTAGGGTGTGAGTGTGAAGGGATACAAGACTCAAATGGGTGTAGGGTGTGAGTGTGAAGGGATACAAGACTCAAATGGGTGTAGGGTGTGAGTGTGAAGGGATACAAGATTGAAATGGGTGTAGGGTGTGAGTGTGAAGGGATACAAGACTCAAATGGGTGTGGGGTATGAGTGTGAAGGGATGCAAGACTTAAATGGGTGTAGGGTGTGAGTGTGAAGGGATACAAGACTCATACGGGTGTAGGGTGTGAGTGTGAAGGGATACAAGACTCAAATGGGTGTAGGGTGTGAGTGTGAAGGGATACAAGATTGAAATGGGTGTAGGGTGTGAGTGTGAAGGGATACAAGACTTAAATGGGTGTAGGGTGTGAGTGTGAAGGGACACAAGACTCATATGGGTGCAGAATGTATCAAACACCAACGGTACACACGCGTACAGTTCCGGAAATTTGTCTAGCTGAACATACTACTTTGATTATGTGGTATGATCTTCATTGATTCACAGTCTTCTGTTAGGGCCATATCTGGCTAAAACCAAACACCAGCCAGTACCGATTGCGGCTGCCTTCACCTCTACATTCCATCTCGCTCACTACGATCGGCTTCGGATCCACTCTGTTTACGCATACCCAGATTCAAACACTCGACTGTTGGCCGCCGTTCTTTCTCTGTCTCTGGACCTTGCAATTGGAATGAACTTCCTCTTTCGCTTCGTCAAGTCTCCACACTCAGCTCTTTCAAGTCTGGCCTTAAAACCCACCTCTTCCCAAAATAGCCTCCCTTGCCTGCCTCTTCCTTGTCTTTAGTTTCTACAGTTTTAGAGTTATGCATGCGTGTGAATGACTGGTGCGAAAGCGCTTTGATTTGTCTCTGCACAAGATTCAGCGCTATATAAATACCATTATCATTATTATTAATTTCGTAGAATGTACAGTAACCTTCACTTTAAACAAAATGCCGAGACACTGTTCTGGTCGTTGGCATTTAATGCAGTGAATACCACAAATAAGGAAGCCAGGTACTTCATTTCATGTAAGATTTCTGACGAAAGGAACGGAACCTAAACTGATGACAAATTCACAAGAAGCATGCAAAACAGTCAGGTATACAAAGCAGCTTTTAAGGCATGCTGACAGAGTAGCTTTATACACAATTAGGCTTTTAGAGTGTCATGCATTGAGTCAGCTTCTTTCAGTGTCCTCCTTGCGTAAAGAAGTTCATTCCCACGGTCCTTGGAGGTAGAAAAGAGGCGGCATAATATCCGTGAAAATCCATGGCGTGTGCATTTTGTACTATGCAGTGTCAAACGTTGTAACTGAATGCTTATATATGATAGTCAGTCGTGTCCGACTATGACCATCAGAACAGCAGAGGAGGCAACTGCTGTTCCGACTATTTGGGCTAGAATTTGATTATAGTGGAGAGTGTCTTGCCCAAATACATCCCCACTTTCTCGGCCAAGAGGGTTTTAGGACAGTCGGCGTTGGGATGGTTCCCAAAGTCCAACTAGCCCACAAGGCTGCAGCACTAAG
>NC_134897.1:9947424-9957424 GCF_041734735.1 Babylonia areolata | reverse complement strand
GTCTTCGTCTCTGAAGACCTTGTACTGTCCGTCTCTCCCTCGAGTTTCTTATCACTTCTTTTGTTCTGGAAGAAAACAAACGATCTGTTTTGCTCCAGCTGTTGTTAGCATTTTTCTCCAACAGGGTCAGACCCCAGTTTCAGTTTATTGACATGGTTGTGTGTGTGTGTGTGTGTGTCGCTCGCTCGCTACAATAAACTCTGTTCATCGTCGGTGTCGGCGGAAACCTCTTGATCTCGTTTACCAACGTTGTGGATGTCGTGAACGGCAAAAAGATTAAAACGGTTTTCAGATTAGCTTCAGTTTTCTTCTTTAATTCAATTAGACATGGTTAAAACAATTTAGTCAAATGTTCGATATGTAAACCAAAATAAAATGGCAAACGCAATTTGCAGACCACGAAGACTCATGATGTACGACTTTGAGAGATGTAGATGTGTATTAATTTTTGAAAAAAGATAGCCAGCATGGTTTGCTGACAAACGACACGTATATGTGTGCTTGTTTCATTTTGACCTTGTAGTGGCGTACTTTTCAAGCATGCCAATTTATATCACTTTCGCTAAAACTGATTGTGTTTCAGTTTACTTTAAACGGGGAAATAAATGAAGGTGGAAAAGCAGCTTTAAAGGAAACTACTCTTTCATATCTTCCTGTTCACCAAATACAGACTGCAGTCTGACAGAAATCTCTTGCTTCGACTTCCGCGTTTTTCCGTATACAAAATTGTTCAGAAGACGATCTTTGGGGGACTTATATGTTTTCAATACTTACTTTTACCATACGTTTTAGTCTGCCGTATTTAGCATCGATCATCAGTATTTTCCTCCGAGTGTGCATACATAAATTATATGTTCCAAAATGCCAAAACTCGGAAGCCGACAGAAGAAAAGGTTACGGGGTTTTTATCAGTCTTCTCTCTCTCCTTCCCTCACCCGCATTCTGCACCTTTCTTTTTCTGTTACCAGGGTTGTTACTGGTTGGACGATGAGTGGTAAGCTGAAATGAATACGGGTAAAACTTCAGTTATTCGTGATGGTGTTTTTTTTCTGGTTTCAGGCTGGTTCACGATAAGTCAGTAAGCATTGATGGCAGTGGATTAACTCGGTGGAAAAAAAAGTCAGTGTAATACTTACTTAGGAGACGCTATTGACCAATCCGTGATTGTGCAAAACCATACCGCCTACTGTAGTCGCACGTCTTGATACTTCATTGCCTTCCCCTTCCCCCTCCATCCTGCTCTGTCTCTGTGTCTGTCTCGCCCTTGTTTATCTCATTACTCACCGATGACAGTTTTGCTCTCAGATATTTACTGATTTGCAGTCGCAACGAAATAACTTGAAAAATGCAACTGGTAAATTACAGCTGCGTGTTGATTTGAACAAGCGTAATATTGTATTTGAGAAGGGGGGGGGGGCCGCATATTTGGCAGTGGTTAAAAGATGGTTTTTCGATGGTACTGCATTGTCTGTTGTTATACCTTGGAATCGTTTTTGTCAACCTTTTTGTTTTGTAGCTGCTTGTAGAGATCTTTTTTTCCTAATAAAGCAACGAATGCATTGATATTTGTGTTGAGGGAATCATTTGTAATGAATAGCAATTCTTCGGATATTTCTGTCTAAACTGTTACCACCAAATCGATGAAATTGTCCAATCGGACGGCACTAAAAAGTACCAACACAGTGGCAGAAGAAAAGAGGAGTGGCAATATCGACCACCCCCCATCACCCACACACAACCACGTGAGTGACAGAAAAGGCGAAGGGGCCGGGTTGGTTGTCGGACGGCGAGTCAGGGCACACAGGGACAGCGGGGAGACAGTCAGTGCCCTCACACTGGCACGTGCAGCACGATTAAAACGTCAACGTGGACAGCGAGGGGGCACACTTTTGTCTGGGAAGGCGGGAAGAGGGGCGGCGATGGAGTGACACCGACGAAACAGTTAAAAGTCCTTAGCTGGGCAATAAAGGCACTGGACTGAGGGCAGTGGTGAGAGGTTAGAGGGGTTATCAGCAGGGCACAGAGAAAGGGGGTTTCCATTATTACACCTGAACCAGATTGACTGGATATTTTCCTCCCCAGAATAATCGAAATAGTGAAAACATGATGAAATGTACTATGATACGCCAGATGTGCCCTCAGAAGGCAGGAATTACGTGATGAAGACCATTATTGTATAAAGTTTCGCCGGCGCTATGACAACACTTAAAACTTTAAAGCAAGCACCGGGGAGGGGGGCGGGGGGGGTTAGAGGAGGATACAGTTCTGGTGAGGAAGGGTACTGAAGGAAATGTACAAATTACTTAACATCTGATAAAACGCTGTAGACGGGCAGTGCGGGAACGCAACGTTTATACAAGCTTGTGCGTGTACGACGTAAAAATAGCAACACTGGCAGTGGAGGCGCAGAGTTTTTACTGTGTGGAAGGCGGATGTAGGGAGATGTTGTACACGACACTCGACGCCATCAGAACGAATAACAAACGAAGATGGGCACTGACAGTGAAACGTTTGAGTTGGGCGTTGGTGGCCTGTGGTACAGTGAGATCCTTCATCGATAACATGTTAACATGGGCAGTAAACAGATTTTCCCCGGCGGGAAGGGGGGGTGGGGGGGGGAGGGAGGGGCAGCGGCGGATGTGTGCACTTGACATTCTCAGAACAATTGAAACTTTAACACGTTCCAATAAAAGTGTCAGGTAATTATTTCTGAAAGTGTCTGTGTATGTGTGTGTCTGTGTATGTGTGTGTCTGTGTGTGTGTGTGTCTGTGTGTGTATGTGTGTGCAGCTAACGCAAGAATGTTAGAAACGTTAAGACAGGCAGCGAAGAGAACGATAGTTTAAATATCAAGAATGATGATGATGAAGACGAAGAAGATGATGCTAATATACCACATGATACACATAATAATGAATATAAGAAAGAAAGAAAACAATGTTATAGAAGAAGACGGGGTTTTACAGACGAGCACCACTATTCTTGTTGTCATGTTTTGTTGTTGTTTTTCCCCCTGTTGTGTGTGTTTCTTTTGTTTTGATTTGTTCAAGCTTTATATTTGCCGTCACATGTCAAGCCATATAGCCAATTTCCTTGTAGAATTGCGCGGAAGACGCTGTGACAGTCTGCCAATGAAAAAAGCAGCAAAAGTACAAAGTTATCTGCAAATTCGGCATCTGCGTTTGGGTAGAGGGAGAGGAGGAGGGAGACAGATAGAGAAAGAAAGAGAGTGAGGAGAGAGAGAGAGAGAGAGAGAGAGAGAGAGAGAGAGAGAAAGAAGTTATGGGGTGGGAGGCTATCTTATTATGTCACTTCGTTCTTGCACACCCTTTCTCTCTGCGATGCTGTGTTCTGTATTTCTGTCGCTTTATCTCTCGGTCCGATATTCCGCTGGAGTTTTCCGACTGGTGGAAAATCCCTTCGTTGTTATCTGCATTGAGTTTCTCCCCGTCCGTCCCTCGCACACCATTTTCCTTATTCATTCCATATCAATCTATCAAACCATCCTACAATAATCTTGGTAGCCATATGGTGACGATATTCAGAATAAAAAAAAATATGAGAGATTACGATGATGAGAATGCTGTTTGATAAGAACAACAGTAATGATAATAATAATGAAAAAAATAGTAGTAGCAGTAGTATCATTATTATCATTATGATAACTATTATTATAACGTTTATTATTATTATTATCATCATCATCATTATTATGATAACGATGACGACAATGACGATGATGATAACATTACTTAAGAACGTGAAAAGGAGGGGGAAAAACAGGTGATTAACACAGGAATGCCAAGGGACACCTCTCATTTACAAATAGAATGCCGCCTTCTCGGAAATACCGCGCTAAAAAAGAGTCCCCTTTTCTGTTCCATTCTTGAATTTCTGTGCCCCCCCCGCCCCCTTCTCAGATTCCACCACCTCCAAAAATCCTGTCATCCATCTCCGTTTGGAAAAAACAACCAAAAAAACAAACCAAAAAAACAACAAAAAAACAAACAAAAAAAACACACACAATCTTCTCGTCTTTTAAGTTTCGTACATGTCCGTTTTTCGAGGGGGGCGGAGGAGTGGGGTGCGGGGTTGCAGTATTTTACTTGATGATTACGTTTCTGTTCCTTATTCTGAATTGACATAATGAACCTATATACAAAATAGAACAGTGGTCGACTCCAAAAAAGACACACACACGCACGCACACGCACGCACACACACACACACACACACACACACACACACACACACACACACACACACACACACACACACACACACACACACACACACTCACTCACTCACTTAATCTTCCGTGCCTTGACGAATAACAAACGTAATTGTAAACACGGGGATGGTCATGATTTGCTCATCCCCCAACCTCCCTTGCAGTGTTATTTTCCGTTTCAGCCCTTTTCCCCCTATCGCAAGATGTGTTTCTGTAATTTTTGTTTCCTCATTTGGAGTCGGTATGATAATTGGAACAGAAGGCACAGCCTTTAGCGCTTTCTTATTCTATTGGTTTTGTTGTTGTTGTTTGTTTTTTTCGGTATTATTGGCCAGTGTCACAGGTTGTTTGTCGTGTGTTTCATGTGAGAACTGTTCTGTTGTTGTGTTGGCCTTGATCTCGATTTAGAAAAAAAAAAAAATTATTTTTTTTTGTTTTTTATTTTTTGTGTGTGTTTTAAGTCCTCTTATGGCCTCTGCTGTCAGCTGTGCTTTACGTAACATTCACTGAATAAAAGATATTTGGGGTTTTGATCACTGCTACGACTTCTGATAATGATGATGGTGATGATTTTGATGGTAACAACAACAGCACCAGGTTTGGGGTTATTTTGTTTTCCGTTTCCTTTTTTTCTTTTTGTCTCTTCGGGTTCTACATCGACGTTTACCGTTTTCAGCCTTGGTATGGCAGCACTTTTGGTCGAGTGGGCTGCAAGCAATGGCCAGCACTAATGTATCACCGAATACATAACTACGAAAGAGAAAACAATAAATGATTATAATACAAAAACTCATATTCCCAATATTTGATTTCCTCTCCTTTTCCATCCACGATTAGCATAGTTCCTGGCAAATTCATGGGAAATTCACAGGGATATCAAGGAAAATTCACAGGGACATCATGGGAAATCCACATGGGCATCGTGGCAAATTCATGGGACATTGTATCAAATTCATGGGAAATTCACAGGGACATCATTACAAATCCATGGGAAATTCACGTGGACATTTTGGATTTAATCGGAAGGACGCGTTGGCGATCTTCCCTTTAGGAGAAGTGCTCACTGTGGCCTTGTGGCGGAATGAATATTGTCGTCTGTTGCTGGGTGGTTAATGAATGGGGATGGTGTCCTGCATACGTTGAGCCAAAACGGGCACCCCAGAACACACCAAAGTGATTGGGTGGCGGTATCGTCTCTTTTCATGAGTGGTTCCATAGCAAGTTATCATTGACGATTGACGGGTGTGGTCCCTATGGGACTTCGATAGAACTAATCTAAATGTTGTTGTGAAAGGGGGTGTTAACCCATGATTTGTCGCAGCCCCACGCGATTGCAAAAGAACGTGGGTTAACATGGCGTCTTGGTATTAGGGATAGGCGGTGTGAGGGTGAAGCGACAAAGGCTTGTGCAGCCAGATATTTCCTTTAACTCCCTCCATACGAACGGCGAAAGAGACGATGTTAACAGCGTTTCACCCCAATTACCATCATCAAAATATTGCAAGCGGAAGGCTCTTATACTGAAGACGTGAATGTTAACAAAGAATACCACAATTCTGACGACGGAAGCTAGAGGTTGGGTCATTCAGACACCCACTGGACATCCGAGGGGTCTGTGTAGAGGAGAAGAGAGGACTGGCCGTACTGAGTGAGTTAAATCAGATTGTATCTGCGTTTGTCTTCTGCTACTCTTGCTGTTTCCGATACCTCGTTGGTTCCCAGTGTTATATTTCCCGTCACGCGTCGAGCTACCGTGAAGCAGATTCCCATCAGGTCAGCTTTGTGGAGCACTGTGACAGTGACAATGAATTGTCCGCTTTCGCTCTTACTCAAATTTTCGCTCTTGGGGCTTCATCAGAATAGGATGTGTAAGACGGTGTTAGGTTCCAACAATTTCCCGCTAACTTTCATCAATAGTTGTTCATTCCTCCAGTCACACAGAAACGTCTTCCTCTCTCCCTTCCCCACTCGCATGCCAGTGGTTCATTGTTTTGGTCTGGAAATCTTTCTGGAGCCAACGATATAGTTGCTGACTGTGGTGGGTTTTTTTCTGGGTTGGTGGCACACGGGAGAAAGATATGGATCAGCTGAATCCACATCGGTGCCTCTTCTGCGGCTGTTATACTATCTGTTCCCACCCCCACATACCTCAGTCTTATTTTCACATCATTTGTTTCTAGATTAGTAACCGCCCCCCCCCCCCGCCCCCCATCCCCCCGGCTTCCCCTAGCTGTAAAGTCAATACAGAATTTTCATTGCCATTCTCTCTCTGTCTCTCTCTCTCTATCTTATAAGTTCGCTCAAGTTTTTCACTGTCTTATGTCTAACACTGTTTCCCACTTTCTTTGTCTCTCTCTCTCTGGCACCGTTTGTCTCACAAACACGGACACACACACGATCGCGCGCGCGCGCGCGCACGCACGCACACACATGCACACACGCACACAGCTCACAGAGGCTTTTCCAATAATGTCTCGTTCCTTTCGCCCAGTTTCTGTCTCTCTCTCTGTCACTCTGCTCTCACTCCCTCTCTCTGTCACTCTGCTCTCACTCCCTCTCTCTCTCACTCTGCTCTCACTCTCTCTCTCTGTCACTCTGCTCTCACTCTCTCTCTCTCTACTCTCTCTCTCTCTGTCACTGTTCTCTCTCTGTCACTACTCTCACTCTCTCTCTCTCTCTACTCTTCTCTCTCTGTCACTGTTCTCTCTCTGTCATTACTCTCACTCTCTCTGCTCTCTCTCTCTGTCACTGTGCTCTCTCTCTGTCACTGTCACTGCTCTCTCTCTCTGTGTCAATCTGCTCTCTCTCTCTGTCACTCTGTTCTCTCTCTCTCTCTCTCTGTCACTACTCTCTCTGTCACTGCTCTCTCTCTCTGTCACTGCTCTCTCTCTCTGTCACTACTCTCTCTCTGTCACTGCTCTCTCTCTCTCTCTCTACTCTCTCTGTGTCTGTTCTCTCTCTCTCTCTGTCACTCTGCTCTAACTCTTTCTCTCTACTCTGTCTGCTCTCTGTCACTCTGTTCTCTCTCTCTCTCTCTCTCTCTCTCTACACCCTTCTGTCTCTCATACACATACACACGCACAACGCATACACACACAGACACACACACGCGCGCGCGCGCACGCAGGCACACGTACGCACTCACGCACACACACACGCACGCACGCACGCACTCTCTCTCTCACACACACAGACACACACACACACACACACACACACACACACACACACACACACACACACACACACACACAGAAAGAGAGAGAGATACATATGCGCGCGAACAAAACTTCCTAAATGGCGGCCGTTCTTTTTGCTGGTTTAAATTCCTTCCGTTTGTGCAGGCTTGACCCAGAAAACGGAATTGTGAGCGTGTCCAGGGTGATTGCTTTTAGGGGGACACTTGAACCAGAACCTCATGTGTACATGTAATGTTGGGGGCTGTAACAGTACTGTCATCCCCACTTCTTTAAAAAAAATTAATTTTAAAATTTAGCGTTGGCACAAACTTCTAAAACCTTGTATGTGGGCACCATCCAGACAACTTCGTCTTTCTCTCTCTGTCGTTCAGTGTGTGTGTGTGTGTGTGTGTGTGTGTGTGTGTGTGTGTGTGTGTGTGTGTGTGTGTGTGTGTGTGTGTGAGTGAGTGTGTGTGTGTGTGTGTGTCTGTCTGTCTGTCTGTACACTTTCTCTTCCCCCTTTTCTCTGCCACTGTACTTCTCTCACTCACTCACTCACTCACACACACACACACACACACACAGAGAGAGAGAGAGAGAGACAGAGAGAGACAGAGAGAGAGAGAAACAGGTAAGGGATAAAACCTGACCCCAGGATTGGAGCAAGGGAAGCGGGTTACATGAAGAAGACTGCAGCAGACTGACGGATGGGGGCCAGGACGGGACATGGAAATCACCTACATCGGTCGAAGCCACGCGGCACACATAGGTGTACTCATATTACGGACACGCGCACAAGCGTAGACACATACATTCGCACTGACGCCGGGCATGCAAGCATACCCGTTCCCGTATTCATTTACGTGTGCGCTCGCGCGCACACACACACACACACGTATGCATGCACACATATGTATGCACACACACACACACACACACATACACGCACACAGCGCGCGCGCACGTACACACACACACACTTACGTCATATACAACCACGTCGCCTGTGCAAATGTGCATGCACACATACACAGCATAGTTAGGGACAGAGAGAGACAGAAGAATGGAGGAGGTGTGTGCAAACACAGAATCAGAAATGTAGTAAGAAAAGGTGATTATGTAAATAGGGCATAAAAGACACACACGCTCTCTCTACGCGCCCCCCCCCCCCTCCCCCCCCCCCCCGCCTCCCATCCCCACCCACAACCCCTACCTCCACCCCCACCCCCGGTTCTCTCTCTCCCTGTCACACACACTCTCTATCTATCTGCCTATCTAACTGTGTCACACACATACACATACTCTCTCTCTCTCTCTCTCTCTCTCTCTCTCACTCTCACTCACTCACTCACTCCCCGCCCCCTTTTCTATCTAAACGGCGAATCCAGACCAGGGATGAAAGGCCGAGCGGTGGAGAAGATGGCATCATGAAGAGACGACATTGATGGATCACCAGTCAGATCACATCTCTGTATTACTGACATGGGTCGCCTGCATGGAGATTCACGATCACCGAAATTGAGACTATAAGTGGAGAAGAACACTCGCTTGCTAGCGCTCTTGTCTGCGCGTGTGTTTACTTGCATACTTGTCCATTATGCGCGCCATATAAAATCATATCCCCGATAGTGCTTATATGCGTCCACGCGCACTGTGGAGCATGCACTCAAAAGACGCACTCGTTCGCCTCCGCGCACGCAACACGGACACATGCAATCGGGAGCGAGTGCGTGATTACGAACAGTGTATCACACACAGATATGCAATCGAGCTCGCACACACACACACATTCACACTCACACACAAATGCAGGTCACTGCGTTCGTGACAGTAATGATGATAGCAGTGTGGTAACGGTATATTGAATACTGTTTATGACGATGATGGTAAATATCAACAAATGTAGGAGAGGTTGTTTGCACAGGAATGATAGGTATCTTGCAGTCGTCAATGCGATCCCCATCTTCTGGAAATTCCATGCTATACATTTTCCCTTTTGTGTCGGTCTCTTATTTTTCTGAAGCTTGCTGCCACCAACTGTCCATACTGCAGCGTTGTTTTCCATTACACCTTTCTCCCGTGTATTTGACCCTAACAAGTAAAGGTGACATGACAGTATCATTATCATCTTGGCAGTTGAACACACTGTTGACCTTCTTGCTAGAAATGTCAGATGTGGAGCTGACTGAATGAAGCCGGCCACATTCTAAACGTTTTAAGGACAATGGAATATAACCAGAACACCAGACCATTTGTATGCGTCTAGACCCCAGTGATGCACCTGATACTGGAAACCAGAACATGCGGACGAGTCGCGTAAAATGTTACATGGCATGTGCTCGAAAATATTAACAGAAAATATTAAGAAGAAAGGTCAAACGGCGGTAACATCAAATCAAATGTCCAACCAGGTTGTTTCTAGCAAAGCAGGAGTACTGTATATTGTTTTACTTCCTAACGAAACAGACTAGTCAACAAGGTATTGAGCTTGATCAGATTTCCTGGAAAATGCGTGTTTTGAATGAGATACTAATCAGATGACTACATTTAGTTATGAGTCTGTTGGCATTCCATAATAGGTGTGGGGACCA
>NC_134897.1:9937424-9942424 GCF_041734735.1 Babylonia areolata | reverse complement strand
TAAGGAAAATGCTGTTCAAATCAGTGTCATCTTGATTCGTTTATTTGGTTCAGGAAGTGAAACAACATACAGCGCCCCCTTCCGCTTGTCTATCAACAACATGGTAGGATGTCTGGGTTCATTTTTCGAACGTATGATACTTCCGGTTCTTATTTTCGGTTCATATTTTTTAACACTTGGACATGACCTGTGACATTTTCCCGTTCCTTGGCCACATGTATCAATTTCCATAAGCAGGTGCTTCATAAAGGTCTTGGCGCCTTTGAAACAGTTTAGTATTGTTGCTTTATTTTCTTTTATTTTCTTTTATTTTTATTTTTGGTTATTGTCCATTGAATGTTTAGAACCTGGCTGAGCTTATTCACTTAATTTTCACTCCTGACATTTTTACCCAGAAGGACATCGTGTTCAAATGCTGTGACGACAGTAATGCTGTCACCATTGTGAGTGACAGATTATTGTAAAAATAAGTTGTAACGGCATATAACAGGGATGGTTAGCTGGCGTCAGAAAGCTTCAGAAAAATGAGGTATCAATATAAAAGGGAAAAACGCATTGCGTGGAATATTCCAGAAGTCGGGGATACCGGGCATGACTGAAAGATATCACTGACATTCTTGTGTGAATAACTTCCCATGCGTTTGGTGACATTAATCATCATCATCATCATCATTGTTCCAAACATTGTTACAGTACAACACTGCTATCATCATTACTGTCACGAGCGCATAGGCCTGCCTTTGTATGACTGTTGGTGAATGTGGGTGTACATGTATGTGTGCCACTATTCGTAAACATGCACACGCTTGTATGTGTGTGGTGTTGTGCGCACGGAGGTAAGCGATTCCGTCTTGTGTGCGCGTGCACGCACATATCTATTGTCAGGGATGTGACGTTCCAGTATACAGGAAACTCTCGCGCGCATATGTACAAGTATGCGTGTTGACGCACACACAGACAAGATCGCTTGCAAGCGAGTGTTCTTCTCCACTTATAGTCTCAATTTCGGTGATCGTGAATCTCCATGCAGGCGACCCATGTCAGTAATACAGAGATGTGATCTGACTGGTGATCCATCAATGTCGTCTCTTCATGATGCCATCTTCTCCACCACTCGGCCTTTCATCCCTGGTCTGGATTCGCCGTTTAGATAGAAAAGGGGCGGGTGGAGAGAAAGAAAGGAGAGAGAGACGGGGGGGAGAGGGGCAGGGGCATGGAGAATGAGAGAAAGTAGTAGTTGGAGACACACAGAGAGAAAGAATGTGTGTGTGTGTGCGCGCGCGCGTGTGTGTGTGTGAGTGTGAGTGTGTGTGTGTTAGAGAGAGAAACGAAACGAAACGAAGTTTATTCAGACCAAGTCCCCTCATCAAGGGGGATGCAAAGATGATGATGGAGTCTCCCGTCGGATCGACGGATGAGTAGGCAGGCAGGCTTATCTGTCGGTGTGTGTCCTCATGTGGGAGAAGAGGCCGATTCTGGATGCACAGCACTTCCCACAGGTGTTGCAAGGGAAAACTCTCCAGAAGTTGAGCCCTGCTTCCTTCGCTCACACTTCTCCTTAATGGCCAGCGTTCTCTTGTTTTCAAACGTCTTTATGCCACTAGAGCACAGCATCCTCTGGCGAGAGCGGTCAAGGGCATCAGTTTATCAGGCTATGTCACAGGCTTTGAGGTTTGTCTTCAAGGTGTCCTTGAAGCGCTTGCAGGGTCTTCCAAGTTCGCGGTAACCTTCCCTTAGCTGGACATACAATTGCATCTGCGGGATCCTGCTGTCTGTCATGCGGACAACGTGTCCTGTCCAAAGATATGAAACTAATAATGACATCATGTACTGTCAATATTATAAGATATGTATACACATATATACACACATGCGTCTATGCGCATATAAACACGCATCCACACACTTATATATACCCATACACATATATCTACACATATGCATACCATACATAATTACAAAGTACAAAATACTGACACATATCATTCATATAGAAGAAAATGATCTGGTGAATGAGCAATAGTTAGTAGTTCCGCATTTCTTAACTAAGAATATGATCACATCTCTTAAAGGCTTTATACAAGAAAATACACAAATTCTTCAGTGTGGTTTTGTTGTGAGTTGTCATCAGGAAAGTCCAACGAAACACACTTGGGTTTGAGGGAAATTTCATAGGAATATACTCCTGACGCAGATCATTAAGGGCAGAGCAGAAAAACATATGTTTTTCATCTGTTGCATTTCCACATAATAGGCACCTCGATGTATTATCAGACACAATATCACATCGGTGGCGATGTACTGCTGTATCTGATATTCCACATCTGAACCTCGTCATATAATTCTTTACATGTCTGTCAATATCTAAACAAAGATAGGTTGCACATTTATTTGAAGTTTTAACCATTCTGTACCATACAAATCTATCATTTTCTTGAATATGTTCATTCTTCTTCTTCTTCTTCTGCGTTCACTCGTATGCACACGAGTGGGCTTTTAAGTGTATGACCGTTTTTACCCCGCCATGTAGGCAGCCATACTCCGTTTTCGGGGGTGTGCATGCTGGGTATGTTCTTGTTTCCATAACCCACCGAACGCTGACATGGATTACAGAATCTTTAGCGTGCGTATTTGATCTTCTGCTTGCATATACACACGAAGGGGGTTCAGGCACTAGCAGGTCTGCACATATGCTGACCTGGGAGATCGTAAAAATCTCCACCCTTTACCCACCAGGTGCCGTCACCGTGATTCGAACCCGGGACCCTCAGATTGACAGTCCAACGCTTTAACCACTCGGCTATTGCGCCCGTCGAATATGTTCATTCCATTGTTGCCATCTATTATCTACAAGTCAATTTGACATTTTCCACGCCTTGATTTAGCCACACAAACTCAAATCCATTCTGAGACCCACGTATTTTTACCACGCGAATCTAAATTCAACAACATCTTATATGCTTTAAGCGGTAATCGGTTTTCGTTCATGCGTAGTACCTTTAACCAGTATCTCATACATTGGACACATGCATTAATGGAAACTGGAAAACGACCGGTGTCTCCACACACTAAATCATTGGGAGTTCATATATGGACGCCTAGAAATTTCTTTAAAGCATATAAATGTACCTTTTCAGCATGTACTATAGCATCAGCAAGCCCCACAATTCAGCTCCATATAAAGCAATGGGCTGCACTTGGGCATCAAAAGTCTTCAAAAGTACTTCAAGAGAGTTATTGTTGAGCATATACAGTCGCTTAAAGATGTACAACAAAGCATTTTTCGCTCTACTTACATTCATTATCAGTTGTTTCGCTTGTCACTTTAACGACTTCTCTTTTACGAAGTCCTTTAAGTAATTTCCTGTAATTGTATTTAGATTTTTTTTTTTTTTCAAATTTCACCCACATTTCACCCTCATTTGCCCAGTTTCCCCCAACCTCCATTCATTCACATCTCCCACCCCTTCTAACCCATAATACTCAAATGTATTCATAAATACTTTAACAAAATGTCTTCAATCACCGATATGTGTGACGGGACATTAAACAAAATTCCTCCCTCGCTCTACTTGCAAGATCAGTTCAAACTGCTACAAAACTAAGACGAGTGGAGAAATAGATACCTAGGTACTTGTAACAGTTAACAATTGTCATTTTCTCACCATTAAGGAACCAGTTCTCTCTTGCCGCTAAACCCCCACCTTTTCTAAATACGACAATATTACTTTTTCCCATATTAATCTTAAGTTGAAGCCTAGCTGCAGCAGTATATATATTGTTCAACTGAATTTGGAGTCCAACAGGAGTGTCTGATAAGAGGGCAATATCGTCTGCTAATAATGATACCAATAGTTCAGTAACATCTGGCGATAATGTCATACTATGTCTTCCATTTTCAGTTATTTCTGTTGCTAATTCATTTATGAACACTGAAAAGAGGACAGGGCTGTACGCATCTCCTTGCTTAACACCTCTTGTACATATGATGTAATCAGTAAAATCTCCACCACATCCAACCCTGGCTTTTACATTATTGTACATGCTCTTGATGCATCGATACAGCTTACCTTTAATTCCATTCCTTTGAAGTTTAGGCCATAAAAGATTTCTTGAAACTGAATCAAATGCTTTTTCAAAATCGATGAAGGCTACGTACAATTTACGATTAAAAGAGAACTGCATCAGTATTATTGCTAAAAGTGTAAACATTTGATCGACAGCTAGGGAGAGAGAGAGAGGGAGGGAGGTAGGTAGGTAGGTAGAGAGAGAGTCGCATGTCAAGAGCTGCATATGCTCGGCGTCAGTGCGCGCGCGCGCGCACACACACACACACACACACACACACACACACACATATATATATATATATATATATATATATATATATATATATATATATATATATATATATATATATTACAACGACGACGACAATGACTACGACTACTCCTACCACCACCACAACTATCACAACTACTACCACTTCCATGACTATTACAGCAACAACCACCACTACTACGACGACGACGACGACGACAACGATGACCGCTACAAATACTACTGATTGTGGGTGTGGAGGTGACGCTGGTGCTGATTATGGTGATAGATGTCCTACTATTCTAGTTCATTCAGTTGTTTCTTTTCTTTTCTTTTATCCCATTTATTTTTTATTTATTTTTTTTAACATTTTTTCATCAATTAATCATAGATGTAAAATTCAGCCCTTTCCCTTTCTTTCCCCTCTTCAGTACTTTTCTTAGATGCCTCTCTTTTTGTAATACAGCCCATTGCTTTGAACGATTTGATTGCTTATAATTTATTTAATTAATTTTTTCTTTTTTTTTTTTTTTTATTTACTCATTTATTTATTTATTTATTTATTCTTGTTTTTTTTTTTTTGATTAATTGATTCATTTTTTGTCTTTTTAGTTTTTTCTATTATTGACTCACTTGTGTAAACAAAGTGAGTCTATGTTTTAACCCGGTGTTCGGTTGTC